>NW_003302554.1:18954119-19143651 GCF_000004255.2 Arabidopsis lyrata subsp. lyrata
ATTCTGAACTGCGAACAAATTAACAACAAAGAAGTCAGCATCAACAACATCAATCCCCAAGCATAAAAACCAACACTTTACTGCGCAAAGCAAAGCAACTTAATCTACCAGAGTGTTTGAGATTGTAACCAAACATTCAAATATATACAAAGAAAGGATATGAGAAGGCCTCGGAACCTACAAGGAACTGATTTCTGAGCTTTCACAGCCTTTTCATTTTCATACGCAGACCTCAATTCCTTGACGAAGGAGGGATGCAATGTCCTCGTTCTCTCGAATTGTTCCTCTTCCATGGCCCTGAGCTTAACAAGCCTCTGATTGAGCTCATTTAATGAGAACCAACCTAGTTCTTTCTTTCCCACTGGTCTATACAATCTTAGTTTCTCTCCCAATTCAATTGGATCATAACTCTTGATAAACTCTGATTTCATCTCCTCTGTCTCATTCTCATTCTTCTGGCCTTGTTCTAATTCCTTCTCAAACACTGAATATGGCAATCCTCCTCCTCCTCCGATTACATTTGACCGGAGATTTTCATTGAATTTCAAATTCGTCTTCATAGTGTTCTGTAACCCAGATAAAGTGGCCCATTTGCTCTCAGTGGTAGCTTGTGGTCTCATCTGCCTTAAGTTCTCCTTTATGTTTGTTCCATCGATTTTACGAGTCCCATACGAATCTCCCGATTTTGGTAATACATTCTGTTTGTAAATATCCTGCCAATCCCTCGGCGGCGGAGCTACTGCTCTACTTCGGAACTCGTTCAGATTTCTCCTGATATCCTGATTACCGGAGAGCGACGTCGCCGGATTCGGAGCTTTAGCATCGAATCTGACGAACTGTCTCCTCCCGTCCTGAGGCTGAGTCTGTTTGAGACTGCTTCTGATACCACTGAAGTAGGAAGATATTTTGAAATCTGGCGGCGATGAAGATGAAGAAGACGGTGATTGAGAGGGCTGCTCGCTAGATTCGTTGCCGTCTTGAGGAGATGATGAGGAGGTTGAGAAAAGATGAATGAGAGATGGATTAGAATGTAACCTTTGTTTAGGTCTGGCGAGATGAAGCGCCATGGAAACTGAGATCTTGGCGGCTCCGGAAGCTTTTAGGGTTTTTGGTGGGTAGATGCTGATGATGGAGCCACCGTTCAAATGAATTGAAATGGTCTCAGTCCGGTTCACTGAGAACCGGAATTGATCATCTAGTGATTAAGTTAACCGGATTAGAAAGAAGGGACGGCTCACGGTTTAGGTGCTTTCGGTAAAAGTGAGTCAAATTAAACCATCATCATCATCATCACTACTGACTTGAGATGAGTAAATCTTACGTTAGTGAGCTCAGAAGGTTTGATTCGCTAGGCTTTTGTTCTTATGAGGCACTTTAAATTTTTTGTAGCTAAGATTAAATTAGATTACAACACAACAATGATTTTTTGGTAACCAGTGGTGCTAAAACAAAAGGAAAGTAGCATTTTCTTTTGAATTGTTACATCTCCTTCATATTCATATCTCGTTTGGATAATTTCAATGAAACGGAATCAAAGAGCTGTGATTTATGAACTACTACGGCAGATGATAAGATAGTTTAGGATTGAAAATTGAAATAATAATAATAATAATATGTTACCGTGTTGACGAAAAGAAAAAATATGGTAGTTCGCTGACTGCTTTCGTACAATCGGAACGATAACTACTTTTTCTAGAGAGAGACGTATGTGTTCGTCTGATACGATTATCAAATCAACGCTTAACATAAGAATGTGTATTGCACGAACACATTCATGTTACGACACGTGTTGTTTACACATTGGTGTTCTAACAAAATCCACTTGCAACTGATGATACGTATCTAAAAAAAAAAAACTCATTCAAAACCCTATTTTGTATGCTTCTATTTTTGTTTCAACTTAGACCATACCATCCCATTTTACCTTTACCATGCAATTTAAATCCCATTAATCTAAAGCAATTTGATGTTCTACTAAATGTTTGGTTGTTTTCTTTTTCTCTTTAACTGTGAAAGAAGTTTCGTTATAAATCTAGTATGAGTCATTTATTACCAGACTCGAAGACCACAAGTAAGGAGTTGACGTGATCAAGAAATCATATGATCACGAATGCGAGGTAACAACTAGTAAACTCAAAAAGATATTCTGTCGTATTTGTGTTCAATCACAAATTAACATGAAAATACTAATATGTATTGTCTATAATGTAACATAGACCGTGTGTATATAATGTAATGTAGTTGATTATTCTAGCATGACATTTTATTTTTCCAACTCATATGTTACACATAGCATCTAATTTGTGGAATTTCCAAATTTTGATTTTTGAATATGGGGGTCGCGCGTGTAATATATATACAGACGGTACCTTACTTCGCCTACTACTATTCCAACACACGATAAAACTAAAAAGCTTGCCACAAATGATCTATGCCACGTATGTCTTCAAGAGGGTCCTACACTTATCAAGAAAAAAAAGGAAAAAAGAAAAAAAAAAAAAAAGAGTTTTCCAATCTATCTAACTGTGCAATAAAACTCAATATATATACAAATCCACCCATTAACTTTGCCACAGAGATTTCTTCCTCTCTACTTTTTCGCCACCATCTCTCTCTCTCTCTCTCTCTCTCTCTCTCCTTCTCTGAGTTCCGACTATGTCCGGTGAAAACTGGATTCGAGTGGCCATGTCTGACGATTCCTTGGTGGCGGAGGCGCTTCTTCGGCTCCGCCACTCCGAACCAAAGAAGAGCGTCGACGCGTCTCCTCTCAAGCTGAAATGGAGCGTCCGTCAACGGAGATCGAAGAAAGGAGACCAGACGCGAGCCAGCCCCACCACACCGCTTTCCTGGAGCGGTGCCACGTCTCTTAGCGGCGGAGGCGGCAGCGGTGGAAGCGGCGGCGGTGCTACCACCGTGGAAGGCCTTGAGGAGTCTAGCGCCGCCGTAAAACCCTTTGAGCCCTTTAGATCTAAGGTTTGTCCGATCATTTCACTCGATTTTTGGTTTTATCCGATTTGAAACCCCGGGATGGTCGTAACTCGTAGGTGTTGTTTTCTGTGTGTGTGACGAATATATCCCTCGTGTTGCGGCGTTTTACACTGTCATAGTTTTACGTTTTTCCTTTATCGTGACTTTGAGCGTCTTTGTTGTGGTTTGGGCTGATCTACTACCGATTAAGCCCTTGGCCTTACCCACACGACGAGACGTTTTTTTAGTTGTTCGCTTGTGGGTATTTTGGTCATTGTAGGATCCACGATCGTCTTCCTAAGCTGATCATGTAGGTACACCGACTTTTCGTTGACCGAAATACCCCCAGCGTGGACACAACTCCAATTTAGGCAATCTGATGTTTTAGTTGTTTCTTTTCCAAGAAACTAAATCTATCTTTCTTGATTTCTTTTGTTGTCTTCTTGGAAACACTTGTTAGATTTTGAAGTTTCAAACAGGTGATAAATTCGGTGATCCCTGCTTTTTGCTCTTTTCTTTTGGCAACAAAAGAGTCACGTTTTCCCACTTTTGTGCATCTCAGTCTCTCTCCTGCTGCTTTACGGAAAGACCAAAAAGCCCTCACATCAAGGGAGAGAGCAGAGAGGTCTTCTGGGTCAAATCAGCGTTGTAGACTTCAATGCTAAAGAGAAAATTTTTTTAACACATTCATTACCATGCTAATGACTAAATTAACCCTTCTCATCAGTTTAGCTCCTTCTCACGATAAAGGGTATATAAGTCAACGCCAGAGATTATCGCTGGCGTTATTTATAATTTGGGAGGCGTTTTCGTGGAATTGAATTTAAAGATTAGAGTATTGAGTGGATTAGGTACGTGTGTGGTAGGGTTTAGTGGGGAGGGCAGTTATCAGATGTGGCGCAGTGGACAATAAGTAGTATGTACTCAGCTCTCTAGTAATGGTCAAAGTCCTTAGTTGTTGCAACGGATTAGGTCCTCTGATCCGTCCGTGAGATTTTATGGGTGACAGTCTTGTTGAGTTAGCCTGTTTACTTCTTTTTTTTCACAAAAATTAGTTAAAAGATTGTTTTCTGATTTTTAAGTTGACTTTGATCGGTGGTTTATAATTTGAAAACCAAAGTAAAGTCGTCAAACTAAAGAAAAAGGAATTTTTGGGTAGAATTAAAAAAAAAAAAAAGGGATGATAATAAGGACAAGTGGTGGTGTGGAGAATACGTGACACTAGTTTGGGGTTGGAGGAGAAAGAAAAGCATGACGTGTGAATGTGACGACCAAACACACACGCGTTAAAGTCTCACAAGTCACGCTCCACTCACGTGTTTCTAATTTTTTTCTTTTTAAGGGCATAAGTTGTTGACCAAGAAGATTCTTCTAAATTTTACATGATTTGGAATTTTCTTTAAGATCTCGTAGTTTTAGTTGTTATTTGTTAATATCCTGATGAAGTGATTCTCATATTTCCACCTTATCGTGTCTCTAAAGTCTCTCTGGAATGGTAGGTGTGTCATGTGTGTGGTTTCTTTATTGAAATGGTATAGAATACGAAACTAAATTGTTTTTATGGTATTAGTTTGGTGTGATTATTGATTATTGAGCTGGCTTTATCTGGTGGTGTTGTGTGTCTTAAGCCATATTCTGATTGTTTTTGTTTTGATGTCCAGATTTCTCAAACGAGTGCAATAACAACAACAACCCTTTTCAAGAGATCAAGAAAGAAAAAGGTAAAAAAAAAAAAAAAACACAAAAGACTGTGTTTCTTTAGTTACTGACACTGTTAAAGATAATATTACTAGTTTTAGCCAGACATTGAGCAATTCTTACCAGTCTCATGGCTTGTTTAAATCTGTTTAGGCATATAGTCTAAGATATGCATAGGAATCTTATTTTTTCCTACATTTGGACGGATACATTTTGGTCGACTCAAACCTATTTTTCTCTAATTAATGTATGATTGTTGACAGACTTTGGCTGAGCTTAAAGAAGAAGAGATCATGCTCTTGAAGGAGAGTAACGGCCTGAAAAATGTATAACCTCCATTTTAGCCTTTTTCCAATTATGTCTCTATATATCAAGTGCATGTTCTAATCCTAGATTTGGTTAATCCTATTCTTGAATCAGGAATTGGCAAGTATGCGCGATTTGGTCGAGCAACAAAGAGCAAGAAACAATGCTCTTAAGAAGATGAAGGTGAGCCCATCTCTCTCTATCTATCTTTCTAGACATTTACTCATTCAATCATATATACAGAATATAAACATGTGACTCAAAGTATATCATTTTCATATGTTTGCAGGCTGAATCAAAATCTGCCTTATCTTGCAAACACTCTTTCGAAAAAGGTTCCTCCTTCTTGCTCCCTGACCTAAACATGCCTCTAGATAACGACCCGAGCCCTGAAGTTGTCTGCTGAAGGGGGGAGCCATAAGCATATCATTCTTTTGTTTTTCCCATCACACAACTATACCACTATACCTCCTCCCACAAACATGTCTTTTAACTGTAACTATATGAACATGAAGAACGTAGATTAATCCTATATATCCTTCACCCATTTCCCGTGGACGCTGAAGAAGATTCGCCTGAAGGTGAAGTTTATGGTTAAGTGTTTTCTGACATATCTTCTTGTTTAGCTGGTAGTAAGATTTTTGCTCTGCCATTCTCCTAAATGATTCTTATGTTTCTCCCATTTTCTTAGGATGAGATGTAATTATCTACTTAGATAATAGATGTACACTTTTTTTTTTGTTCTTCCTTATTATCTCTAGTAAGATGTATTGCAACTTGGCCTACGTCGACATTTATAATCAATGTAACACGTTCCAAAACATTTTACTATTTTGTAATATGATTGATGGACTATAAAATATGTTGCAGTCTTCAAATCTTATCTTCGTTATACATTGTAACTTGCTAATTTTATTATTCAAATCGATTAGTCCTTAATCGTAATAACGAAAAGTATAATATATTCAATTTCCAGAAAGTTAAAATAGGAGTGAGTACTATAATTAGTGGCGTTAAATCGTAAAACCCTAGAATTAATCTCAGCTACTTTGTCTTAACGACACTCTTTATTGTCCTGACGCAAAAAACCACACGAAATGGCGTCTCTTGGCCAAATCACACTGCCACGCGCGCCGTCGTCAGAGATTGGCCTCTTACGCCGTCGATTTGAACGACCGATCATCAGAACCCGGATCGGAGTCAGCGGCCGGATAGCGAGCGTATTGACAAACGCAGGGGAACAAGCGGTGTCGGTAAAAGCGAGTGTGAGCCAGAAGGTGATTGAAGAGGAAGCCAAAGTTATTGTGGGTACCTACGCGCGAGCTCCAGTGGTGCTCTCAAGTGGGAAAGGTTGTAAATTGTTCGACCCAGAAGGGAAAGAGTATCTGGATTGTGCATCTGGAATTGCTGTGAATGCTCTTGGCCATGGAGATCCTGATTGGCTTCGAGCTGTCACTGACCAAGCTGGTGTTCTTGCCCATGTCAGCAATGTCTATTACACGATCCCTCAGGTATTGATTCTGTTGGTGGTTGGCGAAACTTTTGTTGATTTTATCCTCTGTGTGATTGAGCTATGGCCTATGGAAAGTATCTAGGAAATGTGGGATTAGTCCTCTACTTGTAATAGGGATATTATTCGAGGACAAGTACTTGCACTTTCATACTTCATCAATTGTTTCTATGCCTTTGCTATAGAAATTACTGTGAGAAACTTCTTTTATTGGTTTGTTCTTCTGATTTCCTTCTGTTTTCGGGCATTGAAGCAATAAACGTGCTCATTCACACATGCATATCGATGTGTTGGTGACTATCTGTCTGTTTCACTGGTTAATATTGGTTTAATACTTACACTTGGATTTTGACAAATAATAATTTACACCTGAATCTCACTCTTTAGATGGTTTCACTCGCTTTGATTCTTATTTTCGGCCATTGACAGTGTTTTAGGATGACATTATAGGACAAGTTAGTAGCCACACAGATTAAATTTTAGTCCTAGGAAATTATGTGGACATCAATTTAAAATCTTAGTGTTTGAACTTAATGCCCATTTCCTCGGAAAATAGGTACCTTCATGCTCATATATACTTCATACACATTGTTAAAATTTGAAATGTTTGAACTTCTCTGCAGATAGAGCTCGCAAAACGCTTGGTGGCAAGTTCTTTTGCAGACCGTGTATTCTTTTGTAACTCTGGAACGGAAGCCAATGAAGCAGCCATCAAGTTTTCAAGAAAGTTCCAGAGATTCACCCATCCAGATGACAAAGAAGTCGCGACAGGTTTCATTGCCTTTACAAACAGCTTCCATGGAAGAACCTTAGGAGCTCTTGCTTTGACAAGCAAAGAACAATACAGAACTCCTTTCGAACCCATCATGCCAGGTGTAACATTCTTAGAATATGGTAACATTCAAGCAGCCACAGACCTTATCCGCTCAAGTAAAATAGCTGCAGTTTTTGTGGAACCAATTCAAGGAGAAGGCGGGATTTATTCTGCTACAAAAGAGTTTCTGCAATCTCTGCGCTCTGCTTGTGATGCCGCTGGATCTCTTCTCGTCTTCGATGAGGTAATATACTCTACCTTTCTTCCAAAATCCATCCAAAATTTTATTTTCTTTCTTTGTTTCTGTTGTTGCAGTTTCTTAATTGGTCTTGCCTCAACTGGTTCATTTCCCAGGTTCAATGTGGTTTGGGTCGAACGGGTCTCATGTGGGCTTATGAAGCCTTCGGTGTAACTCCTGACATAATGACGGTTGCAAAGCCTTTAGCTGGTGGTTTACCTATTGGAGCGGTGCTCTTGACTGAAAAGGTTGCAGAGACCATAAAATACGGAGATCACGGAAGTACATTTGCAGGCAACCCTCTTGTGTGCAGTGCAGCCATTGCAGTTATTGATAAAGTATCGAAGCCCTCTTTCTTGTCCAGTGTCTCAAATAAAGGTCAATACTTTAGAGACCTGTTGGTGAAAAAACTTGGAGGAAACTCGCACGTGAAGGAAGTGAGAGGCGAAGGGCTTATCATAGGAGTGGAACTCGATGTGCCGGCAAATTCACTGGTCGATGCTTGCCGAGATTCGGGTCTTCTGATTTTGACAGCAGGGAAAGGAAATGTCGTCAGGATTGTTCCTCCGTTGGTTATATCAGAGGAGGAAATCGAACGTGCGGTTGAGATAATGTTCCAAAATTTGACTGCGCTTGACTGAATCTCTTGGAAGAGAAATGATGTGGTGTTGAAGAACAACAAATATTTCATATTCGATCTTGTCTTAAATTAGCCTCAAGTGTACTGGTAAATGCTCTGCACATTTGAAAAGAAATAAAATTTGACAGAAACTTGATGAACTAATTGTTCAATCTAAATCCTTGTATAATTTCCATGGTTGGTTCGATGATGTCTCTATCGCGATTGTTTCCATCTTGAGTTACAGTATGCTGGTTCTGAGCTGCGTGAGTTTCAAGTGGTAGTTACCTCAGTCATCTACACTGCTACATAAGAGTTTGCAGATGCTGATGGCGCTTCCGCAAGTGAGGAATCAGAGCACATAGGTGACTGAGACCTGTCGGCTGGTCTGTTGCAGCTCTGATTCACCCAATGCTAACTTGTCTCGGCTTTGGTTTGGATAGCAAAGGGAATGAGGTACTCACAAAATTGAACAATGATAGAAATTGTGGAGGCAAGGTACGGGCTTTGCTTGGTAGAGTATCCAAGAAACATGCATTCGAAAGACGTGAATCCAATTTGTCGGCAGTGTATGGTCGCAACCAAGAATTTTACAAGTCTAATGAAATTTCATAATTAGGGCCTTAGGGGACCCTGAACTAAAACGCACACTAATCTCCGGAGCCTATAGAAAGAATGTCGAGTATTTTTGTCGTTTAGTTCTGTTAATTAATTACAGATGATTGATTTTTTGGGGTCTTAGGATGATTTATCACTATGTGTTTTTGTGTTCCTGTTGTTTTGCAACATTAAGGCTCAAGCCGCCTTGTCCTTATGGTGGCTACTATGGATTCTACTATCCAGGTTTTGCTTCTTTTCACATACTGATAATACTTCCTCTGTTCCTAAAAGGTTGATGTTTTAGCTTTTGTTGTTTGTTCCACAAAGGTTGATTTTCTAGTAATTTTATTTTATTTTTATTGACTTATAATAGTAAATTGTAAACTTCAAGATACAATGATTATAAATCATTAACTTTCTTAGACTACTATTAGTTGATAATTATTAAAAAATATTTAAAATTAAAAAACAATGTTAAAATGATCAAAGAATGATTGAGTTCTTAATATGTGTGACAACTCCAAAAAAATCAAACAATTAGGAACAGAGAGAGTATAATATAATTTCAAATCAGTTTTTTTTTTATGCTCATAATTCTGAGTTAGGTGTCTTTATTTCAGGTCTTGATAGTTCTGTTGAAGAACATAAACAAAAACATTTTGAAAATTTTTAGTTAAAATCAAAACAATTTACTTAAAACATTATTTTTGAAAACCGTTTAAAACATAACCAAGTGTTAAATTTTCATTATGCGAGAACATGTTGAACTTCTGACACTTCAAAACTTACAGACCAAAAGGACGGGATGCTAAATCCAGTTAGTTTTCAACGTATTTATATTTAACATTTAGTTTTGTCTTTAAAACAAAATTTTTTTGTAAAACTCAAAAAACTTTTAGTTAAAAATTAAAACAATTTACTTATGAACATTTTTTTTAGAACCGTTTAAAACATAACCAAATGTTAAATTTTCATTACGCGAGAACATGTTGAACTTATACACCTCAACACTTACGGACAAAATAGACGGGATGCTAAGTCCGGTTAGTTTTCAACGTATTTAAATTTAATACTTAGTTTTATCTTTTTTGTAGAATATTCAAAAAATTTTAGTTAAAAATCAAAACTATTTACTTAAAACATTATTTTTGGAGACCGATTGAAACATAACCAAATGATAAATTTTCATTACGAACATGTTAAACTTATGGCACCTCAAGACTTACGGGCCAAAAAGATGGAGTGCTAAGTCCGGTTAGTTTTCAACGTATTTATATTTATCACTTAGTTTTGTCTTTAAAACAAAAATATTTTGTAAAATTCAAAAACTTTTAGTTAAAAGTAAACAATTTAATTAAATTATTTTAAAAAAGTGTTTAAAACATAACCAAATGTTAAATTTTTATTACATCAAAACATATTGAACTTATGACAGCTCAAGCCTTACGGACCAAAAGGACATGATGTTTAGGCGAAGTTAGTTTTCGACGTTTTTAAATTTAACACTTAACTTTGTTCTTCAAACATTTTTAAAAAAATATTTGAAATTCTTTTTTTCAAAGATTTATTAAAAAAAAATAGTTGAAAAACCCTTTTAAATTTAGTTTAAAATCTGAAAACTAAAAGTGAGAACCTTTCTTTTTTTTTTCCTGGAAAAACTCAATTATTAAAACAAAAAAAGCAAATTAAGAAAGCAGAAATACCACTGGCAGCTTGTGTGATATTAATTATTTTCTTAAAGTTTTAAGTGTTAAATTTGTTTTAAATTTTTTGTGAAGAACATTATTATTATTTAAAAATGAGGTTAAGTATTAAAGCTATATTACGTGAAAACAGGCCGAACTTCGAACACCAAAACTTACAGACCAACTAAGGACAGGATGTCTAGGCGCGGTTAGTTTTCGACGTTTTTTAAATTAAGCATTTAAACTAATTTTTTTTTTTAAATAGTGAAACTAACATAGTTTTAGTTATTAATTATTTTCTTAAAGTTTAAGTGTTAAATTTGTCTTAAATTTTAGTGAAAATCATTATTATTTTTTAAAAATGAGTTTAAGTGTTAAATCTATATTACGTGAAAACATGCCGAACTTCGAACACCAAAGCTTACGGACCAACTAAGGACAGGATGCCTAGGTGCGGTTAGTTTTCGACGTTTTTAAAATTGAACACTTAAACTAATTTTTAAAAAGTAATAGTGAAATTAATATAGTTTTAGTTAAAAATTTAATTATTTTCTTAATGTTTAAGTATTAAATTTGTTTTAAAAATTAGTTAAATTTTTTTGGTAGGGAAAATTTAGTTAAATTTAGTGAAAACCTTTCTTATATTTTTCTTGGAAAAAGCCAATTATTAAAAAAAAAAGTAAATTAAGAAAGCAGCAATACCTCGTGCAGCTTGTGTGACATGGACGAAAAACAAA
This sequence comes from Arabidopsis lyrata subsp. lyrata, assembly GCF_000004255.2. Classification (NCBI taxonomy): domain Eukaryota; kingdom Viridiplantae; phylum Streptophyta; class Magnoliopsida; order Brassicales; family Brassicaceae; genus Arabidopsis; species Arabidopsis lyrata. Next base: position 18,965,294 of record NW_003302554.1, read on the forward strand.
CCGGGATAGCTAAACGTGTTGGCTGGTACAAGCAAAAACTCGGCTTCCTTGAGCCTATCCAGCTTCTTGTAGGTACTACAACATATATAAAAGGTTGCACATATGTCAGCAAGTGACTATTACCATATCCAAATTCACAACCTTTAAGTCCTCCTATCAAAATATTGCCTATTGGTCTAAGAAGCCTGAAATTAGAAAAGCAAAAAAAAACAAATAAACCAAGGACAAAGAAGAGAGAAGAAACCTGAGGATGATGGTTGTAGCGTGGTAAAGAGAGAAGAAGTTGTTATACCTAGGAGAAGAAGAAGAAGAAGAGGATGCGAGATTGTAGGACTATATATGCCTCCTTCTTCGACACGATCGAGGTTTCTCATCAGTCCGTGGTTTCCAAAACGCCATCTTTTTCGCCCAAGAGCTTTTTGGCTTCTTCGGTTTATGTATCGGCTCGTTCTCTCTTATTCATGAAAGTCTACTTGGATCATCGGCGAGCCTCTCTCTCTGTATGAGAATTGCATAAAGAACAAGATGGTTTTTTTCTTCTCTGGTTTTGGTTTCGAAGATGAAGAAAAGAGAATGAGTGATGATGTTGGAGATTGATTAGCCTTCACTTGAGTATTTTATAGGCACAACGTTCTTCGATTTTTTTTTTAAAAAAGGAAACTTTCGATTGTTTCCTTTTTTTTCTTCGACGGTTAATTCTTTTTATTATTTGGAGTTGAGAAAAGAAAAAAAAAATGGATCTCTGAGAACGTTCGAGAGATCTGGATCGTTTATTGAGATCGCACGGTGATAATCTAATCTTAACGGTAAGATTATGTGGGACCGGGACGATCTATTTATCATTATACCTCTCTCTCTCTCTCTCTCGGTCGTTCCAATCAAACACATGTTCATTATGGAGAAGGAAAGAAGAGATGGAGATGATGATTCTGAACCAAATCTCAAGAAACTGTTTATAATGGACATGATGATGTTGGTGTTGGAATCAGACCTTGATTAATACTCAAACTTGAATGAGAAGATTGATGAGAGATTGTGAAGAAAGCAGAGGAGTGTCTTTGGTGAAGAAGAAGCGTCGAGAAGAAAGAAGAAGAAGACTTTTGTTGTTTAACTTAGACTCAAGTGTTAAAAGGCCTTATAGGACCATTAGACTAAGCTATTGGGCCTTTTTAAAACTCGAAAGGCCCATTGAGCTACAAAAATTAGAGAGAGCTAAAAAAAAGAAGAAAAAAGATTCCTCTATCTCCCGTCCGGCGTTAGTCCTTATCCGACGCCGAATTGGGGGAATTAAATAAAAACGATCGTTTGATCTTTGATGAGTTTAAAGGAAAGTCAAACCGTCTCTACTTTTTGATATTCTCCGAAATTCTTCTGATCAACGGTGAGATCTTTTTTTTTTCTCTGATATTGTGTGTATCTGTAATCGATGAATCATCAATAAAATTCTTGATTGGTTGATTGATTATTCATTTATGTTCGGTCAAGGAATCTAAATATCTGCTTTTGGGAATTACTTGACAAAATTTGGACATCTCTGATGCGTTTATTTACTGGGAACTTTTGAGTGTTCATTGTTGGGGTTCAAATGCCTTTTGGTATTCTTCATGATCTCTGTGTCTGTGTTCCGTTGAAGCTCTGTTTTGTGGTGAATTTCAATCTGTAATTTATTATGAGAAGAATATTTTAATCTTACTAACAACTGACATGTTTGGCTTTGTATCTTTTTTTGTTCACAGATAGACACACCCACCCACACACACAATGGATGAATTGCCAGATCATTTGGTTTGGGACATTCTCAGTAAGCTTCATACTACCAATGACAGAAACTCGGTTTCACTATCATGCAGGCGTTTCTATTCCCTAGACAACGACCAAAGATACTCTCTTCGGATCGGTTGCGGTTTAGTTCCTGCAACCGATGCATTGCTTTCTCTCTGCAGGAGGTTTCCAAATCTATCCAAAGTAGAGATTATATACTCAGGTTGGATGTCAAAACTTGGCAAACAGCTTGACGATCAAGGCCTTCTTGTCCTCACCACAAACTGTCTTTCTCTCACCGATCTCACTCTCAGCTACTGCACCTTCATCACCGATGTTGGCATTCGCCATTTGTCATCGTGTCTAGAGCTTTCTTCGTTGAAGTTAAATTTCGCTCCCAGGATCACTGGTTGTGGTGTCTTGTCACTTGCTGTAGGCTGCAAGAAACTCAGGAGACTTCACCTCATTCGATGCCTAAACGTTGCAAGTGTAGAGTGGTTGGAGTATTTCGGAAAGCTTGAAACTTTAGAAGAACTCTGCATTAAAAACTGCAGAGCCATTGGGGAAGGTGATTTGATCAAGCTGAGGAATAGCTGGCGAAAGCTGACAAGTCTGCAGTTTGAGGTTGATGCCAATTACAGGTACATGAAGGTTTATGATCAGTTGGATGTGGAACGGTGGCCGAAACAGTTGGTTCCTTGTGATAGTCTGGTGGAGCTCAGCCTTGGTAACTGCATCATAGCTCCCGGTAGAGGGCTCGCTTGTGTACTGAGAAATTGCAAGAACCTGGAGAAGCTTCATCTGGATATGTGTACCGGTGTCAGCGACTCAGACATCATAGCATTGGTTCAGAAAGCTAAACACCTCAGAAGCATCTCGCTCCGTGTCCCATCCGATTTCACTCTGCCTCTCTTAAACAACATCACCCTAAGATTAACCGATGAAAGCCTCAGCGCCATAGCTCGACACTGCTCAAAGCTCGAATCTTTTAAGATCTCTTTCTCAGACGGTGAATTCCCTTCCCTCTTCTCTTTCACCCTCCAGGGGATAATCACTCTGATCCAGAAATGCCCAGTACGCGAACTTTCTCTTGACCACGTGTGCGTTTTCAACGACATGGGAATGGAGGCTCTATGTTCAGCTCAGAATCTAGAGATCTTAGAGCTTGTCCAATGCCAAGAAGTGAGCGACGAGGGTTTGATTCTGGCGAGCCAGTTTCCTTCTCTCAGTGTATTGAAACTATCAAAATGTCTGGGAGTCACAGACGATGGAATGAGACCACTTGTTGGATCGCACAAGCTAGAGTTGCTTGTGGTCGAAGATTGTCCTCAGGTTTCAAGAAGAGGTGTTCATGGTGCTGCAACGTCTGTATCTTTTAAGCAAGATTTGTCATGGATGTACTGAGATCGCATTATTATTATCTTCCCGTGTACACATACGTTTTTTTACTGCTGTGTAAAATAATCGGTCTTGGGGTCAGACATTTACTAATGCCTCATGACGATCAAGTTTCAGATAATAAAAGGTGTGGTGGGCTCTCATGGAATGATGTAATGTTGTTATAACTTATAACTCTTTGATTTAATGACTGGTTACATAGATATAGCGTCATAAAGTTTTTGACTGATATCTTTCTAATCCATGAACTAATATCAAAGTCATTCTAAAAGATTTTTTTTTGAGATATTTTCCATATTTCGCAATTGTTGTTATACGTCAAAACGCATGTAGTACTTGTTTGATCAGTTAAAGATCTTCTGTTCAACTGGGACTGACTTCATAAGACATTTTAAAGATCTTCTGTCGGTAATATAACTTTTACCATCTCAACCCCAAACTGTTTACATCTTCCCAAAGTATTCATTTCTAAGGTCAATTTCTTCTGAGGTCAAATTTTATGATTGTTTGTCTACTAAGACCACATCTACCTTTGAAACCTGTAATTCTAAATCCTTTTCTAACAGATTTTTAAGATAGTCAACTATGCAGTGACGTTTTATTCTAGCAAGTACTCCATATCTAATAGCTTATTATAATGATTCCTTTGATATTTGCTAATTTTTTTAGCTTAAGAAGTAGTTGAAGCGAAATTGTAAATCAAACAATCGTGTCTGCTGACGCCAGCATAAGTCCAATGAAGGGATCACGCGCCTTACGGAATCAAAACGGAGGTCAATTCGACCAAGTCAAATCGTTTGGACTACGATTTGCCGTTTGATTTAATTTAATGGGCCTATTTCTTTGTCAAGGCCCAACTCATATCGTATGATGCAACTGCAAGAATTGTCATATACATCTTCGCAAAAGAAATTTGTTGCTGTAAATCAGTATGAATTTATGTAAATTGATAACATTTGCGACAACAATAATCCTAGTTTTGAAGAAAATGAAAATCATCTCAGATACACATACAATTATTATGATGACTAATTCAACTTAGGATCAAAATTCTATAATTATTTCCTTGTTCTTCCATGACCAATGTAGTCCATGTCACTTACTTTATTCCAAGATTCGATAATATCAATCAGATGTTTGAAAAATAAATAAAGGGAAGATTAAAATTTAAGAGTCTGTCTACCTCTATTGGAAACAAAAGGTACAAACTTTGTCTTGGCACTGCGAAGGACAGATGCGCATAAATGTAAAAGATTTTACTGTCTCATCGAAATTGACAGCAGTATCTTTTAATTGTCCCACTAAACCAAAATACTTTTACCATAATCTTTTTATAGTCGTATTAATTAGGGAAAAAAAGAAACTTTTCAAATGAATTTACCATTATTATTCCCTTCCTTTTCGAATAGTTATCGTTTTAGAGAAATATTTTTGTTTTTAATTAGTTGTCGTTTTCAGTTTTCGATGCAAAATTTATTACTTTTTTTATTTTTTTTATATTTATTTTTATTATGCAACTTGATTTACTATTAGTTAAATTATGTTTAGGTAGATAATTAATAATATTTTTATATTGAAAAACTAACAACATTAATAGTTTCTTAATTTGTATGCATATAGTTAAAACGACAACTATTCGAAAACGGAGTGAGTAATTAAAACATTCTTTATTTATCCGCATTATAAAATGGTAACGAACCCAACATTTTGCATAGAAGAAGATTTCTCACCTTCATAAAAGAAAGATGGAAAACACCGTTGATGGTCACCGTCTCCAATATTCCGTTCCTTTAAGCTCCATGCATGAAACCCGTCAAAGCTTCGAAACTTACGGGTTATCCAAAGAGACGCCGTTAGTCTGCATGCCCTTCTTCGAAACCAACACTTCGTTTTCTAATGTGTTGTCAACGAAAATACCCTTTAACGGGGCCACTAGTTCATTCGGTATTTCTTCTCTTTTCTCTTCTAACCCAAAACCAGAACCCGAAAACACGCCTAGGGTCATGGACGATTCCATCGCCGCCGTGGTAGGCGAAAATGTTCTTTTCGGTGATAACAACAAAGTCTCTGATCACTTTCCCGCGACGGAGACCACAGGAGGTGGTGTGAAGCGGGGGCGCAAGATGCCGCAGAAGAACGGAGGATTTATGGGAGTGAGAAAACGACCTTGGGGGAGATGGTCGGCGGAGATAAGAGACAGGATAGGGCGGTGCAGACACTGGTTAGGAACGTTCGACACGGCGGAGGAGGCGGCGCGTGCGTATGACGCGGCGGCGAGAAGGCTTAGAGGGACGAAAGCCAAGACCAACTTCGTGATTCCTCCGGTTTTCCCGGAGGAAATAGCTCTGGTTCAGTCGTCTACAACGGAAGAGAATAGGAGGAGGAGGAAGAAGAAAAGGTTGAATGTGAGGAAGTGTGTTAAAGTCACATCGGTTGCACAATTGTTCAGTAATACCAATACCTCAAGTTCTTCTAGTAGTAATGTAAATGTGGTTACTTCTATTGATAATCTTGAAAAAATGGGTCTAGAGCTTGATTTGAAGTTGAGTTTAGGGTTATTTAGAAAGTGATAAATCACTTGTAGTTGAGTAGTTTAAGTTGTTTCATTAGCATTCTGTTGTTTTTTGTTATTCTTGTTGTAGTACGTACTTAATTTTTTTTTTTTTTTTTTTTTTTTTTACGTACTTAATTTTGGTTTTGGTTTTTGGTGAAATGAAACAAGAGGCCATAATCTTGGTCTGTTGGACATAAATCGTAACCTACTGATGTTATCCGTTTGTTTTACTTTTGAAGCATGACTATACATTGGTCTAAAATTAAATGAAACTGACTAAAGTTCCAGTGTCTAAATAAAATATGAATTGTTGGGTCATATAGAGGTAGTTATTAACCTAGGATATAGAAGCTGGGTGCGTGAATCATGGGATCAGTAACTTTTTGATAAATAGTGAACTATATAGGTCTTGTTTCTGCAGAAGAACTTTAGGAACTGGTTATTAGCTACGCTTAGCTGAAACTGAAAGCTACAAAGTTGAGCAAGTAATACTAATAGGGAACTTCTTTGCACATACACTAACACCGTCATCATATATACATCTGTGTATGTAAATACGTCAATGTGTGAACCCAAAAGTTAATTCACTGATTCGGCCCAAAACTGAGAATCCCATGGGCCATTCACTAAGTTACAAAACAAAACGTGATTGCATAGGAGAATTCATTCGACACTAAATCCACGTGCCCATGATCCGTATTCTTATGGTTGTGTCATGAGACGCGTTATATGTATCAGCATAAAACCTTGTTTATCATTACGACCACCATGACTTATAAAAAACCGAATATTTTCGCCATTAAAACGTTTACAGTGGTCAACCGTGATTGTAATTGTAGTAGGAGATTCGATTAATGTGAATTCTTGAGCCATTAGACCACCATGAGCTGATTTAGTTGACAAGTTTTTTTTGTTAAAGTTTACCGAGACATTCTATCGGATTTGCCGGTTTGCTTTTCCCAACTAGGACACGAACTAGGGGGGCTCTAAGACAACACAACCATTTTGGTGGATCCTAGAACTTCGTCACTAGACCAAGTCCAACTCCCACTCGATTAGCTGACAAGGTTTGCTATCAAAAGCATCAATATCGCCCAAGAACATAATATGTCCAGGAGAAAAGGGAGGAAACTCATTCTCCCAGAATTGGTCATCTTCCATCAACAACTCGTTATCATCACATTCTTGGTTCATTATATGGCTCGTGTCGTCTACCATCGTTTCTTGGTGATCATAATACGAGTTGATGCATAAGTGATTCAGGCATGGAAGCTTCCTTGAATTTCTCGAACTGGATCATCTTGGATCCGTATGTGTTATCATCATTAGGCTGTGAAAAAGCAGCAACTTCACACATGTGTTGTCCCACATAAGTGGTTCTATAAACAGTAAGGATTGTCTTTGATCATTTGCACTCGCTGTGTAGCATGACAATTTTGGTCATCCGCATAAGCGCAACGATAGTAACACCTGTGACAATTGCAATCAATGATTATCAATAATTTAGCCTAATCAACCGTGTAGTAGACAAGTGTCCGCCACAAAAACAGAGAAGAAAATTTACTCTGTTTTTATTTTTTTGTACTAATTACTAACCTTTGATAGGAAGAAGTTTTGATCTTTTCTGTCCGTACTTCCTCCAGGAAAAGTTGTCACGGAACGGAGATGAGGACATCTCTATAGTTCTCTAAACCTTCTTCTCCACAACTCTTTCTGCAACATCAAACAATTCAAAAGCTAGGCAACGAGCAAATTGTGTTATATATGGTTTTTCAAAGTCGACATGAATTGACACCTTTTTAACGATTTCGAAAACATGTTTTGAGAAGAAGACTCATGGTGTCGGGAAGTGATGCTCATGAAAAAGGACAGAGCGATGGAGAAAGAATCAAGAACGGTCTCAACGAGAACCTCTGTTTGAAGAGAGCGCGTCTCGTGGTTTTCAAGTTGCATCTTCAGGTGGTTTGCACAATCTTGGCCGTGAAGCAGCGCCTCCACCGTCTTATCAACGCCTGAAAACATTGTTCTCTAGACTTAAAGAACAAGAAGACTGCTTTTTTTGTTTCTTTTTGAGTGTTTGTTTCTTCTATCTGAGTAATAATTTTCGTTATATGTATATACACCTTAAAATGGTTAAGGAAGTTTATTATCATGTGAATGCTTAGCTGTCAGTTTTTGGTGTTTTAATTGGTACGTAAATATAATAATAGGCTGAGTCTCGACAAAAGTAGCTGTTGGTCTTAATTGAGTAAGGAAATACTTTTCCCATTGGCCAAAACTTTTTTTTTTTCTTCTCTCTCTCTGCATGTGTAGTCTCCGGCGGGCGCTGTAGACAATTCGTTAAATTTGTCAAGTAAGTATAAATCTTTATCGGAGATGTTGTTTTTAGTCATGTGATTAAGTCCATTTGACTTTGTTAAAAAAAAAGTATAAATCTTGACTAAGATAATTAAAAATATATCCAATTGTCATAATTTGATTAAAAGTACTTTTCCAGATTGCAATAAATTATAACTATGATATGGCCGGTCGGTTTACGTGTTTTCTTGACTGTTAGTTTAGCTAATAATTAAGAAAACGGCTTATAAAAGTGGAATATTCAACCATGAAGTCCTCTATTCCACAATGCAATGATATGAATCAATTGTATATCAGTTTTTTTTTTTTTTTTCATTCAATTGTATATCAGTTTAGTCAGAGTGATATGAATTATGAAAACAGACACAAACATGGATTCATATAGATTATTTAAGCATCCCCTTTCTTTAGAAACTCACACAGTTTCTCTAATATATTATTTTAATTTATTTTTTTGTTTAAATTTTAATTATTCTAAAAAGATAAACCAATTACATAAATACATGAGTTTCTCAAATAAGATCCTTTCTTCTTCTCTTTTTGGTGGGGATTCACGCTACCACCTTGCTGACATATGTGTAGGCATCCTGTCCTTAGTAGTTGGTCTGTAAGCTTTGGTGTTCGAAATTCGGCATGTTTTTACGTAATATAGATTTGACACTTAAACTCATTTAAAAAAAAATAATAATGATTTTCACTAAAATTTAAAACAAATTTACCACTTAAATTTAAGAAAATAATTAATAACTAAAACTATGTTAATTTCACTATTACTTTTTAAAAATTAGTTTAAGTGTTCAATTTTAAAAACGTCGAAAACTAACTGCGCCTAGGCATACTGTTCTTAGTTGGTCAGTAAGCTTTGATGTTCAAAGTTCGGCATGTTTTCACGTAATATATATTTACCACATAAACTCATTTTTAAATAATAACAGTGATTTTCACTAAAATTTAAAACAAATTTAACACTTAAAATTTAAGAAAATAATTAATAAATTTTAACCAAAACCATGTTAATTTCACTATTACTTTTTAAAAATTAGTTTAAATGCTCAATTTTAAAAACGTCGAAAACTAACCGCGCCAAGGCATCTTGTCCTTAGTAGTTGGTCCGTAAGCTTTGGTGTTCAAAGTTCGGCATGTTTTCACGTAATATAGATTTAACACTTAAATTCATTTTTAAAAAATAATAATGATTTTCACTAAAATTTAATACTTACAAATCATTTTTTAAAAATAAGAATTATTTTCACTAAAATTTAACACTTCAACTTTAAGAAAATAATTTTTTTAACTAAAACCATGTTAATTTCACTATTACGTTTTAAAAATGAGTTTAAATGTTACATTTTAAAAATGTCGAAAACTAACCACGCCTAGGCAACATATCCTTAGTTGGTCCGTAAGGTTTAGTGTTCGAAGTTTGGCATGTTTACACGTAATATAGATTTAACACTTAACTCATTTTAAAAAATAATAATGATTTTTGTGATCCTTAAAATATAACTATTTTTGTCTTATTTTATATTTTCTAAAACTTTCTTTATTATTTACACAAATGATAACAATTATGCAACAAGCCGCGATAAACAACCTAGTTGTTTTAAAAATTGTCACTGATATAAAAATTATACTTCAAAAGACATAATTTTTTTATTAAAAAAATATATTTAAAAGGCCTAAATATTTAAAATAACAATTTTATTATTAAAAGCCAACAGATTGAGTAAGAAAAACTTTGTTTTCATTAATAATGGGCCAAAAATGTTTTTTTAACAAAAAGCTCCTAAATATATTGGGCTGGGGCTGCACACATCATAACACGAATTAATAGTTAGATCTCTAGAGATATTCACAGTCGTCAAATTGCTTCAACTTTAGTCTACTAGCCTAAGCGATGGTTCTAAAAATTGGAGCCTGAATCTTGATCTAACCCTTTCTTCTGTTACTCTTCTTTTTATTTGCATGTATAACATTCCCTGACGCAGAAGAAGAGTTACTGGTGGTCGGCAAGGGCAAGACAGTGGCGTCCTGGACCTCTTTCGTCTCTGAGACTTCACTCTCACCATCCATTTGGGCCATTAGTTTTCCAAGCTGAGAGCGTGAATAACAGATTTAATAGGTGTTTTATTATATAACCAATAACACGGGGGGTTGTATTGTCCATAGATGTTTCTTTACCTGTTCTTCTAAGCCCTCAATCTTTTCATCCTTTACCCGAACTGCCTTCTTCTCCCTAAATCAAAGGGAAGTTTCCATTAATGAAAAATGGAGCCTGGTCTCACAAGCTAGAATAAGCACAATTTCCCATAAGGAGATGATTTACCTTTCCTCCATTTCTGTAATCTTGGTGCTCCATACGTCCTTATTTTTCACAAGATTTTCGTTCAACTACGCATGAGAAAACAACAAGTCAATACTCTACAGAAATGTAATTAGATGTTACTTTGTAAATATGCCATCAAGAAAAACTTTCAAAATGAAAGCTAGATACTCACATCTTCAAGAAATTGCTTCTCTTTTAAACATCTGTCAAACCTGGTCTGCAGCTTCTGCAGTCTCTGGCTTATTGCCTTGCTCCCAGCTTCCGAGACTTTCTGTTCCGTTTCCTCTTTGACATTTTGTAGCAACTTTTCAAAATACTAATGGGCGAGGAAATGATAGAAAATCAAAAAAGAAAATCTTAATCCCTTTGGTAGACAGAATTAACACTTAAATAACGTGAAGCAGACGATGAAAACTTCAAGAGACTGGTAATTATCGAGACAACAAAAGGCGAACATGATAGGTGCTTACTTGTTTTTGATTCTCTAGTTGTGCCTGGAGAAGTTCGTTGTACTCACTAATGATCTGTGGTTTGGATAGAAAAATGACGAGGCACTAAATTAACTTAAGAATACAAAACTTGAACACGAGGATTATAAAAACATGAATCATAAAGCACTACCATGTCCACTTTGCTGTTCAGGAGAGCATCAGTCATTCCACTGTCAGAATATTCACAGCTTCCACAACTATCCTTGCTCAGCCTACCATGAGAATTCAACTCCACTAGCTTGCCATCAGTTTTGGATTGAATAAGCCGATGAACATAATTGTCACCAGCATAATCCCAAACACGTTGTGTTTCAAGCTCAAGTGAATAGCAATGATCTGTCTCCTCCCAGTGCCTTCTGGCATGTCCTTCCTTGTACCTACGGTAAGTATTTGACAAAGCGAAATGGTTAACCTGGGACAGATGAGAAGGAGACATGTCTCTATGGTGATTGCAGGAAATGAAGTCCATACCTTCCGCAGCCAACAACCCCACAGATAACACACATCCAGAGATTTTCCGTTGTTTGGCAAATACAACATACTGAATTTTCAGATTGCTGTTGGCAATATCGACAAACCTGAAAATAAAAACCAACACCCATAAAGATCTGTAAAGAAATATTGAATAAAATTTTAAAAGAGCATGAAAATGATAAAAGAATCTTACTGGGCAAGAAGAATCTGGCCAATTAGAAATACATGAGCAATGGAAGGAATGATTGCACATGGTTGTGAGAATGCCACCTGTGTCTTGGTCCAATCTCTCTAAAACATGAGCATATATTAATATACCGAAACCAAACATAGAGAGATACTGTCAATCTTAATTATTAATACCTATGTTTACACTTTCTAGAGCTAGACTAAGCCATATTTCTGCATAAATTTCAATAATTCAGGCTAAGAAATTACCAAGACAAACTGGGCAAGTAGGTTGCTCTATTGGGCCAGCAGCAGAAGGCTGTGTATGGTCAATGGATCCACTATAACCGGTAAACTGAACATCAAGAGTAAAAAGAAGGTGACAGACATCTTCCTGCATAGAGTTGGCAGCAGGTAATCAGTCACAAAGATACAATTGATTTCATATTCAACGTATATATACATCTAATATAGGTTAACTCAAACAAATACCATACCTCCAGAGAGTTGAATTGTTTCCCTCTAAAATGCTGGTAGAATGTATCGGTAGATTCCTGACTATCGAACCTTATCAAAATGCTGTATCTATTTTCAATGCCATCATTCCTGTAAAGATCAAAAGCCAGAAGTAAACTAACTCATTATCGAGCGAACGAACGATCTACAGTGTCGTTAAGAGAATTTGATCCATACAAGTCAAATCACATCGACATTTCTTTTCTTTTACCTGACCGTTCGCATCTCCAGTATGTGTTGAATGAAGGAGCCGCAGAACTGGCAAAAATCTGCATATGTCATGTGGTTGGGCACCCCAAGAACGCAAACGAGAGGGTTCCTTCCAATCTATAAGACAACAAAACTATTCCAGATTCAATCATATATTTCCGGTGGAAAAATCGATGCAATCAAACCGGAAGAATGAGTAAATCTCAGACGGATCTGAGGAACCTTACAGGGAGATTCAAGGAGGAGGAGGAAGAAGACGACGAAACGGCATCGTCGGAAAATAGATGCATGACCCCGCGAGTCTCGCCGATTCTAGGGTTTCCAGATGAAAAATGAACTGTCTGAGTCATATCGGACATAGACGATTCACCGGAAACGCTTGCCACCGGTGGTAGTACTACCGATTCTTCACCGGCGATTATGGTTGAAGTGGAAGGCATCATCATCTCTTGCCGCCAAAGAAATAAGACGAGTCTCGTGCTTTTTACTACTACGGCGTCGAAACGGAGATCTCTCGTAGTCAATAATACTAGTGTCCAATGATACTCTGACACGTCATTAACTCCACAAGGATATTTATTTTTCAGAAAAAACACCAACGTTTCAATTCGATCAAATAAGTCCCTCTCATAATTTCACATTTTAAAACTCACAGAAAATTTCGCTGATGAAACCGATACTCTTTGGTCTTTGCGTACAACATTTATTCTTGGAAACGAACTCTTTAAAATTTGTACAAATATTAAACAGAAGCTGGAACTTGGGAGTCCACTGACTTCAGAACCTCCTCTCCCATCTCCTTGCAGCCCACCAGTTTCTGATCATACCCCATTCAAAAAGACAAAAAAAGTATTACTATTGTTTATTGTTGCCTGCTTGTTTAAACGTTTCAAACACTAACTTGGGACGTTTTTAGGGAAAAGGAAACATGTTATAAGAGTGGTTCAAGAAACATACTGTTCCTGCGGAGTAAATGTCTCCAGTTCTGAATCCGTTGTTCAGAGCAACCAACACTGCGTCTTCAATTCTCTTGGCTGCCTTTTCTTCTCCAAGTCCGTATTTCAGAAGCATTGCAGCGCTGAGAATGGTTGCCAATGGGTTTGCCTTATCCTGAAAATTCAAACAATCGTCGAGTTGTGCTCTTTATTTTTGAAATCAGGGAAGAAAAGCCGTGTTTGTTTGAAGAATAGAGTTAGAACCTGTCCAGCAATATCAGGTGCAGAACCATGTATAGGTTCAAAGAGTCCAGGTCCCTGTATTAAATATTGCAGGTGGGTTTATGTTCAGACTAGATCATACTGCTGCATTCAGATTATTTTATATCATACCGAATCACTGAGACTAGCAGATGGCAGCATTCCAATGCTTCCTGTGATCATTGAAGCTTCATCGGATAATATATCACCAAAAATGTTGTTTGTGACGATGGTGTCAAACTGTATTTATGAAACAATCAAATCATTGTAAGGATTTACACAAGTCCCACATCAAAGCTGACTAGTTTGGCAAATACATGTACCTGTTTTGGGTCACGGACAAGCTGCATCGCGGCATTGTCAACATACATATGTGACAGCTCAACATCAGGATATTCAGAGGCTAATGCAGTCACTCGTTTTCTCCATAAGATTGAGGCCTGCATAAAAGAAAATCGCATTGGCTTCAGTGTTATATGCGTTCCACGGGAAACAGGATAGAGGAAAACAAGTAAAAGGAAACCTAATTATCAGCCATACTTCCAAGACATTAGCTTTGTCGACAGAACACAGCTTGCCGCGCCGTTTCCGAGCAGTCTCGAAGGCAACACGAGCAATTCTATCAATCTGAGGAACATAAGAAGTGCTTTATTAGATTTGACTGTAGTACTTAAGAATCAGTCGACCGAAATCGACATCTGGGATTTTCAAAACAGTACCTCGTGAGCAGCATAAACCTCAGTATTAAACCCAACTTCCTCGCCATTTTCATTGGTCTTTATGCCCCTTGGCTCTCCAAAGTAAATACCTGTAACCATGAGACATCACACTTTAAGATACTGTCCCATGACAGAACGAGAAAGAGAAGAATTACGATCAGTTTTAATAAACTAATAAAACTGACCTCCTGTAAGCTCCCTTACAACCATTAGATCAACACCTTCTGCTACTTGTCTCTTCAAGGTGGAAGCATCCACTAACTGTATAAAAAAGAAAAATTAGAGTTTCACACAAAGAAACAAAGAAATTTCTGAGGATGGTTACCTGTGGGAGAACTGTAGCAGGTCTCAGATTTGCAAAGACTTTGAGAGCTGCACGAATCTGAAGTAACCCCGTCTCAGGCCTCAGATGTTTTTCATTGTTATCCCACTTGTACCTTAAATTATACCAACATGAAAAATATGAGAAACTGTAATTCCCAAAAAAAATTGAGAGACAACAACAATAGTGGGACAAGAGAGAAGACAGACCCTCCAATGGCTCCAAGAAGCAGTGCATCTGATTCTTTAGCAGCTGCGATGGTCTCCTCCGGCAAAGGAACTCCGACCAAATCCAAAGCAGCTCCACCAATTGGCATCTCGCGGAAGCTAAATTCCACTCCTGATACATATCACAGTCCCCTTTGAATACAATGCCCAGGACAATAAATTCTAACCTCTACAGATATAGGAAATAGAGGATACTAGAATCCCATGTTCCCAATTAATTCCCAGTTCTCACGTATTTCTATTCGATTCAGTAGCGCCAACTTCACACTAGCAGAGAACAGTACATTTGCTCATTGATCTCTCGTTCAATGCCAAAACAAAACAGTGGAACAATGTTAAAAATAAAGGGGAAGAAGAAGAGAGCGAACCTTCCAAGGATCCAGCTTGCTGAAGCACATTTTTGGCAATTGAGACAACCTCCGGACCGATGCCGTCACCGGGAAGGAGAGTGATGTTGTATCGTTTATTCCCAGGGGATGCAACAGCGCATCTTACTCTAAATGGTGCAAATGATTGTTTTTTGACAGCTCTGAACGTTGCCGGAACCTTCACCGGCGGGATATTCGTCTGCAGAGCCGCCGCCATTTCAGGGACAAAGGATTTTGCGTCTTTCTTGTTTCGGTCGGATTTTGAAATTGTGGTGGTACCTGATTGGCTGATACTGTAAGACTTTAGGGCTTTGCATGTATGGGTCCTTTTGCACATTTAATTTATTTTCACAATTAACCCCAAAGTTTTTAATTTTGTAATGGACACCTGACATTACCACATACAACAATTATATCCATTTATTCGTAGAATTACACTCTTCTCTTGCAGCTACTCATTTTTTCTCTCAACAGCGATCCTACGAATATTATATAACTCAAACAAATCATCAGATAGAAACAAACATTGAATTTCTCAATGTCACTCTCTCAACTTTTTTGTTTATAGCTTTTTGCAGCTACCATCAAGGGATCTCAGAATCTCCTCGCCCATTCTGTTGCAACCTACCAATGTCTGTCCAGAAACCACATTGCTCATCCTTAGTGTAACATTTAGTTCGATTTTTACATATTACTGGAACAATCTTCAACTTTATGCCAAGAAAAAAGGAAGAAAGGTCAACTTACAGTTCCACAAGTGTGAATGTCCCTAGTTCTGAATCCACGGTCCAAGACATCAGAAACTGCTTCTTCTATTCTCTTTGCTGCGTTTTCTTCTTTCAATCCGTATCTCAAGAGCATTGCAGCTGATAGAACAGCCGCCATGGGATTCACTGTGTCCTGCAATTCGCAATGTCAACATGTTTATTATATACACATGTGTGGTTTCGCGTCGAGTATCATATACATATGATGGTCCAGAGGCAACCTTTCCGTAGTGCTTAGGCGCAGATCCATGCACAGGTTCGAAAATTCCAGGCCCCTATATCCGTCATAATATGAGAGACATCTAAAATGATCCTTTTAGAAAATGAGATCACTGTAAAGAAAAAGCAAAAATAAAAAGAAGATATGAATCATGCTGCAGCGTACTGAATCACCAAGGGCAGCAGATGGAAGCAATCCTACACTTCCGGGGATCATAGCCGCGAGATCAGACAGAATATCACCAAACATAACCCCAGTCAAAATGGTATCAAACTGCAACATCACAAAGTTAAAATGCAGTTTTGTAAGAATCATTGCAGTCAGACCTGAGGAGCTGGAAAAAATGTTTCAAACTGGACTAGCTTTACTAAAAGAAAACCTGTCTTGGGTGCCGAACAAGATCCATCGCAGCGGTGTCAATCAGCAGATGACTCACTTCAACCTCGGGATACTCTGAAGCCGCCATTGCTGTGACTCTTTTCCTCCACAACATTGATCCCTGCACCCTAAGAAAGTTCAGGAAAAATAACATGGATTCTGGATCTATATCATCATTTTCTAATTCAGCTGGAAGTTTTCTGCAGTTATCAAGAACTTACCTCCAAGATAGTGGCCTTGTCAACAGAACACAGTTTACCGCGCCTTTGCTTAGCAATATCAAATGCAACACGGGCAATGTGATCAACCTAAGCAGAATCAGAAATAAGAATGCTATTGGGCAACTCCTTTACATTAACAAGACGTCAAATACATTTCCAGCAAGATTAAAAGTCTCGTAAATGCGAAAACATGATACCTCACTTGCAGAGTAGGACTCAGTACAAAAGCCAACTTCGTCACCTTGTTCATTTGTGGTAAACCCCCTAGGATGCGCATTGTAAATACCTGTATTCAGCAAAGAAAGACACAATCTTAGATAACCAAAACAATGGAAAAATTATAAAAGCGATAAAAACCAAATTTATATATCTATATGAACACTGATCACTGACCCCCAGTAAGCTCCCGGATGATCAAAAGGTCAACCCCTTCAGCTGTGTCTTTTCTCAGATATGTGGAATCAACCAACTAAGGCATATATCAAAAGTTCAAAACACTATGAAGTAACAGGCTTTGATGAACATAAGCAATGATCTGTGTACCTGTGGTAACACTGTAATCGGTCTTAAATTGGCAAATACTTTAAGAGCCGCACGAAGCTGCAACAAGGCCGTTATCGGCTTCAAATGCTTGGGATTGTTATCCCATTTCGGCCTTCAATTCAAAAATCCAAACTTGAGACGAATCCAACATACAAATATGGTGTGGTGTAGAAAAATTATTTGGAATGAAAGTAACGTTAATACAATACCATCCAACAGCTCCGAGAAGAACAGCGTCTGATTGTTTTGCCCTTGTCAATGTTTCCTCCGGTAATGGAACTCCGACAAGATCTAAAGCAACACCTCCTATAGGCAACTCCTTGAAGCTATAATCTATCCCTGACATATAAAAAAAAACATCACTGTGAATTATGAATCTTACACGATTTCAATTCGAAAATCAGATAAATTAGGCAACAGAATGAGAAAGACGGAACCTTCAAGAGACCCAGCTAAACAAAGAACATCCACAGCGACTGGGATGACTTCGTTACCGACGCCATCGCCGGGAAGCACCGCGATGGTGTACCGTTTCTTCGGAGTGATGGCGGCACATCTGATCACAGACGCTCTTCTCCTAAAGCTCCGTTTGGTTGCGGACATAAACGCAACCGGAATCTGGGTACTGCTGACGTGGACGAATCCCGCCATTTAGTACAACAAAGACTTTGTTTTTCTTCCTACAAGGAGACCTGGAAAGCTATATAGTGGTACCACCTAAAAAACAGACAATTGTCTTAAAATCATAACCAAAAGATTAAAGAAGCGTCTACATGGTTGGTCTTAAAGAAGCCGCTTTAGACTCGTAATCCTGTTATTCACATTGATCCTTTGCATATTGGTTGTTTCCCCTGCCTGTAACTAAAGCCTAAAGCATCCTTCAACTGTACCTAGATAATTTCAGAACAAAAAAAAGAATATTAGAATTCAAAACACAGAGCTGCTGTTCCTATACGTCTATAACAAAACCAATTGAGCTGAGAGAATAGCTAGTCTTTTCACCTGTACACTTCAGTTTGGGCATGCTGCAGCGATTCAAACAATGATTATTATAAGGGAGAATAGAGCCCTTTTCTGTAACAAGGGATCAGTAAAATGAGAATGGACAAATATATCAAAGTAAAAAAGAGATTAGAGATAGAAAGTTTCACCTTTTGGAGGGCATGTAACCTCTCCCACTGGTTTGGTATAAACTTCATTATTGTTTGGATAGAGAGCAACGTATCACTACAAGAAAAACGAAACAATTGTCAAAGAAAATAAACAGTTACAGGCTTAAAGAAACATGTTAAAACCATATTTAACAAGATATTCAAAAATCAAACAAGTAGAAGAAGAAGATGAGATTCATTTATTGGAACTACTTAAACTGCATAAGTGTTGTTGTTAGTGCTATCCACAGACCACAGTTCTAGGATAAATTTCCACAGGCTGGCACTGAATAGCTCGACATCTGATAAAGGATTTATTTATTAGTGAAGGATAAACTTCAAACAGAAGAAAAAAAAAAAAGTAAAGGAGTTTGAGATCACTTACACATCATAATGCATCATCCAAAGAAAGTGAACCATATTCTCCATCTATAGAAGCAACAACAAAACCAAAATCTCTAAGAATAACATTTAGGCTCCATAGGACACAAACTTCAGCACGATTTATCATAAGAATACTCAAATCAGGACCGAGTTAGGGCACTCAATAGAACGAAACAAACATTTAAAACAAAAAGATTCACACCAAAATCGTTTCAAATCACTCAGTCAATAATCAAATCGATTCATAGGATTCAGAAGAAGGCCAAACAATACCTCTGCTTTGTTCATGTATGTATGTATGTTTGCCCTCGTCGCCATTATAACGCTCTATCTCTTAAGATTCTTTCTCTTCGTTGTTCATATATGTTTGCTTCCGTCGCCATTAGAACGCGCACTCTTTACTCTTTTTCTCTTGGTGAAGAAATATGAGAGACCTCTTCGTATATAGAGGACCCAACGGGTTAAACAGAAAAACAATTTATATTTTGGGAGCTCTCATTCATAGCCATTGGATGCACATAGATTTTAGATCTAACGGTGAATAGAGAATTCCCAGCCGTTAATAAAAAAAGGAAATAAATGATCTTAATGAGATTTGGAAATATCTAACGAAAAAGGAAAACAACAACGCTTTTTCCTTTTTTCTTAAAACCACGCGCTTCACGCGCACTTTACCAAATAAAGAAACTATGATTAATGGATATCTGAGACAAAATTAGTTTAATGTAAAACAAAATTACACAAATTAGTTTTTTAATGACATATGGGCCTATAAGAGAGATCCGTACGTATTAAAGATCGGCCCAATTGTCTAAATATTAAAAACTCCAAGTCCAACGGGTAATCAGGTCAGATTTTCAAATGGGTTTCGGGTCAAAATCCGCCCGTTAATTGCCGTTAGATGAACCCTAATTTCGTCCGTACAGAGCGGAGAGGGGAAATAAAAGAATGCTTTTGTTGCGGCGATTCAATCGAGTTCGGATTGCTTCTCCTTGCTCCGTTCGGCTTCTGTCTGTAAAACCCATTTCCAGTGTTGATGATGAGAAGCAGCTTCGATGTCAGGATCAGTCCAGTTACGATCAGAAAACAGTATGCGAAGCGCTCTCATGTTACATCAACGATTGGCAAAAGGCGTTGGAGTTTTTCAACTGGGTCGAGAAAGAATCCGGATTCAGACATACCACCGAGACATTCAATCGGATGATCGATATTCTGGGTAAGTATTTCGAGTTTGAAACTTGTTGGGCTTTGATTAACCGCATGATCGGAAACCCGGAATCTCTGCCGAATCACGTCACGTTCCGTATAGTCTTTAAGCGTTATGTGACGGCTCATCTTGTTCAGGAGGCTATTGATGCGTATGATAAATTGGATGATTTCAATTTGAGAGATGATACATCTTTCTATAATCTGGTCGATGCGCTTTGCGAGCATAAACATGTGGTTGAAGCTGAAGAGCTTTGTTTTGGGAAGAATGTGATTGCTCATGGTTTTAGTGTTAGTAATACTAAGATCCACAATCTGATTCTTCGTGGGTGGTCGAAATTGGGATGGTGGGGTAAATGCAAGGAGTATTGGGACAAGATGGATACTGAAGGTGTACCTAAGGATCTGTTTTCGTACTCTATTTACATGGATATCATGTGCAAGAGCGGTAAACCGTGGAAAGCTGTGAAATTGTATAAGGAAATGAAGAGTAGAAGGATCAAACTTGATGTGGTTGCGTATAACACTGTCATTCGGGCCATTGGAGCGTCGCAAGGTGTTGAATTCGGTATCAGGGTGTTTCGGGAGATGAGGGAAAGAGGTTGTGAACCTAATGTTGCCACTCATAACACAATCATTAAGCTTCTATGTGAAGATGGGAGGATGAGGGACGCGTATCGGATGCTTGATGAGATGCCTAAGAAAGGTTGTCAACCCGATTCGATTTCTTACATGTGTCTCTTTTCACGTTTGGAGAAACCGAGTGAGATCCTAAGTCTGTTTGGTAGGATGATAAGGAGTGGAGTGAGGCCAAAAATGGATACTTATGTGATGCTAATGAGGAAGTTTGAGAGATGGGGATTTCTGCAGCCGGTTTTATATGTGTGGAAGACAATGAAAGAGTCTGGGGATACTCCTGATTCAGCGGCATATAATGCTGTGATTGATGCGTTGATTCAGAAAGGAATGTTGGATATGGCTAGGGAATATGAGGAGGAAATGATCGAAAGAGGGCTATCTCCAAGAAGAAGGCCTGAGTTGGTAGAAAAGTCCTTGGACGAAACGCTTGTTTGTAGATAATAGATAACTCCATTGAAGAAACATTTTGGTTATGTGTTCAAAACAGACATGAAGCAATAGAGGAGCTTCTGCTGCTGCTTCCTGTCTTGATATCAAGAAGCCTCCTTTGGTTGAAGAAATGTCCCCAAGGTGTACCATCATTTCCATAAAGTGCCTGTGTTTCAACTCAAAACTGAAGAGAAAACACTGAGGTTCATTGAGAGGATTTTGAGGAATTTGGTGGTGTTGTGTGTCTCAAGCCAAAATCCGAATATTTGGTTTTGGAAGATGGTTTGTCGCCTCCTAAGGATATTTTGTATTCTACATAGACGTACACGTACCATTTGTAATTCACTCTCCAACTTAATTTTTTTTGGTATGTAGTCATATAGTATTAACATTGACCTCACACGTGTAATGTAAAAATCATTAAGCAAAGAAAATAAAGAGGTGTAGCACAATAAGTAAACCCGAAAGAACTTTCTCAGAAATACATATATACATGAATGATGTTAATATAGACGCTTTTAACAACGATGCATTAGTTAATTACCTTGAAATTCAGAGACGACTGAATTTTGGATGTTTATCTTTTAGTCCCTTTAGACCTTGAAATTCCAAGGATTCTCGTTGTTCATTGGTTTTATCTCTGCAAGGGTTTCGAGTTTCGTTGTTCATTGGTTTTATAACTATATATATATATAGTTATATACATAAATAAATAATATGAGCTTGAAACGATTTTATTGTAAATTGGATTTTTTTCAACTAAAGAATACGACGTTAAATCTTAACTTACTTTTGTAAAGATATGCAGACATGATGTAACCATTTTATAAAAAAACTTTAATTTTCTTAATTACGTATTTTTCTTTAAAAAAGGCCAAGACAAAAGCAGGAAAAGTTGGTACCAGACGATCATAAATGCAATTTTCCGTTACAAAAATATTACTATAGTAGTAGCTCTCAATTCAGTATTGGTAATTAATGCCATTCTGCGTTTCTTCTTGTATTCCTCCAGTGTCGACGCTGAATATAAAGTATTTACCAAATTCATCTCAATTTTATTGTATAAATCGGTTTATAAGGGTAATGTAATTAATCGGATTCTTTCCTATAGACTAAAGTGGATTTACTAGGAAGAGAAACCGCGTGGAGTTTTTATTTATTTATGTTTTCTTTTCGCTTACAGATGAAATTTATTTGAGGTCACAGGCTCACAGCCAATAAGAAGAGTTTAAAAAGTACTCCACGCGGTTAAAACAAAAACAGAATAACAATGGATGTAAAAAATTCTGAAAGATAAAAATTGAAAATTCTATAATAAGGGAACAGTATCGTTTCATCTTCTTTCCCCATGATTTTCTGAAGAATTAAAAGATTCTTATTCATACGTTTGATAGATAAACCCTTTTTTGGAGTTTCAGAAATTAGAAACCAAAAAAAAAAAAAAACAAGAAAAACAGTAATAATGATTTATACCGAAACGCCGTCGTATCATGGTCGCCGGCGTCTCCTCCTGGTCGCCGTTGGACTTTTGATCTCGTCGAGCTTGGTTTCTTTCTCTCATGGAGTTTCTTCTTCTTGTCATCATCGTCCATCCTCTACCTCATTTCAAGGTAAAAAGTTTGGTTCCTTTTTCCATACTTTAAAAATCAGAGAAAACCCCTTTTTCTTATGAATACAAATTTGACAAAAATGGCTTTCGATTACAAACAATATGTATATTTTTTGTTTTTTCTTTTACAAATTTAAGAAAATGATTTTAGGAGTAAGGAGACAAATTTTGGAAGGAGGGAATGGGACATTGGTGTTAGCGGCGGAGAGGACACGGCGGCCTGACCCCCTCAACCATTTCAATATTTACGTCGATGGTTGGAACGTTACCAATACTCATTACATCGCCGTGAGTCTTCTTTAATTGATTTCAATATTCAAAATGTCAAAACTAACAGCCGCTATATTGATCACATGAAATCCTTCAAACCCCTTATATTTCTCAAGGATTATTGTTTTGTCTTTTTTCAGTCCGTTGGATTTTCTGCAGTTCCATTCATAGTTATAGCAATCTCGTGGTTCGTATTGCTCGGACTCTTTCTCATCTGCTCATGCCTCTGTTGTTGCTGCTGTGGCTGTGGCCGCCGGAACTACGGCTACTCTCGCGTCTGCTACACTCTTTCTCTCGTCTTCCTCCTCCTCTTCACCGTAGCCGCCGTGTAAGCTCCCATCAAATTACTTATGAACTTCAAATCTCCATAATCTTAGATTACTAATTTGGAAACGATGTCGTTTATCTTCAGGATTGGGTCTGCAATGCTGTACACTGGGCAAAACGAGTTCTACGGTAGCGTGGAGAGGACGTTTATGTACATTGTGAAACAAGCAACTGGAGTTTTGACTAAGCTAACGAGCTTATGGGACTCAATTCAATCTGCTAAAGACATTCAGCTCGATGGACATAACCTGTTTCCTCCCGAGTTTAGAGGTAACATCGATCATTTCAACAACATGATCAAGATGTCTAACATCACTTACCCCGATCGTGTCGCTAACCAGACTATTCGTTACCTCACCGGAGCACTAAACCCTGTGTAAGTATGAATTAGACAAATGACTTGCATCACAAGCTAAATATATATATAAGCTCTGTTTTGTTGATTTGCCTCAACCTCGTTTTCATCAGGAGATACGTGTTAAATGTGATCGCTGGTGTTATGCTCGCAGTCGCATTCCTCGGCCTCTGTAAGCCCCAAATCAATATTTATATTTCGATCTGAAGATACATAATGATCTCATTATTTTTTTCTTTCGAAACAGTGTTTTCGTTCTGTGGACTGCGAGTTCTTGTCTACCTGTGAGTTACACTTAGACTAAGTTGTTATATTATATCATATCCAAATCAAATGTTTATAATCGGTATTTCAATTATATCAGATTGGTAATTCTGGGTTGGATTCTCGTCACAGCCACTATCCTCCTCAGCGCCGTTTTCCTTGTCTTCCACAAGTAATGACATTTCGTCGTCACTTGATCTAATTCAAGATTCAAAGTTTATTGTTGTTAAGTTTTTATCAAACTAATGATGTTACTTGATAAACCAGTGTGGTTGCGGACACGTGTATGGCTATGGACCAATGGGTGCATGACCCAGCGGCAGACTCAGCATTGAGCCAACTTCTTCCATGTTTAGATCCTAAAACCATTGGAGAGACATTGGATATAACGAAGACGATGACTGCTACGGCCGTCGACATGACCAATGCGTACACGGTCAATGTCAGCAACCATGATCAGTTCCCACCTAACGTCCCTTTCTACCACAACCAGTCTGGTCCGCTTGTTCCTCTCCTCTGTAACCCACTCGACCAAAATCACAACCCGCGACCTTGTGCTCCGGACGAAGTCCTATTAGCCAATGCTTCTCAGGTACATACATACATATAAACTAAAACACATTCTCATGAGTGATATACATATGTTAAAATGTTAACGTTAATTCGATTTATATGTTTTGGTAAATAGGTTTATAAAGGCTATGTGTGCCAAGTGAACGCAGAAGGAATCTGCACAACGCAGGGGAGGTTAACCCCAGCTTCATACGACCAGATGATGGGTGCGATCAACGTGGCGTTCACGTTGGACCATTATGGTCCCTTCTTGGCTAGTATTGCGGACTGTACTTTCGTCAGAGACACCTTCAGAGACATAACCACCAAGAACTGCCCTGGACTCAGCATTACCAGTCAGTGGATCTACGCAGGACTTGCGTCACTCTCTGGTGCAGTCATGTTCTCACTCATCTTCTGGTTGATTTTTGTCAGGGAAAGACGTCACCGATCTCAAACCAAAAAGTCTATGATCCAGATGAATAGATTTTAATTTTTGGAGCCAGCCCATTAAAGAGTCAGCCCATATTATCACCCTTTTTTTTTTTTTTTTGTTGGAAACGTTAATGATATGGTTTTTAAAATAAATTCGTATAGAAAGAATTCGTCTGATCTTTTATATGTTTACTAAGTTTGTTCTAGAAGGTGGAAAATCTATATAAATCAACAACCAATTTAGGATACTAACTTCACTAGATAGCTATAATATTTCCGATGTTTTTTTCTTTTTGCTGGCTTAGAAAATATAAATTATTACTTTTTCTTTTAGATAAGTCTCTACTTGTATCATTATTTTTACTAATTTCATTCTCTGAGAGTATGAGGTGAGAACAAATGTTGAACACTAGAATTTAACCACCCGCGGTATACCGCGGGGCTATATTTTTTTAAAAAATGTAATGTTATTTTTTAAAAGATTAACTGAAGATATATCATATTAATTTGTATTTTTAAATGTAGATATCTATCTATCAATTTTTGAAGTATAGATACGAAAACATACATTTTTTTAAAAGTAACGATGTATAGTGGATTTTAAAATTTTGAATATTTTACTCAGCAGTATACCGTGGGTCGTTTTTTTATAACTAAAAATTTTAAATTTAAGTTGGATTTGTTTTGTTAATATTGTTTCTTTTGTTTTGTGTTTAAGATTGTATAATTATATTTTGATTGTTAATTTTAGGATTTCATCCGTGATATACCGTTATTTATTTATATCGACCCAAACCCGTCATCCCATATAAACCCGTCTATATTATCTCGTTAGCTAAATTATTTGTATTATAAAATCCAAGAAAATAAATTATTATTGTTATAAAATCTAATAATTTTAGGATCTCACCCGTAGTATACCGTTCTTTGAACGATTTTAAATTTATACTACTAATATATATTTTAAATTTATCATATAAAGTATATGATTTCAAGTTTTTGTGTTTTTTATTTATTTAAATAAAGCAACAGCTTAAGGGCCTGATTGGTAACAGCTGTAGCTTTACATTTTTTGCTGTAGAAATATGACTGTAGGTTTATTTGCTGTGGCTGTAGATTTTATTGCTGTAGAATTTTGGCTGTAGAATTTAAAATTTTGGAAAGTTGAAAATTATGTGTTTTAGGAAAAAATGCTTTCTACAGCCAAAAAAGTGAATTAAGGAAATATTTTGGCTGTGAGAAAAAAAAGGAAAGCTAAAGCTTCTAAAGCTTGATTGGATGTATTTCAAATCTTTAGAAATTTTTTTGCTTTGTAAAGACTGTAAAGCACTTGCCAATCAGGCCCTAAATGATGATAGATATAGTTCTTTTTCCTGTATGTGTATTTGATTTTTCTATGTGAATATTTTGATTATTATAAATTAGTATTTTTATTGCTATGCAAAATGTTAATATAAATATTTGCTATAATTTTTTTTGAAGATATATAGAAAGATTGTGTAGAGATTTTTAGAAACAAATTAGGCAAGATATTATTTGGTTAATATCTTTTATTTAAATTTTGTAAAAGTAATAATAAATGCCAATGACATTCTTTGTAAATACTGTCCAACTTCAAGATTTATTTGCTAAAAGTGTTCCAAAAATGTATATATAGATTCTAAGGTACATGAGTAGGGTTTTCAATAAAGCAAAACCATTAAATTTGGGAAGGAAAAACGTCGTCGTTGGACCCCAAACTAAATGTAATTAGTAATTACGACGACTCGTTGGGCTAGGCACCACCATGCCTTTATTGCGCTATTTGTGAAATTCTGACGTGTCTGATTGCTATTTGTGCCGCGAGGCCGGTGCAGAACCAGGTGTCCCTGCCGTTTCGACTTTCTAAATTATTGTTTCTTTTCGTCCCGTAGTCGAAGTAGGTAAGATTTTGGCGTATTAGTTAGGGTCCATATTAGCAGTCAAAACAAAACAAAAAAGTTAGGCTCCCTCTCTTTAATTTATTTTTGTGCACCAATAATCCTATAATTGTTGGTTTTTTGACTCGATGCGAATCTTCCTCGGAGGGATCCTAATACATGCATGGGATACTAAAAACATTAGAGAGTATTCAAATTATTGAGAAACGTTAAGATCTATGCCAATACCAAAGTCATGTATCTGGCGGTCCACGCGGGACGAAGTCACAGTCAAATGACCTCACGTGTTTCAAGCACAAAATCTTTAACACAACAACAATTTCTTCTGTTTTTTTTTTTTTTTTTGTTAATAAAACAACAATTTCTTCTGTTTTGCTTACATATTTGTACAATAAGATAAATTTTCAAATTAAGCCAAAAAATAACCGAAAGTGTATGATTGGTTAGTGCTTTTTATAACTGTAGAGTTTTAGACAAAAAAAAAAAGTAGAATATGAACAAAATAAAAACATAGGATTTTTGTCATTAGTTGTGAAAAGAGATAATACTATGAATATTCTTCTCTATAGAGTAGTAGAGACCCACTCGCCATTCATAAAGAGTTTATTAATATGATTAGTTTCAAAAGTAATGCGAATCACGCTTTTTATCCTCGAGTTTTTTTTTTTAAATATGAAATTATAACGTATGCTTTAAATACGTTTGAATTTTTAAGAAAAAGATTATAAAATGTATGACGTAATTTTGAAGATGTTGTCCTACTTTAAATAAGAACACACTAAACAAAAGAGAGAGTGAGTGATTCATCTCCTCTGTTCATTACTTTTAAAGCAAAGCACTTTTTCTAAAATCCCAGAAGAGAAGAGACGAGAGATAGTGATAGATCGGAGATGACGAAGCTGGCAGAAAAATCTGGAAGCAGACCACCGTGGGTGGGATTAGCGGCAGCCGCATGGGTTCAGGTGTCGGCGGGAAGTGGTTCGACGTTCCCGCTATACTCCTCCGCTCTCAAATCGGTTTTGGGTTTTAGCCAGCAACAGGTCACGATCCTTGGCGTCGCTTGTGATTTGGGCGAAAACATGGGTCTACTTCCGGGATACGCCAGTAACAAGCTTCCTCCATGGTCGATGCTTCTCATCGGAGCTTCCTCTTGTTTCCTCGGCTTCGGCGTTCTTTGGCTCTCCGTCAGCCAAATCGTTCATGGTTTACCTTTCTGGCTGGTAACAATTTCTATTTTTGGGGATTTTCTGGTTATCATAAACCCTAGATTGCACCGAATGCTTAATCAAGTTAAGATCTTGCGGTTTTGTTAATTGCCTTTTACTATTATAAGTTGTGTCATCGATTAGATTTCTATTGTTTCGTTGATCATTCAACTCACAAGATTAGTATTTGTTTTTGTAATGTTGTTGACAGCTTTTTATAGCTCTAGCTTTAGCTACCAATAGCAACTCATGGTTCGGTACAGCATCTCTTGTCACCAATATGAGGAATTTTCCTATGAGCCGAGGCCCTGTGGCTGGACTTCTCAAAGGTTATATTGGGATCAGTGGTGCTGCATTCACTGTCTTGTTCAGCATGGTGCTTCATCATTCAGCTACGAATCTGCTTCTGTTTCTTACTGTTGGTATTCCGGTGATATGCTTAACTGTCATGTATTTCATCCGCCCCTGTATCCCGGCTACTGGTGAAGACCCTTCTGAGCCCATGTATTTCGCTTTTCTGCTTGCCACAAGTATACTTTTTGCTGCTTACCTTGTTGTGACGACTGTTGTGAGTGAGGTGTTTATTCTGCCAAGCATACTCAAATATGTTCTTGTGGCTATCATGGTGTTACTTTTGTTGTCGCCTCTTGCGGTTCCCATCAAGATGACACTTTTCCGTTCAAATGCCAAGAGCTCCCCACTGGGGTCTTCAGACAGTCTAGCCAAAGAGGAAGGTACCCATGAAGAACCGTTGCTTACACCTTCTACCTCAGCGTCAAACCTTGGGCCTATCTTTGAGGGAGATGATGAGTCGGATATGGAAATACTTCTCGCTGAAGGAGAAGGTGCGGTGAAGAAGAAGAGAAAACCCAGGAGAGGTGAGGATTTCAAGCTTGGCCAAGTTTTTGTCAAGGCAGATTTCTGGCTCCTTTGGTTTGTCTACTTCCTCGGCATGGGTTCAGGTGTTACAGTCTCAAACAATTTGGCACAGATCGGATTTGCTTTTGGTATTAAGGACACAACAATACTCCTCTGTCTCTTCAGTTTCTTCAACTTCATAGGCCGTCTTGCTTCAGGTGCCATTTCGGAACACTTTGTGAGGTACTAATCTTTCTCCGTCTATCACTCTAAACAATCTCTCTGAACTCTCTCATACGATTCTCCTATTTGTCTCTCAGGTCAAGAACGCTTCCAAGAACAATATGGATGGGAGCCGCACAGCTAGTTATGGTGTTCACGTTCCTCCTCTTTGCCATGGCTATCGACCACACCATGTCCATATACGTTGCAACTGCTCTAATTGGGATAGGCATGGGGTTTCAGTTCTTATCTATCTCAACCATCTCGGAGCTATTTGGTCTCAGACATTTTGGAATCAACTTCAACTTCATACTCCTGGGAAACCCGCTCGGTGCCACCATTTTCTCGGCCTTTCTCGCCGGATACATCTATGACAAGGAGGCTGATAAGCAAGGGAATATGACCTGCATTGGTCCTGACTGCTTTCGAGTAACTTTCTTGGTTCTAGCCGGTGTTTGTGGGCTTGGAACTTTACTGAGCGTTATTTTGACAGTGAGAATTCGCCCGGTTTATCAAGCCCTCTATGCGTCTGGCTCATTCCGGTTGCAGCCGCAATCAGCGGGTCATTGATATATCCAGAGAGACTGTTTAGATGAAAGAAGGTACTATAATATAAATACACTCATAGATGCTATCTACTTTTCATTATTATTATTATAGGCTCCTACTGTATCACGCGGCATTTTTGTTTGGGTGTATTCTAAGAAATGTAACTCTCTGTTATTCAGCTGTAACCGGCCAAAAACCGGTTGGAAGAACCTATTTGTATCGGCTTCTTGCTGAGGTTGTATGGTTGTTCGTGTCTACTGTTTGATGTTTGTATTACAGTCACTGATCCAACTTATAACCTAAAAAGCGTAGACAACTGACACAAACAAATAAAACAGCTTTGTCTTTTCTAAAAGTGCAATGAAAAATTTAGATTTCCTTACAACATACATGAATTTTTCTAACAAAAAGTAATGAAAGAGTTGGACCAAAGCCAATAAAAAAAAAAAAAAGGCAAATAAAAGGAGACAGAGAATCATTCCAAATCTCAAAAATGTCAATTAACAAAACTAATTGGCCTAACAAACAGAACTTGAAACTATTTAGCCAAAAACTCAAATAATCAAATCTGTGGTGGAAGAAGCCTAAAAATCCCAAATCCCTAGTTGATGATTTCAAGTAGGTTTAAGGTTCTGAAACATTGAATCCCACTTAATGGCTTCTACATCTTTGTTCCCCCAATGAGTAGTATTATCATCTTCATAATCGAGCCTATAAGGAGTTCCATTCGTCAACAGAAGTCTCTCTTCCTTTCCGCCATTCCCGTTGCTCATCGGCATCACCGATCTCTTCTTCCTCGCGCCTTTCCATCTCCCGTTCCCGCTGCTCCTCGACACAAGCACCAGAGCCCGAGACGATTCCTCTCGTCGGATCCAGGATCGAACATACTCGGAGAAGCATTTCCCGGTCTTCTTGATCGCAATCAAGACTCTGAAAATTGAACGAGCGGTGAGCGGAGACGGTTTCCGGTCACGCCGAGCAAGCTTCAGGATCTCGAGGCGGTGCTTAGCGATCGAGATCCCCATGCTCTGGAGAAATTCGTGGTTGAAGTAAGCAATGTCTTCGAACTCGAGCTCGTTGTTCGAGAAAGAGAGACCGTACTCGTAGATTAGAGAAGCTTCGAGATTCGTCCTCGAGAGCCATGAGAACCAATCCATTGTTTATGAGATTTTCGAATCTGTTGGTTTGGAGTAATAATATATAAAGGAGCGAGACGGTTTGGGGTTGTTTTTGACTTTTTCAAAAGTTACGAGGCTTGCTTGGTAAGGTGGGTGAACGGATGGACTAAAGTGGACCAAAGTGAAAATAAGAAAATGATAGAGAAGTTCACACACACATCTTTTTAGCATTGAAGAAAAATGAACACATGGAATGGAGATGTGGGTGTGTCCATTAATCACGCTGTGGGGAAATGGAGTGCATTATGTATGCTTTTTTTGGGGATCACTATCTCTATCATCTTTTGTTCCATTTACTTTTCAAAAACCGAACATATTAATTACGGTAATAAACTTGCTTCTTAACAAAAAAAGCCAACATAAATTTTGCCTTGGATTGTAATATGTTTTCGCTTTAAACGGAAAAGAAAAAGATAAATGAGAGCGGCTCATTTACTCGATTTTAAAACACATGCAATGAAGTTTACCGTGACACCAAAATGATTACAAGAAAATAAATAAATATCATTCTGATGGCCATATATATTATACATATATTATAGTATTATAGGCATCGTCCGCTGTCTACGTGATCAAATTAATTAAAAAATGTTACTTCTTTTTATTAAGTTAGATCAATGCCTTCTCTTCGCTACCGGATTAATTAACTAAATAGTTAGTATTATCTTCGTAGTTAGGTCAACTAATGATAACAAAAAAAAAACTACTATGAAACTTAAAATTCAGCTTCTGTAGTCAACTATTAATATATTTTTTTTAATCCGTGGATATAAATACATTACTTTTTTTTGTTATTTTATTACTTAAGTCAATGAACACAAATCCAATTTTTTTATGATTATCCTCAGCTTTTCTAATCAAGGAGGAAGATAAATTATTGAGCTTTTAAGAGACTATACAAGCCATTATTATCGAGTGCTGTGATAACAAAGACATCAACACGAGTATTAGTGGATGCAATCATGCAAATTTCCATCTATCACAATCAGCATATAATATTTGATAAATATTTATACACTTAGAAGCTTATAGTTCATATAAATTAATATAGATCAAATGGAAAACACGATTGGTGATCACGGGTCATGCGCATGTGGACTTTAAAAGTAATGTTCATATGCACTTACCAGCCACTAGCTTCCACTTCCATTTTCGGTTTGGCCACATTGTATTTTGTCTACTGACTTATAGGATTAGGAGATATACCATGTAAGAAGAAAATAATCCAAGACTAACAACTGAATCAGAAGATTTGCTTAAAAGAAATCCGAGGCAAAGTCGTTGGATCAACATATAATTTTATACTCCAGGCCCCACGGTGATCAAAGTTATACCATTTTCAAAAGTCACGGATCAGAGGTGTATTGAAGTTGGGTATTAGATCTTTAGTGATAACCTTTGAGTCCAACTTAAGTTTCGTTACTTTGCTTTCATTTCAATAGTACATCAATCCGAAACATTCTAATCACCACTTTAATATATTCACTGGTTATTTCCGGTACCTAATTCTGGTTTAAAGTAGACCAACTCGGTTTCAAACTACATTCACCAGTCCCCAAACGATCCAAGGAAACGTACAAGAAAAAATATATATGAATCGCAGCCAAAAAAAGGAGTTAAATCAACTAAGAAAAACAGAAAAAATGCGTATATATTATAATATCATAAGAATCAGGTGTCTGTATACATATAATTCACAAACCAGAAATCTTTACGCTTAGCCTGAACAAACGCCATTGATCGACATCCTTAAGGTGCATGTAACAGTCGCTGAAGATTTCCGGTTCGGTATTGGACCGAGAATCTCTGATTGTATAAATCTACAAGATCCTGAAAAACACTGCTATAAAGTATCAATCTGATTTGCTCTCGAGGCTGTATATGTTGCCAATGGTTCCAACAATACTAACCACTACGGCCAAGATTAGCATCAGCCATGACACTGATCTTTCCACGAAGCTTAACGAATTGCTCTGTTTCCCTAACCGTAATGCGATAAGAGCAGGGAATGTAAAACCAAGCGAAACCGCTGATGTTGCACCTGTGAATTTGAAAGCAGTCCATATGTTTGGGATCATCGTCGAGCCAATGTAAATAAGAGCCAGCAAGACCACTGTGAGTCCCAAAGATCTCTTTTTGCTTTCGGATAGAGGAGGCGAGCCTCCAAACAGTAAGGTATTGACGGTTTCTCTCAAGGAGAAATGGATCACGGGGAAGACAAGAACTAGATGAAGAATGTAGCCGATTCTGACAATGTAATTCACCGCAGAGCTGAACCGGATACCGAGATCTTGGTCAAAGTTGGTCAAGATATCTGATTCGGTGTCCTTGCCAAAGAGGAGATAACCCGATATAGCAGTTGAAGCGTAGACAACAACACAAATCGCTGTTGTGATTCTCCCAACTCGGTTCATCTTATGCGGTGATCGACCTTCTAACTCGTTGTATATCGGCTGAACATTGAAGTGACAAACGTATGCATTTGACATAATCGGAATGACCACAAGAAGATCCAAGATCGCTTGTTTGGAACCAAAATCAGGACTCATCCTTGGAGGGTCGATAGTTCCTTGGATAAGCTTGATCGTGGCGACAACAAAACAGACAACCACAAAGACAACAGCAAGAGCAACAGAAGCAGCAGATGTAACGCTCAAGGAATCAATCTTGTTCAAAGCACAGAGAGGAGCCAAGAAGATGACCATAACAATCAAAACCAAAACTTTGCGGTGATCCCAGAATCCATTCCCTAACCATTGATCCAAAACCCCAATGTGATGAAGAGAACCAGACATAACATCGCCCATTATAATCAAGTAAACAACGAGAACGCCACCATTGTTGACAATGATACAAATCTCAGACAAAACCCTAGCGGTTTTCCCCAAAGCGAATTGAACAACCTCGCCGTAAGATTTGGACTTGTAAAGAACTGAAAATCTAATCAAAAGCTCAACACTAATCTCAGACAAAATAGCCATGAGGATAATCAAAAGAAACCCTAGAACCAAGCCGAGAACCTTCATGGTGGCGGGCAATGCCATGATACCGGCGCCGATAATAGAAGTGGTGAGATTAAAAACGGCACCGTAGATCCCAGATCCTTGATTGGATGATTTGCCATGAA
Source organism: Arabidopsis lyrata subsp. lyrata (assembly GCF_000004255.2). NCBI lineage: Eukaryota > Viridiplantae > Streptophyta > Magnoliopsida > Brassicales > Brassicaceae > Arabidopsis > Arabidopsis lyrata. The sequence continues at coordinate 18,999,190 of NW_003302554.1, forward strand.
CGAGGGAGTAATCAGCGACATCGAAATCGAGATCATCACCATCTTCACCGCCAACACCATTACGGGTATCGTCAAAATCGTTAACGAAGCTTTCTTCATCAGAAGGAAGCAACTTGTTTCTGGGTTTTCCATTATTCGTCGGTTTCTGTAACTCAACGTAAGAAGTTTTGGAAATCACAGAGTAACTGCTATCCATTCGCCAGATCTGATGATATAAACGTCCCCTCTGGTTTTTTTTTTTTTTTTTTTTTAAAGAAGAATATAAATAAACTTACAGATAATCCGAGATCGAAGCAGACGAAAGAAGAGACTTTTATTTTTCTACGAGATGGAGTGAGAGAGAGAGAAGATTGTTCAAAAAATCAAATCGGATTAAGGGTCAACGTCTCAATCGGTCGTCCTTCCTGCCTCGTCGGCGAGCGATAGAGAGAGAGAGAGATTAGTTTTGTTTTGGGAGGAAAGAGGAAACTTGTATCTTCCTATTGGTGCTTTTACTTCACACGTGGCTTCTTTTTTAACTTCAATAAAGTACCTTATTAATTGCGGATTAGCATTTTTAAGTGTTTCACATTTACTTATGTTAGGCGTTGTTTAGAAAGAGACATGTTGCTTGTTTTCCCATAGATTCTGAGGAAAAGTCTCTCTTTTCTTTATAATAACCACCAAAGATTCCATCGCTCATACTAAACAAGGAATCCCAAAATGTTGCTTGCAAGTTAGAAATAACAGAAATCCAGGCACTCAAAAAGAAAACACAAACAATTTGATTGGGAACTATGCGATAAGGATACAAGAGAAAATTGGGCATTGGACCTCATCCACCAAATGCAAACAGAATCTCCGTCTTCTCTACAGATACTTTCTTGCCAGTGCACGTACTTTAGTGTCAAAATGTGACGACGTAATCCGAGAACCAGGAAGATACAAGGGATTCAGAAGAATCTGCATGAACCAAACGATTTTAATGATGGTGATGCAACCGAATCAGGACAGAACCAACAACTGCGAATTCATTACTCAAGAAATTTTACCTTTATATAGAGCTCATGCACCTCTTGAAAGAAGCTCTTGATGCCGTCCTCATTCCGTGAATCATGAAGGAGCATGAGTCGAGTATGTGTTGATAAATTAAGGAAGAAACAAATATTTACAACTGGAAATGAATTACCACGCTCACACTATTTAGATGAATGAATCAGAAGAAGCAAACTTTTTGCACTTGAATTTCAAAGGGTCTAAAGTAAGTAGTTCCACAAAAAAAAAGGATATGGCCTGCGGTAACATACACTGACACAACCAGATCGTTAAACCTGTCTACTGACTTCAAGAACCTGAGTCGTTATGTGATAATGAGATGAATCCTTAAAACATAATCGAAATTTTTACAAGGGACTTTACTTACATGGCACTTGTAGTCCATGCTAGGTCTTGGACAACATCTAATGCGGCATGTAATATAAATTGGTGCAACTGGGCAGCATCTTCTCTCTGCCAAATAGAAAGAATGGGTGTGAGAGACTGATGTGCGACTTACACGTTAGACAACACACTAATTGCTATCGTTAGACAAGACACTAATTGCTATCGTGGTTGAAACCTATATCTACCAGCTAGATGAAAGTAACAAACCAAAAAGGAGAAACTTTCAATATTAAACAAGTATAAGTAACCCTACGATAGACCAGAGACCGATTAGTCATGCAATTCCTGTTCAGCAAGCTTACATGATCTTAAGAGATCTAAAAAAAACTAAGACCCTAGTAAGAACAATGCCTGCTTGCTTGGTCATGAAAATGTAAGACAATGTGAAACTTTATTACACCAAAAAGATGTTGATCAATAGTAGTAGCCAACCTTTTCAAATCAGCAGGTAAATTAACAACAATGATAATCAAATTTCTTATCCAGGATATTTCCATCCGAGGGAAGCTAAATGATCTTTGCACCTCTTCTGTGACAGTTTCAGAGGGTTAAATATGAAGTGTTGAACTGTGACCAGGAAACCAAAGTCAAAAGGGGGAGCAGGGAGGTATGATGTGGAATTTATTCTCTCATCTTAAAGATTCCGAACCTAGGATTATGGATCCAACGGAACATGGATGCAAAAATAAAAGTGAGGAGAATGGAGCAAAAAAGCAGGAATAAGTAATGTACTTTGGCAGCAGATCCAACTTCAGCTTCATAGATGGGAATATCATTCCGACCCACAATTATAAAGCAGGCGGTGTTAGCCATTCAATCTCTCGTCTCCAACTAGAAGAAACTAGATCTTGTGTTCCCTGAAACACAAAATCAAAAAGAAAAAAAAAAAACAGATATCAAATTTCAGTATCCATCTTGGCTCTTATAAGCCACCCGAAGTTTTGGAGGAAAGAAACCTAAGCTAGAGAAACTTATCAAATCCACGACATTGCAAAATTTCGTCTCCTAATCCAGAAACTAGCTATGAAATTAAAGGATTAAGGCAGAGAAATGTGTTCCCATTTCTCAAAGTGTAAGGTCAATTGGTCGATTCAACACTGTGTATAAACATTGCTCCCCTTGTCCTGCTTAGTGAAACAAGGGGTTTTCCGTCAAAAGGACACAACAAGTAGATTAGAAACAATCAAACAACTCGTCCAGATACCGACCGATTAAATCCCGACTAATGGAGGTAAATCATCTACTTGAACAGAGATCGACATTCGACAATTGGGTTATGGAAAAGGGAGGAGACTTACGTCTAGAAAACAAAGGTACGGGAGCTTCAGGAATTACGACGGAGAGGAAGGAGAACAAAGGCGATGCCAATTCTTCGGAAATCACAAAGATCTCAGAGTAAAAAAAACATTCTTAACCCAGTGCGTTAGAGATGAAGGAAGATCAACAACGAAAATGTCGAGGCCCGTCACTGTTAATTATTGGGCTTTAAAGCCCATTATTTCTTTAAAATGAAGTTTATATGATATAGATTATCGACCGAAGCGGCGTTGGGAAACATTTTTTTTAAGGAAAAAGATTAACGAATTAAACAAAACAATTTTGTGATGGTGTCGTTGTCGTCGTCATAAGCGATAAGAGAGAAACAAAATCAATTTCCCGAAAAAATTAGTGCAAATAATTATGGCTAAAAAAAATTCAGAAAGTCACATTATAATGGCGAGGGACAACCGACAACTTCTTCTCCCCAGAAAGCAATCAATATATCGCCTTTAATTACCGCGATATGAGAAGAGAAGAAGAAGCTGATAAATTGAAGAACAGTAGTAGTATAAAAATAGCAAAGCAATTAAGCTTTTTAAGAGGAGAGAGGACATACATAAGTGGAAAGTAACCAATAGCCCAACACCCTTCTCATGTACGTTCTTTTTTTTTTTTTGCCTTTTATTAATCAACTTAAAGTTTTGTTTTTAAAATTTTAAAAACTAACCACGATAAAACCAAACAAGTACATAGCCAATAATAGTTGTAGTAGTTTCACATAGTGCGCTTTATTAATACGTAGTGGACTTTCGTAATTTATGAACATACTCACTACTAGACTTTTACACTATTTCCTTCCATTCGTTACAGATTTTCAAACCAATGGCATTGACCAACTGACCTAAAAAAGGTTTTGTAGACTCTAATATTTGAAATAATTACTAATTATTAGAAAAACCAAAAAAAAAAAATTCGGTATGTGGCCCGATTATTTGAAAACATATTTTTGTAATTGACTTTGTTTTTTTATTGGAATTTATTTGATAGCATCGTGAATGATTTAATAATATCTCCCGTAATAACAATTTTAGTTTATCCCGTTAGACGTTTGAACAGACCGGCCAGATGGGACCAACGTGCACTGCTTTTTGGCCGGAGAACTTAAAAAAAAATTAAAGATGCAGTGAACAAACACTGACCACCATTCACTTCTCCACAACTTTTAATGGCCATTTGCCCAATTGATAAAAGAAATCATATCTACTTTATTTACGATGTTCTAGTGTTAGTCAGAATTTTTTACTATTTCTAAAGAAGTACACATCTATTTTTGAGCTATTAGTCTATTACAATTTGTGTTCTGATCTGGAGATTTATATCAAAGTAATTATGTAGGTTGTAGAGGATCTATCGAAAAATCTACTCATTTTAACATAGTTTGACGTTGAGCAAACAATTTTTTGTCATTGATGATTTGTGTATTTTATAAATATTATTTGGAAACCTAATCGAATTTTCATTTGAAAATTATAATCAGTATAATAAGTAATAATTACATCATGCACACGTACCTAGTGACTCATAATGAAACGTATCATACTGGATTGACGAGTAGTTGTCTGATATTGACATCTTAATTTATATGACTTTCCTTTTCATTGTTAATGTTCCTTACTAACTTTTGATTGATAATAAAGACGTTGACATATCAAACCAAATAATTATTTGAAAACTATATATTGTTTTTTCAGATTTTCATCATTTGTTATAAACTCGATAAGACTGTTTCTTTGATTAACAAATGTTTTAAAAAACTTTTTTTTTTTTTTTTTTTGTAAACAAAATTTTTGAAAAACTTATGACCATATATATATTATATAATCTAGTTCAGGCGGAAAATACTGAATCATAAATCATTTTTGTTAGTTTGGATTTTAAATAATAAACCTATGTATAGTTTGAATATTTACAAAACATTTTGATGTGTTTTTCATTTTATATATTTGAGGATTTTTTTAGTTTGTGAAAATAAATCTAATGTTTTCTATTTGGTTATTTGATTTCTTCTTTGCTTTATCTTTTGTTAATATATTATTTTTACTGGTCCTCTCACTCGCCATGGCAAGGAGTATTAAGACATAATGTCTCACATCGGAAGTTGGAAGGGATCCTAAGTAATATATAAGGGATATGGGCCACTCCACTCATTGCCAATTGGTTTTGAGTTGGAAAACCATATTCTAATATGGTATCAGAGCTCGATCCACACATGTCCAACCCGATCCGACCTAAAGATGGTCCAATCATCAACAAGGCCCAAAATTGATGCCGTCGATCTAAGCCCGAACATTCCGAGATTAATGGCCAAAGAGCCATCATCTCGAGAGAGCGTATTAGGACATAATGTCCCACATCGGAAGTTAGAAGGGATCCTAAGTAATATATAAGGGATATGGGCCACTCCACTCATTGCCAATTGATTTTGAGTTGGAAGCCCATATTCTAATAAGGAGCAGGTTTTTGTTTTTGTTTTTGTGTTTAGACATCTTCTTGCATTCCATGTTAGTGTATTTGAATAAAAAAAGCAAGCTAAATCGGCAAATGAACTTGTATACACAATTACACATTACTAGAAAAGTAGAGATACTCGTGTTACCGTGTAAACTAAAAGAATAGAAATATGCTTTTCAAAAGTTATACTTTTCTTGTGCACCCATAACTTTAGCAAAAGAAACAATTATCATTCTTGAGCAATTAAAGCAAATAATAGTATTTATCTTCAGCTGGTGCCAAAAACCTTTACGCTAATGACGTCAAACTCGATGTTTCTTGTGAAAGACTATATAAAATAACAACAATAGATACATCATACATTTTAAAATTAACATATTAGTTCACTGTAATTAAATCGTCAACTATCGATGAAATACCAATTATGCTGTGAAGTCTGAACAAACAAACAAAATTAATTTTCTTAATTAGTTGTACAGTTAACTGAGGCTCGTATATACTACTCAATAGTCAATATAGTTCACATGACATTTCGGGATTAATAAAAACAATCCAAAACAGTTAAATGGGCTCGTATATAATTATAGAAAATGATTAGTAGAAATTAAAAGAATCACAGAAATATTTAACGACTCCAAATCACGAGAAGGCCTAAGAGTTCTCATGTCGGGAGAATTAAGTGATAACCTCTTCCATTATCTCTCTCTCAATCACGTGATTTTTGTTCAACGAGTACCGCATCTCAAGAATTAATGGCAATTTAGGTAATATTTGTCATTTTCAAGGGCAATGGAACTTAAAGATGCATCTCAGAAGGAAAAGTTTTGTCGTGTTATGAGGGATCTGTGGGGACGCAGCTACTTCGCTTACAAACCGTTGGATCAATATCCTTTAAGGTTCATCGTACAAGATTGACGGTATTCACCGAGGGTGTAGTCCTGTCGCGACACAGACGATCATGTCTCCTTGTCGTACAGCTAGCAGCTAGAGATTCCGAGCCGATAACGTCGAGAATTGTAGCCGGCTAAGTCTTATGCCCTGATTTGACTGTACTTATATATAAGTATCTCCGCTTATCAGAATCAGCTTCCTTATCGTGTAATAGGTGCATTGGCTTATTAGACTCCGTTATCTGTCACCTTCGCATATTAAAATCACTTTTTTCGTTCGGGTTTTAAATTAAAGTCTCCATTTCTGCAAGATTTTAATGTTCGTATAAATAATCCTGAAGAGAGAGAAAACTTGTTTTTCTTTTTTCTCTCAGTATCGGGTTGAGAGAAAAAAAAGAAAAGAAAAAACGAAATCCTTCATTTTCAGGAGAGAGAGAGAGAGAGAGACTGAAGCTCTGGCCTTTGTTTCTGAAATCGATCTTGTTCTTCTTCTTCTTCATGGTAAGTAAGCTTCACGCTTCTTTGGTTAATAACGGAATCTAGTTTTTTTTTTTTTTTTTTTTGAATGGTAGCTTTTCTGGGTTTTTGCTTTATCCCTTTTGATTTATTTTCTTCTCATGTAGTGAAAAAGATGGCCATTTAAGCTTTTTATATTTAATTCGATGGACAATAATAATACTAGGAAGACCTAATTTTTTTGCTCTATTAAACAGTAATTAAATCCGCCGGAATAGAGACTTTTGGAGAATTTTCCGGAGATAGTTTGAAGATCTAGTTATAATTAAGAGGGTGGTGTGTATTTTTCATTTTTTTTGATTAAATCCAGGAATATTTGAAACCCAGTAAATTTGGTGTTTGTTCATTTAAAGGTTATAAATAATCGTCGCCATTTGCAGATCGATCTGGTGCATCTGACTTGAAAGCTTATCGGAGTGAGTGAAGAAATATTATCATGTCTTCTCTGAGCAGAGAGCTCGTGTTCTTGATCTTACAGTTTTTAGATGAAGAGAAGTTCAAAGAGACTGTTCATAAGTAAGTCCTCTTTCCGATCTCTGATTCGTCATTTTGTTAGGCGAGAAATGCATTAACTTGATTGATTTTGTGGGAAATTTGTTAGGCTTGAACAAGAATCTGGGTTTTTCTTCAATATGAAGTATTTTGAGGATGAGGTCCACAATGGTAACTGGGATGAGGTTGAGAGGTATCTCTCTGGTTTTACCAAAGTTGATGATAATAGATACTCCATGAAGATTTTCTTCGAGATTAGGAAGCAGAAGTATCTCGAGGCCTTGGATAGGTAAGTTGTTGACTTGTGTCTGTCAACAACCATTAGATTTGTGTTTTCATTTGCCAATGTCTCACACACACCGGTTGCTTTTTGTAGGCATGATCGTCCCAAGGCTGTGGAAATTCTAGTCAAAGATTTGAAAGTCTTTTCCACTTTTAATGAGGAGCTTTTCAAGGAAATCACTCAGCTCTTGACCTTAGAAAACTTCCGGTAAGCCACATCAGGGTTTTAAAGAAGCTTCAGGTTTAACTTTACATTGTGCAAAAGAGTTTTAACTCTTTCTACTTCAGGGAGAACGAGCAGTTATCCAAGTATGGGGACACAAAGTCCGCCCGAGCTATCATGTTGGTGGAACTCAAGAAGTTGATTGAAGCTAATCCATTGTTCCGTGATAAATTGCAGTTTCCTACCCTTCGAAATTCACGGCTGAGGACTCTCATTAATCAGAGGTATTGATTGTCCTTTCTTGTTCACTTCCAACTAATTTTCATTTCTCAGCTGCTTTAACTCCTTGTTTCTATGTGACTCCATTACATGCAGCTTAAATTGGCAACATCAGCTTTGTAAAAACCCAAGGCCTAATCCTGATATTAAGACTCTCTTTGTGGATCATTCCTGCCGCCTACCAAATGATGCACGAGCACCATCCCCTGTCAACAATCCGCTGCTTGGATCATTACCAAAAGCTGGGGGATTTCCTCCTTTAGGCGCACACGGGGTAGGTCAATTTCCAGCCGATTTTCGTCTTTTCTATAAGTGCACTTTATTCTGATTTTGCTCCTAGCTCTATAGTTACCTTTACATGCCGTGCTTGATTATGTCTTCTTCAGCCATTTCAACCAACACCTTCTCCTGTTCCTACACCTCTTGCTGGTTGGATGTCTAGTCCTTCCTCTGTCCCACATCCAGCTGTGTCTGGAGGAGCCATTGCTCTTGGTGCTCCATCCATCCAAGGTAATTTGCTTATCAAATGTGGTTTTTCTTCCTAAAAGCTGTGTGGAACTATAGTCTTTCAAATTTTATCCTTGCCTTTTTTTTAAGAATCGTTAAGTTTCACCTGTGATCTATGTAACATGTTCTCCTTTTTGGGTCTTAGCAGCCTTGAAGCACCCGAGAACTCCTCCAACTAATTCCGCTGTAGACTATCCATCAGGTGATTCAGACCATGTCTCAAAGCGAACAAGACCTATGGGAATCTCTGACGAGGTGACAAAAATCTAAAGCAATATTATGTATTTTCTTATCAATACCAATTTTACTCAATTGGTTATGCTAGTTTAGAATTTAGACGTATTTCTTCTTTCTCCCAATATGTAGGTGAGTCTAGGTGTCAACATGTTACCAATGACATTCCCGGGACAGGCTCATGGTCATAATCAAACCTTCAAAGTACCTGATGACTTGCCCAAGACAGTAGCACGAACTTTGAGCCAAGGCTCATCTCCCATGAGCATGGATTTCCATCCTATTAAACAGACTCTGCTACTAGGTCTGTTTCTTGCTCTGTATGCATATTTCATGAAACATACATCATCAGAAATTTGTAACATCAGAAGCTTCTTGCTTCACTTTTCTTTTTTCTAGTTGGTACGAATGTAGGGGATATTGGGCTCTGGGAAGTCGGTTCTCGAGAACGACTAGTCCAGAAGACTTTCAAAGTTTGGGACTTGAGTAAATGTTCAATGCCCTTGCAGGTTCTTTTATGAAAACTAACCAGATCTTAATATCTAATATTTATTTGAAACTTCAATGACCAAAAATTCTGGTTTTTATAGGCTGCTTTGGTGAAAGAACCTGTCGTTTCTGTCAACCGTGTGATTTGGAGCCCGGATGGTTCCCTATTCGGTAAGATTTGAAATTTCAAATGCTCTTTCTACTGATTTGGGTATTCATATGCACGTTTTCAATTGCAGGAGTTGCTTATTCAAGACATATTGTACAGCTATACTCTTATCACGGTGGTGAAGATATGAGGCAACACCTCGAGGTGTGATAATTTAAAACAACATTTTAGGAGCACTTCTTTCATTTTCTGTAACTAAAAGCATTTATTATTATTATTATTCAGATTGATGCTCATGTTGGCGGTGTCAATGACATTGCATTCTCCACTCCGAACAAGCAACTATGTGTTACTACTTGTGGTGATGACAAAACCATCAAGGTTCAGCCTTTTTTTTTTTCTTTTTTTTCCTTAATTTTGTTTTTTTTTTTGTTGGAACTCTAAAAACAGGACTAATCAATTCTTTGAATCAAGGTCTGGGATGCTGCAACGGGTGTAAAACGGCATACTTTTGAAGGCCATGAAGCTCCTGTTTACTCTATCTGCCCTCACTACAAGGAAAACATTCAGGTAAGTAGCAATATTTAAACGGTTTCATTTTTGCTCAGTACAAGTTTAAATTCGTATCTATTTGGTTTTGGTCTTGACTTGTTTATTTCTTCTTTTGCTCAAGTTCATCTTTTCAACTGCGCTTGACGGGAAAATAAAAGCATGGTTATATGATAATATGGGTTCTCGGGTTGACTATGAAGCTCCTGGTCGCTGGTGTACAACGATGGCCTACAGTGCTGATGGAACTAGGTTATCACATTATTCTCATCATCATTATGTTGTGGTTCTGTTTACTCTGTTCTGTCTCGTCGTGATGTGATAATAAATTTAAAGTCTAATTTTTGTTTTATTCGTATGGATAGGCTATTTTCTTGTGGGACGAGTAAAGATGGGGAGTCGTTCATAGTTGAGTGGAATGAAAGCGAAGGAGCAGTTAAGAGAACTTATCAAGGATTCCACAAGCGTTCTCTTGGTGTTGTGCAGTTTGATACTACTAAAAACCGTTATCTCGCTGCGGGTGACGACTTCTCCATTAAGTTCTGGGATATGGACACTATACAGCTTTTGACTGCCATTGATGCTGATGGAGGTCTCCAGGTATGTAAACAAATACCTCGATTCTTCCTGGAAACCAAATGTTTTCATTTGCAGCCATCATGTGGCTCTATATTTTGTAGGCAAGTCCACGGATCAGATTTAACAAGGAAGGCTCTCTCTTGGCCGTTTCTGCAAATGACAATATGATTAAGGTTATGGCAAACTCAGATGGTCTTAGGCTATTGCACACAGTCGAGAACTTATCTTCTGAATCCTCCAAGGTACTGAATTTTTTGCTCACTAAATCTTCAACAAGCAAATGACTAACCCCCAATTTGAAATTTCTTCAACACTTTGTTTGCCATTTACATTTGCAGCCTGCAATCAATAGCATTCCGGTGGCAGAGAGACCTGCCTCTGTCGTTTCCATTCCTGGAATGGTACGAAAATCGATATTTTTTTTTTCCTTCAGTTTCTCTATCTTTTGGTCTGTGTCCAACCATCGTCGTTGCTCACTTACCGTTTCAACAGAATGGAGATTCACGGAATATGGTGGATGTGAAGCCAGTGATCACTGAAGAATCAAATGATAAGTCTAAGGTATGGAAGCTTACTGAACTCGGCGAACCCTCTCAATGCCGTTCATTGAGACTCCCTGAGAATATGAGAGCCACCAAGGTACCAACACAGAGACTGACATAATTGCACTTATACATATGGCTTTGATTCTAATGACTCAAAACTTTAGCAGATATCGAGATTGATTTTCACAAATTCGGGAAATGCAATTTTGGCATTGGCATCAAATGCTATTCATCTGCTATGGAAGTGGCAGCGAAATGACCGCAATGCAACTGGAAAGGTACATATGGTCTAAAATCTGCCTTTAAGACCTCTGAAAGAGGTGAAATCATGATGAAATTCAATTTGTGATTTTGTGTAGGCAACGGCTTCTGTACCTCCTCAGCAGTGGCAACCAGCGAGCGGGATCTTAATGACAAACGATGTGGTTGAAACTAATCCAGAAGAAGCCGTACCATGTTTTGCTTTATCCAAAAATGATTCCTACGTAATGTCAGCATCGGGAGGAAAGATCTCTTTGTTTAATATGATGACGTTTAAGGTAGAATCTCAGCTTGAGACAGCACTAAGTCTAATGTATGCAACCAAATCTTCATCTGTTCATTTAAATGTGTTGTTGGCTAAGCGCAGACAATGGCTACTTTCATGCCGCCGCCCCCTGCTGCAACGTTTCTTGCTTTTCACCCTCAAGATAACAATATCATTGCGATCGGGATGGATGATAGTACAATACAGATTTACAATGTTCGTGTTGATGAGGTTAAGAGCAAGCTTAAAGGACATTCTAAGAGAATAACCGGCCTCGCTTTCTCCAATGTACTAAACGTTCTGGTTTCGTCTGGAGCAGATGCTCAGGTGCTGTTTCATCTCATGTTTTGTAATCAAGAATCTCAATCGTTAGAAGTCTTACTGTAAAACTTTTGGTTTTTGTATGTATGCAGCTTTGTGTATGGAACACGGATGGATGGGAGAAGCAGAAAAGCAAGGTCCTGCAAATTCCACAGGGAAGATCGACGTCTGCTCTGTCAGACACGCGTGTTCAGTTTCATCAAGATCAAGTACACTTCCTTGTGGTCCATGAAACTCAGCTCGCCATATACGAAACAACCAAGCTTGAATGCATGAAACAGGTTTTAGTAATTATTACTCTCGCTCTCACTTTCTTTCTCACTCCTTGCATCTGATAGAAATGTCTTAATTTTGATTCCAGTGGCCTGTGCGTGAATCATCAGCTCCAATCACACATGCCACATTCTCATGTGATAGCCAACTGATATACACAAGTTTCATGGACGCTACGATATGTGTCTTCAGCTCTGCAAACCTTAGATTGCGTTGCAGAGTCAATCCCTCAGCATATTTGCCAGCTTCTCTCAGGTGAGTAACAAAAGCGAATGAATGAATGTAAAGAGTGCAATAATGTTGTTGTTGAATCTTGAATGTCGGTGATGATGATGTTTGTGCAGCAACTCGAACGTCCATCCGCTGGTGATAGCGGCTCATCCGCAAGAATCGAATATGTTTGCAGTGGGTCTGTCAGACGGAGGGGTCCATATATTCGAGCCGCTTGAGTCAGAAGGTAAATGGGGAGTAGCTCCACCGCCTGAAAATGGCTCAGCGAGCGCTGTCACGGCTACAGCTTCCGTTGGAGCTTCTGCCTCTGACCAGGCTCAGAGATGATGATATGAAACCGATCTGCTTCAGTTCCTTACTCTGTTTATTTTTGGGGTTTTAGATCTTTTCCGAAAGCATTCTAACAAGGTGAATGAATCAATGTAAAATATTATCTATAGCTTACAAGTTGCCTAATTGGTTAATTCGATGTTGCTTGCTTATGATTTTTTTTGGTCTTAAGAAAGTATCAGTGTTGCAACTAAGGATTGACTGCCACGTGCAGCTTCGAAAATGGAGTTAGGTTTGGATACCAAGGAAGAATTAGTAAGGCTGTGCGGCCCACGGCCCACAGACATATATATGTATATGGACTATCTACGTACAATAATATTATCTTCGTGGACATTTCTTCTCTAAGCTACAAAAATTATTATATCTCTGTATCTCTCTCTCTAGAAGAAGAAGCTACACAGTGGGAAGAAGAAGCTACACAGTGGGAAGAAGAAGCTAAAATGGCGACGCTATCAAAACTAGAGATTGCCTCGACCTTCCTCGCTCCTCGTTCCGCTGCCGCCTTTAACTATCGCTCTTCTTCTGCCGCCGTCTCTGTTTTCTCCAGGCCCAGAGCTACCACCGTTTCCGTCAGAACTACGCCGTCTTTATTCTATTCCCCGGTGGTTCGCCGTCGAAGATTCTCATCTGTCTCTGTCTCAGCTACGCAGACAGAGGATTCCGATGTTACCACTAAGATTCCGCCAGATAACCGGATTCCGGCTACTATTATCACGGGGTTTTTGGGCTCTGGCAAGGTCAGTCAGTGCTTCTCATCTTCATATTTATTATTCTAGGGTTCCTCTATTTTCATGATACTTGGATTAATTATACTGCAATGTTTTTTCCCGGATGACCAGACAACATTGCTGAATCATATACTGACCAGAGATCATGGGAAGCGAATAGCCGTCATCGAGAATGAGGTTAGTTGATTATCCTCGCCTCTATTTATTTACTTATAGTGTTGTTGCTTTCTAATTCATGTTTCCATCTCAGTTTGGTGAAGTTGACATTGATGGGTCACTTGTTGCTTCTAAATCTATTGGAGCAGAGGATATTGTTATGCTCAACAATGGCTGCCTCTGTTGCACTGTTAGGGGTGATCTTGTCAGGATGATTGGAGAATTAGTCAATACCAAGAAAGGAAAGTTCGACCATATTGTCATTGAGACTACAGGTACTTTTTTATTTATCACCACTAAGCTCTTGAGCTACTCATCCTTAAACGAGTATGCTTTTTGTAGGATTGGCAAACCCGGCACCCATTATCCAAACCTTTTATGCCGAGGAAGATATTTTCAATGATGTCAAACTGGATGGCGTTGTTACTCTAGTTGATGCTAAGCATGCTCGTTTGCATCTAGATGAGGTCAAACCCACGGGTGTTGTCAATGAGGCTGTTGAACAAATAGCTTATGCAGATCGTATCATAGTCAACAAGGTAGCCAAAATTTTGACGCACAACTGTCTCAAAGAGAATGTGATAGTTTTCGTGATCTTGAGAGTTTGAATCTTTCTATCATAAGATTCAGGCCGTTCCTCTCTCAAATAGTTTATAGTTTACAAATGACTTCATTTGCACAAATGGTATTGACACGTCCTAAGTGACGGATCCACATGTTTACCTCAATGTATAGGGGTGCATAATCTATTGTTTTTCATTGCCATATCCAATTTCTGAAAAGTGATTGTACTTTGTTACAGACTGATCTTGTTGGTGAGGCGGAATTAGGTTCGGTGGTGCAACGCATAAAGGTCGATCTTACATCTTCTTCATTTTCATGTATTTCACTAGATGTTACTTGTTCCCAGCTTCTATCAGACCATTCTTGGTTATCTTGTTCCATGTTAACGTATTTGCTATGGTTATCTACAGACAATAAACAGCATGGCTCAGATGACGCGGACAAAGTACGGAAACGTTGACTTGGATTATGTTCTTGGAATTGGAGGTTTTGATCTAGAGAGGTCTGCTTCTTATTCAACTTATGATAATATTCAGTTTGGTGTCTTGTAGCTTAACGCAATTATTAAGGTGTTTTTTTTGCTTATCAGAATTGAAAGCTCTGTGAACGAAGACGATAAGGGAGATCACCATGACCACGACCATGACCACGACCATGACCACGACCACCATCACCACGATGAACGTGGTAATTTATTAGGAAAGCTTGATTTGTTATACTGATTGCATGCTCCAGCTTTACAAACATGGATTGTTGGCTCTGGTCTCTCTCAGCAGAACCTAATCAGTCACTGATTCTTAACCGCAGAGCATCACAATCATTCTCACGATCACACCCATGATCCCGGTGTTTCTTCAGTCAGTATAGTTTGCCAAGGAAGCTTAGACCTTGAGAAGGTAATATAGATAATAAGCAGCTTGAAAGGCACAAAAAAGTCTCATATAAAACAACTGTTTGATGAAACCGTATGTTAATCTTCAAATTTTGTTACAACCCATCAGGCAAACATGTGGCTCGGGACGTTACTGATGGAACGCAGTGAAGACATATACAGAATGAAAGGTCTCCTCTCGGTTCACACCATGGAGGAGAGATTTGTGTTTCAAGGAGTCCATGACATATTTCAAGGATCACCAGACCGGTTATGGGGAAGAAACGAGGAGAGAGTGAACAAGATCGTCTTCATTGGTAAGAATTTGAACAGGGAGGAGTTGGAGAAGGGTTTTAAAGCTTGCTTGATTTGATATTTGCACTAGGTGTATGTATGTATACTGAGGAAATAGTCACCAGAGTTGTTGTACTTTGATTTAAGTGCCAAGGGCTATAAACGTCATTGCACTTAGTCCTCCGCGCATCATTATTGTGGCAGAGGTATTCCCTACTTAATAAAAGTTTCATTTCATGATCATCTATTTCAATGTCGATGGCCTGAATGTACGATTTTCGAATTTTCTTTTATTGCAAGTTAAGTAGAGAACGCAATAACAACGGAATGTTACTTGCATCGAATTCCGACACACACATAAAACTGTGAATTCGTTCACATTATAACTAAGCTCAGACAAATCTCAGTGATTGGTCTCTTTATGTTCTTATGTGGATAACAACTTAGAAGTCCACATCTTCTTGGCAACGTAAGGGGTTTCCAAAGGATCTCAGAATCATTTGTCTCCCCTATGATCTAAACAAAGAGCAAGTTTCTTGTGTATTCTTAAATTTTCCAAAAAGTACCTTGCTAATCTGCGATTGAACTACAGACAAAGAATGCATGCTACAAGTGTTCATATTTGAAAGAAAAATAAAACAGATATAAAAAGCAAGTGATAGTCATATTTCCTCACTAGAAATCTCGATGAGAAATTACAAAAGTTTCCACCAAAGTCGATCAAATCAAGATTCAAAATGATTTTAGCTAAAAGACCTTCCATTTTTGTCAAACAACTTGTTGCAATTTCAAGAGTTCTAACATTTTTTTTTTTTGTCATCCGAAATTAAAAAGAGTTCAAAAGAGCCAATCCTGAGGAATGTTGTTTACATAGTTCTAAGATTATTTACCCAAAAATAATTTTAAGGCCATCTTTTGCACCACAAAATATTTAGGATAAAATCGATTAAGACTAATCAGGTCAAAATTTTGGCCTCGAATAACTTTATGGATGTGCATATTTTTAAATTTGGTCATATATTATTCAAATCAAAAATCACATGGTTTTAGTTCAATGGATTTACTTTTTAAAGTTTAGTTGTTAAATTTATTTTAAATTTTAATGAAATTAAAAGAATTTTAGTGAAAATCATTATTATTTTAAAAATGAGTTTAAGTGTTAAATATATATTTCGTGAAAACATGCCGAACTTCGAACACCAAAGTTTACGGACCAACTAATGACATGATGTTTATGCTCGGTTAGTTTTCGACGTTTTGAAAACTTTACACTTAACCTAATTTTTAAAAAGTAATAGAGAAATTAAAATGGTTTTAGTTAAAAATATTTATTATTTTCTTAAAGATTAAGTGTTAAATTATTTTTAAATTTTAGTTAATTTTTTTTTTTAAAATAAGTTTAAGTGTTAAATCTATATTACGTGAAAACATTTCCGAACTTTGAACACCAAAGCTTATGGACCAACTAAGGATAGGATGTCTAGGCGCGGTTTGTTTTCGACGTTTTTAAAATTTAACACTTAAACTAATTTTTAAAAAATAATAGTGAAATTAACATGGTTTTAGTTAAAAACATTTATTATTTTCTAAAAGTTTAAGTGTTAAATTTTTTTTAAAATTTTAGAATTATTATATTTTAAAAATAAGTTTAAGTGTTAAATCTATATTATGTGAAAACATTACCGAACTTCGAACACCAAAGCTTACGGACCAACTAAAGACAGGATGCTTAGGTGTGGTTTGTTTTCGACGTTTTTAAAATTTAACACTTAAACTAATTTCGTTTATGTAATGTTAAAGTGGACTGTTTAGCCCGTTCTTCTAGACTTTTATTTTCTGATGTTATTTTTGTAAACTCTTCTCCTCCTGATTGGGCAACCAATCATGGAGTTGTTTTTTAATGAAGGTGTGGTTGAAAAAAAAAAAAAAATACTTAAAACTAATTTTAAAAAAGTAATAGTGAAATTAACATGGTTTTAGTTAAAAACATTTAATATTTTCGTAAAGTTTAAGTGTTAAATTTGTTTTAAATTTTAGAATTATTATATTTTAAAAATAAGTTTAAGTGTTAAATCTATATTACGTGAAAACATTGCCGAACTTCGAACACCAAAGCTTACGGACCAACTAAGGACAGGATGTCTAGGCGCGGTTTGTTTTCGACGTTTTTAAAATTTATCACTTAAACTAATTTTTAAAAAGTAAAATTTTTTTATTTAGTTAGATGTTTTAGTGAAGGTTTTAAACTAATTAGTTTTAGTTTTACTTAAAATAAATTTTAAATAAAATAAAATAAAAATAAGAATGAAGAAAATAATACCTTAGTGGATTTGATAGCAAAGAAGGCCCATACAAAAATGCCCATGCGAAGCCCACCGTGTGCTTGGAAATTCTGAGAAGCTTTTTTTTTTTTTTTTGTCTTAAGAATTCTAGTACAGGGTCTTGGTGTTTTCCTTCGTTATCCACTTTTTTGCCTCTTAGTCTCCGGTGAAAGCATCTCGGCGGCTAGATCATTATCCGGTGAATTTAGGGCGAACTGAAGTCGAACTTGATTTAGATTGAAGACGACAGAGGAGATGCATCATTCAATCAATGAAACGATGCTATGGTTTCCGCTTCCGATCAATCTAACTCTTACGGATGTTGCAGAGATCATCATATCGGCTTTTACTTCAAACTTGGATCAGCGGAACTCACAGAGTCTCTGTATAAAGACATAATTGGCTCTGCAAAGAAGAAGAAGAAGAAGCGAGAAATAGAGAGTTTTAATTTCTCTCACAAGGAAAGAATTAGAAGAAGCGAGAAAGAGAGTATGTATTTATAAGCAAAGAGGTTCAAAAGAAAAAGGAAATTGCGAATCACAATTAACGGTCACATAAAGATTTCCTTTTTTCCTTTTTTCTGTAATTTCCTTTTTCTTTGTTTCCTTTTTTTCGATGGCTTTATTTCCTTTTTTGTTTTTCTGTGTTAATGTGTGTGAATCCGCTGAGTTTAATTAATTGAAGAATCAACTCATTGTCTGAGTCGATAAGGTTGATGATCCGATCCTCAAAAGTATAATACTAACCACAACACTGTCTTCTTTCATGTTAGTACCATGGTTCATGAGAGTTTTAAATGGAATACTTCAAAGTCCAATGTACGTTGGGACTGGCTGTATCTTCCGCCGAGAGCAACAGAGAGCATCATTGATGGTTTGAAACGAGAAAGGTCGAGACTATCTTTAAGGAAACCAAAAGCTTAGCTATGATAAAGAAAGATGACATCTCTCTCTCTCTTTGCCTATGAATGAAGAATACAACAAATAATATTATGTGATGGAGATGTCTAATCTTTGCTTCTCTTCTCCCAAAGAGATTTGGTTACTCAAAATCTCTTTCGTTTTCCGGTAGCTGATAGTTTAGTTTCTGGTAACTAAAAATGTAGTGGAAGGATTGGCTTTCCCTTCTTATACGAGATTCTGTGTGTGTGTGTGGCATTTGATGTCTCATGTTGGAGACGTGGTCTTGTTTAGAGTGTTTTTGTTTGGTTATGTTCTTCTGTTGATCTTTCTTTATGTAAATCACACAAGACAATAAGAAACAGATACATAGTTACAACTTTTAGCACGTACGCAACAGAAACAACAATTAATGAGAGACGCCTTTGATATTGAATTGAGTTTTGTCCAAACATATCAACGAACAAACAAATAATAACACACAACAGTACATTCAGAAGACGGAATTGTTCTTTTGTCTCTTTGTTCAGAGATGATGTTACAGTTCTGTAGAGAAACATCATTTTTACTGGTCTGTAAGCAATTTCTAACCTGGATAAGAAAGCAACCTCACAGAATTTACATAACTTATCTCCGCAACCTCTTCCTTTCTTCATGTTTGAGAAAAAACAATCCGATTTTATAGTTTTCTTCGCAATTTACAAAGAATGCATGCTACAAGTGTTCATATTTGAAAGAAAAATAAAACAGATATAAAAAGCAAGTGATAGTCATATTTCCTCACTAGAAATCTCGATGAGAATTTACAAAAGTTTCCACCAAAGTCGATCAAATCAAGGTTCAACTTAGCAAAAAAACAAACAACGTCTTGGTCAGACCCAAGATTCATGTCCACAACAAGTCTAAAAGATCTTCCACTTGATTACTGATCAAGTACTTTTGGAATGAACATGTCTTTGTAGATCATTGGTAATAAACTGGATCCATCAGAAACATCCCCGCACGCTGGCTTAAGCATGACAACTTCACACCCACTTGCCCGTTTTGGAATCTTTCTGACTTTGTTCATGACTTCTCCAAAACTTTCATTTAGCATCAGTTTCTTCAAAACTACACTATTCCTTATAAAGTATATTGCTAGTTCCATCTTGCTTGGTATCTCAGTCACTGTGATTGGTGCCTTCAATTGAACAAACTCGAGAGATGATTGAAAACACTGAGGAACAAATGAAAGATTATTCTTCTCCTTCTTTGGAAGGTAGTCAAATTCCTGATGATACAACAAAGGAAAAATTTAGATCTTTATTGGGACATGAATCTCAATATGTTAACACAAAAACATAAGAAAATGATACGCACCAAGTCAAGTGAGTGTAGATTTGGGCAGCAACCAAGAAATGTTGGAAACATTTCCCAAGAAGATTCAGAGAACGTAGCATGCAAACAAGACAAGTTAGAGAACTGAGGTACGGATTCCATTTCCGAGTATTCATGGATCATCTGTTAGAAAGATAGAAACTGTCCATAAGAAAATGAATTGTAACTGAATCAACAAAGCATAATTAATGTTCTCATGTCTACCTCTAGAGTTCGAGCAGAGATTGTCAATTCACGAACTGTGGATATGGCGGTGAGAAAATCATGGATCATAAAATCATCATCCTCCTCCACATCAAAGACAAGATCAATGTTCACCTTTGCACAAGGAGATACATTGTGTATTATGAAACTCTCGGATTGATAATCAGTGATGCTCATGTACTCAAGTTTGGGGGCATCGATTTCAACATCAGGATCTTCACATTCCTCATATTCCTCACGCATAGACTCTAGTTTGAAGCGTCTTAGTGACGGAGAGCGCACACATACAACTCCGAGAAAATCATCATGATGCGTAACTATGATTAATTCGTCGAGAACAGAGCAACTTGATATGAGTGCCTCAAGAATTGATTCTCCGTCAAACTTGACAGCCTCGAGATGCATAGTCTTGAGGCAAGGTAAAGAAACCAATTCTGATAGAGGCGCATCGAAGACTACACCATAGAGAGTTAAATTCACCAGAGTCGCACATGAGTAGAGGGAGAGAGGCATCCGGACTGACTCTTCCTCAGTATTAACCTTACTCAGAAGAGTAAAATCACAAACTCCACGATTGACCACAAGATCGATCCGAGACACGAAAGCAGAGTGAAAATGCTCTTCAACATTGTAAATCCACTTGAACCTCTTCATCTTTAGATTTTCATCAGACTCCACAAAGCTATCAAAGAAATCCTCCAAGTCCCATTCATCAGTGAATTTACTGGAGTCCAAGTCCAAGGCAGGCACGTGTTTCCAGAGATTTCTCCATCGCTTTGACATAACGCTTGTGCTAACCGATTCCTTGGTAGAGACTTTCGAGAGGATCTGACGTAGCAAATCATCTGGTAAACCACTAATCCAATCGGATTCCGTCAACTTGCTCTTCTTTACAGAGGTTTTAGCCATGGTTCCTCTGCCTAAACCCTAATATTTTACACGGAATAAATGCTCTGTATGAAAATTGAATCGTTTTGGATAAAATCATCAGAGTATAATACTCTGTTACCAAAAAGTCTAAAGAGGTCTCTAGAAAGAAATAAACAGTGATATTTATTTATAAGGGTACTGAAATTACTTACTGATGATATTGGTCTTTTACTGCGTCCGCCGTTCATACCTACGAAGGAGATGACGGCGAGAGAAAGAGAGAGAGGAAGAAGAAGAAGACTTCGACTATGAAAACACCGTCTATATAATTCGCCGGCGAAAGGGCACGGAGGGTTTCTCGCTCGCTTTCTGACTTGTGTTGACAATTTTGTATGGTATATATATTCAAAATCAAAGAGTCACGCCCCTTGGTAAGTAATATAATAACTGCCCCTTTTTCTTTGCTTGACCTTCATTGACCTTTTTAATGGTGATTTTATTATATTTAATGATAATTAAATTAATGATAAAAAGGTTAATTTACGGCAATCTGAAAAGACCACTCGTAGAAATGTAATGATTACTTTTGGTCTTCCTTTTAAATCTCTCATTCAGCGTTACAGAATTTAAATTTTTGAATAAATATACTTGAAAATATATAAATATTAATGCTTACTATAGATAATAAAAATTAGTAATTTTTATACACCTACAATCTTTTACAAAATCGAAAATACAACATATTTTTGATTTTTCATGAATAAATGATAATAAACTATTGTGTTAAATGATATAATTAACAATAGATCAAGTATATAAAAAAGGTTGAGATGAAATGGTTAGATACAAATAATAAAAATCTCTTACTAATAAAAGAAGCTCATTGAGACTTCTCAATGTGTTCACATCAGCTTCTCTATCAAGTCCTCTGAAGATGCCACATCATCTCACTCTAAATTCTCAAAAAAAACCCATCAATTCATTCCAAATCATGCCACATCAGCTTTCGCAAATACCTCTTCCTCTCCTCCTCAAAAAAACGTTACGCCACAAGACCCTAATAAATCAAAGTTTGAAACCTAAAACCTATCGTCTTTCACAATGCTACGATCTCTTTGGTTTCAAACTTCGTTCATATCCTATGGTTTCCCACTCTCTCAGTCAATCAAAGTATCATTTTCAAATCGGAAGACTGTCATCTCTGAGACAAGGGATCGATAGTATGATCGCTAGCTGCATAGGCAGCCAAAAACTATCTGGTCCGACGGGAACATGTTGCAGACGAGGGATGTGGGGAAATCGGATCGTGCTGATCGTGAGATGTTGGTTCGTCAAGTTCTTGCGATAGCTATTAGGATAATTACAAGTTTCTTTCTGCTATTATGGAACGGCTTGATAGGTGTGTATCTTCGAATTCATTATCTCTATTTCAGGTTTCTCTTACACTCTTTAAAAATTAACATACATCTGAATCAGAATGTTAAATATTCGATGGATAGATGATTTTGACACAAATTTTAATGATTGTTTTGTGTTTATTGTAGAGTTGGAATGCAGGTTCCGAAAATTTAAGAATGGTTTCAGAATTAGAATCTTCAAGCTGATGTTCAAGCTGCTACAAGAGCTTCGTCCACTTTGGTTAATGCCTCTCGTGATTTTGTTGAGGTTTGGCTTTTAAAAAAAATAAAAATAAATTAGCAATCTGTTTGCAAGATTGTTTCTAATACTTCATTTCTCTGTTACAGCGTGTCTTCATGATTACAATAAACATACCTAGAACACAAACTAACGATTTTGAAAGATATCATTGAGATTACCAAACCAAGAAGGTAAGTTAAAAGACAGTTTAAATTATAAATTAACAATATGTATAGTCACAAGCACTAATTGGTTACTATATTTTGCAATTTTTTAAGGATGGCTTTCTTGTAAGGACCACATGGTTCTATAAAATCAACTTTACTTCTTACTTTCGCACGAAAACTTATTAAGAGTATTAATGTTAGTTAACCCGTGAAGTGAAAAGCTGTTCTCATATATATCACTTTTATCTTATGTTAGTTATCTCTTTTTGTTTAGTAGTCACATGCATGTGTCTTAATGGTTTGTAAGTTGATCATATGGGAAGGATCGTATGATGCATCTTGAGCCTTGGTTGGATTTTCCTTTACCTGAAGAGGAAGGCAACTTTGATGGTAAGTTTTCATTTCAGATATTCGTTGGACATGTAAAATTGCTTCTGGTTTTTGAGTTTAGAAAACTTATTCTATATATAAACTCGAAATTTGTTCTAATCACTGAGATTTTGATTATTCCTTGTGAAGATTAAGTTGACTTTTTGTGTATAATATTGCTTTTGTTTCAGTCCAGCAAAACCATGAAAGAATCAGAAAAATACTACTACGATTCGGATTCCTGCAGGATATGATTTCCATTGTGTGAGGCCTTCCATATGAAGCAATCAAGTTTTTTACGTGTATGCTTTTGTGAAACTTGCAAATAAGTTACATGATAATCATAGGCTATTATAGAAAACAATATCCCAAGTAGTGTGTTTGTAGAGTAAGCAATATCCATGCCTTTACCACATGAGTAGCGCGGCAAGGATCGGTTTCTGTGGCCTACAAGCCATGATATATATGGGGTTAAGTTCTCTTCTCATCACACCTGGGACCAGATTCGAGAGCACCACCTTTTAGTACCTTGGAGATTAGTACATATACATTTTCAGTACCCGTTTATGAATTACACATTTACACATTTTAACATAAACAAAAAAAATGTAGAGTACGCAATCTTCAATTATCAATTACCAATTACCAATTATCCCCTAATAAAAATAAAAAAGATAATGGGAGAGTTGGAAACTAATGTTAATTGGAAACTCATTGATGGGCCACATAAAAAAAAAAAAGAGCAGCTCATTGATTTATAAATAGTAGGCCCATTAAGAGTCCATGGACTCGTATAAACACCATCTAAATCTGATAGCCGACTTGAAGAAAACTCCGGGTCGGTCAGTGACCCGACTAATTTATCTCAATCACCGATCGATTCGAGAGATGTGCAAAATTTGTTGATATGAAGCTCTAATAGAAGTTGCTGAATTCGATTATAAAATCAAAAAGATGATAGTTACGTTGAGTATGTTTCAAAGCGATGGTAGCGCAAAAGATAATTAATATCAGCGGAAGGGAAAAGCTTCGGAATTGGAGGAAGAAGCTGAGGAAAAGCTTTGGCTCTGGTGGGTACAGAGGAGAGATATAACCGTAATTTGTTTAAGATTATATGAGATTGATTCTGATTTGTTGGCATAAATATCGAAACCATTTATTTAGGTAGTCAACAACACGTCCGTACGTAAATTTTTTAAAAAACAACAACATTCGTTGGTCTCGAGAATTAGTCTTCTTCTTGATGCGGCAGCGGCTGCGGTTGAGAGAGGCTTTTGATTTTTATAGGGATAATATTTTTAGTGTTGTGTAGATATTTTTAGAATTTATTATAGCAGATGAAAGAGATCAAGTTAACAAGCAGATGAAAATACAAGTTCACAAATCCATCTTTCGAATAGAACAAGATTTAGGATCTCACTTGTTTTGTTGGTGGGTTTGCTAAACACCTAGACAGCAGAAAAGAGAAGTAGAACATCATTTTCAGGTTTTGGTAATGACCCCACTAAACAAAATCTAAAACAGCTCCTCGAATCAACACATTCATTATTCTTCAGGAGAAGATCCTGAAAAGAAAACCGCCATGTGTGGCAAAGAAGGGAGCAAATTAAAGACGAGAGATTCAACAGCCATTAGCTTGATCAATATGTTCAGCGACGGTCCTGATGAATCCTTCAACGGGTCTCCTATTGTGTCACCTATCACCGCTGCCTTGTGTGGCTCTGACCCTTTCGGTCCTAAGCTCCTCGCGTGCTCTGATGCACCGGCCTGCACACAGTTTCGCAATCGTTAAATTTCTTTGATTTGTTTGGTTTTCACGCAATTCTCAAAAGGCTTCCTTACCTCAATGTACTTCTTGGCATTGTCCCACGCTCCACCAGTGTTAGATGCGGATATCGCAATCTGTTTAGATAAACAGGTTATCTCAATAAAAGTCTAAAAGTTTATATCACAAGATACCGATATGGAAATGAGGAGAAGAAAACCGGAAACTCGAAGGTTTACTGGTTCACAAGCTTTATTACCTGAACTCCGGAGATAAGGGAGCCAGCGAGGACCCCTGAGAGGGTCTCAACGCCGAAGAAGAAACCAACAATCAAAGGCGTTAGCATGACAAGGCAACCGGGGGGAATCATTTCCTTGATGGAAGCATCAGTTGAGATCTTGACGCAGGTTTACCTACGGTTATGTGCACGTTTCTTACTATACAACTTTTTATACGAACCGTTCAACTTTAATTTACCACCGATCCAACGATTTGTAACGTGTTGCTAGTCTTGAAACTTTTTATCGCGGTGGATAGGATATAATGCCACGTCACATACACGTGGCTTAGGGCATATGCAACGCAATAACTTTTGTAATGATCTTAGAATTAAAATATTAGAAAATAAGTAAATAGTAGAAGAACAGGTGAGTAAAAGTTCTTGCCCAAGAACTGTTCTTCCTCAAGTCTTAGTGCCACGTAAACTTTTTTGGTTTGTTTTAGTGTAGTATTCTCTGCATTTAATTCATAGCTTTTATTTTAATAATAAAACCATTTTTAAGATCTATCTAAGGTGATATACCTTTAAAGATGGTCTTAGGCTCACTAAATAAAATGTTCGAAACTCTCTCTCACTATAGAAGAAGCCTTGTCGTATTTTACCTTTTTCTTCTCGTATACTGGACTAAAAGATAAAACATTTGAGCTATTTTGGTTTCGGATTTCAATCATCAATCCAATGATCTGTTTCAGAATGGATTTGCTGAATTTTCCTGAGTCCAAAATATGTTCATTTCAGTATTAGTCAGGAAACATTGAAAAAGGAAACCAATCAATTATTTTCAATTAAATTATGGGACCTTTATTATTATATAGTCAATGTGAATTGGATCGTTTCGCTTCATTACGGTATCGGTTCGGGAAGGTTGAATTTTTATATATTAATACAATGATACAGTGCAAGTCTAGTCAACACTCTCATCTTTCTCCAACTTACGTCTACTTTTCTTGTTTTTTTTCTTCCTCGACGTCTACATTCATACCATGCCGTAAAAGGTCATATACACTTATATCTTTGTACGTGTCTCAAGTGCCGTTCGTGGCTTCGTGCTACCTAATCAATCATCAAGTCATCAGATAACCCAAAAAAAAAAAAAAATAGAACAGTAGACTTCTTTTTTTTTTCCCTCAAACAGTAGAACAGTAGACTTTTGCAGAGTAATTAATAATATCTGAACAAATATTATGTAACAATCTTGGTCCTGCGACCATGTCATATATTTTCAGTCCCATCCAGAAGTATATAACTTCCAACTAGCTGAAACAATTTATGTGTCACTCATGCAGCGCAGTGCGTCTATGCGTGACAAAGATGCGGCGCATTCTCGATGAGTTGTTTACGCTCCTCCACAGCATGATAGACTAGCGATGGTCATGGGAAAGAGGAGAAGAGGTTTAATTATGAATGAAACCAAAATTGGAAATATTCACTAAATGACGATTTCGTAATCTCAGCTTAACATTTATAGGCGTTAACATCATAGAGAGTTCCTTTTTGAAAGTTTGACTCTGTGGTTAAGATATTAATCAAAAATCTTCTATCCATAATTCTATATAGTATGTAAATTAATTACCCAAATCTCTTCAAACGACATTAAAGTTGGTTCTTATCAGCTCTATATATATAGCTACTCATATTTTTGTTTGCTAAGTATTAATATTATCTCCAAGCGACTGTTTGATATCAAGGCCAAAATCATATATACATAATACCACTACGATCAAATAAAGAGAGAGTTCTTTGTTAAAAATGATATTGTATTACACCCAAAAAAAAAAAAAAAAAATTATATTGTACTACATCAAATAAATTTTTCTTCCAGACTAGCTATAGAAGATATTTCAAAACAAACAATAGATTCCTTTAATATCTTCAAATTAAATTATAAAATTAACATAAAAATTAAAAGAAACTACATGCATATTTGTACAAAAGTAATATTGGCTACAAAGTAAATCATATTTTACCTCTTAACAAGTAAAATAATTTAAAATGATCAAAATATGCAAAATCATTTTTTTTAACAATCCATAACTTGGCAATTTAAAGTGGCATAAATTCGATGAATTATTAGCTAGCCGGTGGTTAGAATTGAATATACGATAATGTTCTAAGAAAAGTTGGTTGATGAAAATATTCATACCGATCCATCCAACCTATGTTGCTATTACAATGGACATATGATATATATTAGGGCCGGCCTCATAATATTATTGGTAAAATCAGGTCACCAAATTTACGAGCAGTAGTAGATAACCATTTTTTGTTTTTGGTAGGAACTATGAATTAGATAAGCCCATTTTATCCATATCTTTTTATTTAAGAAAAGCGAAGCTGCTAGCTACACGTTAATTATGGGTCCGTTTTTTCAAGATAACAAGGGCCAGCCGTTAAATTGAATTTAAATCTCATATATTTTCATTTATAAAATAGCTTCAGACAAGCAGGACTAAAAAATAAAATAACCAGATCTGTGAACGGAGACAGAGACATACTAGTATGAGTTTGTTCAAAGTCAACGATAGAAACGGTTACAAGATCATCGAATGACAGAGAGACACGTGGCAGATGGAGCTGAATTTAAGTTGGGATGATCTCATAATCTTGACCATCCACCAATAAAAAGCTTGAGTAAATGCGTAGATGGATAAAAAACGGTGAAGTTTCCAACAAAATCTCTGATTCAGCTTTCTATAATCAGTCGTTCCCATTATCTCTCTCTATTCATATTATAGATTATAGATAGTTGTATCCTCTCAACGATCTTTCTTCTTTAACAAAGCATTATTCTTCACCTTTACCACACAAAAAAAAAAGAAAGAGAAATGGCCAAAGAAAATGGTTTTATAGGATCAATCGATCAAGGAACCACCAGCACCAGATTCATCATCTACGACCACCATGCTCGTGCTGTTGCATCTCATCAAGTCGAGTTCACTCAGTTCTATCCCGAAGCTGGGTATAATTAATCTCTCTCTCTGCCTTTTTTTTGGGTTTAAATTCATTGGTTATGACAAGTAGGTGAGACTTATTTATGGTGGATGATCCCGATCTTGTCTGATTGCAAACTATTTCCGTATCTCCATCCATCAAACCAAAGTTTTTTTTTTTTTTCCAAATTACATTCTCGATCATCTCCAAGATCCATGGATTAGTCAAATCCCTGCTCTTGTTTAGTGGTATTTGATATATCTTGTTGTTGAAGTCTGTGATTTTTTTTTTGTGATTGAAGATGGGTGGAACACGATCCTATGGAGATACTGGAAAGTGTGAAAGTGTGCATTGCAAAGGCTCTCGACAAAGCCACTGCCGATGGACACAACGTCGACGGCGGCTTGAAGGCCATTGGGCTGACAGATCAGAGAGAGACAACTGTTGTTTGGAGCAAATCCACTGGCCTTCCTCTCCACAAAGCTATTGTGTGGATGGATGCTCGTACCAGTTCCATCTGCAGGTACATAATACATACTTTCTTTTTTTTTTTTAATCAAATTCATGGGTTGATCCCTTTCTTTGTTTTCTGTTCTGTCTTCTTGTATGGTTTGTCTACTATATCATCATCTTCATGGTTGCTGAGGGATTTGGTTTCTGATGAAAGCCTTTTTCATGATCTTCACAGGAGACTAGAAAAAGAACTCTCGGGAGGAAGATCCCATTTTGTGGAGTCTTGTGGCTTGCCAATAAGCACATATTTCTCTGCCATGAAGCTGCTTTGGCTCATGGAGAATGTGGATGACGTCAAAGACGCTATCAAGAAAGGTGATGCCATCTTTGGCACTATCGACACATGGTTGATCTGGAACATGACTGGTGGTGTGGATGGCGGCCTACATGTCACTGATGTCACCAATGCCTCTCGCACAATGCTCATGAACCTCAAAACCTTGAACTGGGACCAGGACACTTTGAAGACACTTGGCATACCAGCTGAAATCTTGCCTAAGATTGTGAGCAATTCAGAAGTGATTGGAGAAATCTGCAAAGGCTGGCCTATTCCCGGTATCAAGATTGCTGGATGTCTTGGTGATCAGCATGCCGCGATGTTGGGACAAGCTTGCAGAAAAGGCGAGGCCAAGAGTACATATGGAACCGGCGCTTTCATTCTTCTCAACACCGGAGAAGTGCCAATCAAATCAGGCCATGGACTTCTGACCACACTGGCCTACAAGCTCGGGCCTCAAGCACATACCAACTATGCACTGGAGGGTTCGATTGCCATAGCAGGAGCTGCTGTTCAGTGGCTTAGAGACAGCCTTGGGATAATCAAAAGCGCCTCTGAAATCGAAGATTTGGCAGCAATGGTAGATTCTACAGGAGGAGTGTACTTTGTGCCAGCGTTCAATGGCTTGTTTGCGCCTTGGTGGAGAGAGGACGCACGCGGTGTTTGCATTGGAATCACGAGGTTCACCAACAAGTCTCACATTGCTCGGGCAGTACTGGAGAGCATGTGTTTCCAAGTGAAAGACGTCCTTGACTCCATGAACAAAGATGCAGGTGAAAAGGGTTCCCTAGATAACGAGAAAGGGGAGTTCTTGCTCAGAGTTGATGGTGGTGCCACAGCTAATAACCTTCTGATGCAGATTCAGGTATGTTCTGATCTCTGCTCTTTTTCTCGTATGAATCTGATTCTGATGATTGTGTAGTTTTGTTCGAACGTTAATCTCATTCTCTTGTCATCTCCTTCAAAATGTTGCAGGCTGATTTGATGGGGAGTCCGGTGGTGAGGCCTGTGGACATAGAGACAACAGCACTAGGAGCAGCCTATGCAGCTGGGTTGGCTGTGGGATTCTGGAAGGAAGCAGACATATTCGAGTCAGGAGAGAAGGCGAAGAACTCCAAAGTTTTCAGACCTGCTATGGAAGAAGAAACCAGGAAGAAGAAAGTGGCGTCTTGGTGCAAAGCAGTGGAAAGAACATTTGATCTCGCTGATCTCTCTATCTAAAACTTGAATCATTTGATCACTGAGATTACTTCTTATTTACCACAGTTGGGCTCTGTTTTCCAAGTCTTATTATGTTTAACGTCTAATATATGTTGAGTAAACCGTCTTTGAATGATTTATATATCAATGCTTAATTCTGTTGGAAGTAAGATTGCATTTGCATCATAATAAGACATGAGAGAGCTTGTGGTCAAACCCTTAAATTTGCAGAAACATCAACAGATGACAGCAATAAAGATGTATAACCTGCATTATCTCAATAATCTAACTCAGTAACTGAACCCAAAGTTATCCTTTGGGACGCCATACACATAAGTAATACTGTCCCAAACAATCGAAACTAGTGAAGTGGCTACACAAATCACAGTTTAGCTTGTGGAATAGCTATCATTTCTCCAAAAAGCCATTGGGTAACATGTGGTAGATGTTGGTTATGACTTGATTAAAAGATATTGACTGGGTAAGAATAATAAACGACACATGGTCGATCAAAGTGGTGTTTTTGTCAACTCTTCTCCTTTGACAAATAGCATTCAATGTAGTAACGTTCAAAAACTCATCCCCTACGTCAAGCCCTCTCTGAATATATATATATATGAGTCATTATCATTCACGATGCAAAGTTGTTGTTTTTCTGCTTAGATCACAGGTTTGTTTTGTTTTTCTCTTAAACTTTCATACTTTTCATAGATAGAAAAAACTTACAACATCTCTTAAACACATATATAGAGATTGCACACTTGCACACATAGTTTCTTTGCCATAACTCTAGATACTAGGATCACTTACACAAGCAACACCACTTGTGTATAGGTTCCAGCAACTCCTAACAACTCTTTACTATTCAGACCTAACAGCTTCTCTTGTTATTCTAACTTGGTACTTAGCTAACTTAAGAGTACATCAAGTCTACGAATGGGTCACAACAAAAACCATCTAGACATTTTCTGTTGGGCCAAAAACCAAATCTGCAGGCCCAAACACATCTTAACCCAAAACAACTAAACCTTGACTTCTTCTTCTACGTTTCCTTTCGTCAACCTTCGACGCTTCTTCTCTCTTTCTAGATTCTGGGTTTCATCACACCAACCCACCTCTTTACTCCCTTGTTCTTCATTCCTTTCTCATTGACATCGTTCTTCTTCTTTGCAGGATCAATCGGAGAGTTCAATCTCAACACTCCCTCTTGAGCTCTTCGATTGATATCTAGATTTGATTTTAAAACAGTGAAATTTGATACCTTTGGTTTCAGTTGAACGAACGCAGATTTCACCGGAGGTGCTCTTCTTAGTGCATCAGCATAGCTCACAGGTACTTTCAATTTCATTGTCTTTCTTTCATTTGAGATCTCCATTGGACTTGCTTCTTCGGTTTTCGTTGCTCCCTCTGAAGTCATAGCCTTCTTACTTTCTCGCTTCTCTTCTTCTTCATCTAACTTCAGCCTTTTCTTAGGTTTCATTGCTCCCTTTTGAGCTTTTATCTCCTCAATCTTGTTCTGTTCTGCCTCAGTCCCAACTAACCTCACTTTAGTCTTCTTTTGCAGATACTCGGAATTGAAATCGATGCCTCCAAACTTGACTGCACTTGATTTTTCAATTAGAGGTAAATCTCTTACCTCTTCCTTGTTTTGCTTTTGAAACTTTAGCGTCTGGTTCTTGACTTCACTTTTGCCAATGATTTCCTTCTTTTGAAACCCGAATCCTTTATACTTTGACACTTGATTCTTCTTCTCTATTTCTTGATTCTTTTCTGCATCCTTTTTGCAGGTCTCTTCTCTAGTCCACTTTTGCTCCCTCTCAATCTTAGGTGAGCATTCAACTTTCTCCATCGTGTCTCCTTTTAACACCACATTGTTCAGCTTGGTTCCTTGAACCACATATTTGGTTTCTTTAGCTTTGTTTTCTTCTTTTCCAAGTTCAGAACCACTCTGGTTCTTACCTTTACTCACTGATTTTCCTTTCACTGCATCAGCTCCGATCTTCTTTGGTTGATACATCACAGATTTGTTCTTCTCTTCAGCTTTTTTCTCAGTACACCAAGATTGCATCATCTTTTGATTTTCGACTTCAGTGTGTCCAGCATCTTGACGACCAGATTCAACATTTTCTTTCGCAACCACCATTGTAGCTTCTTCATTTGCTGACATTTTTAGATGGAAACTCTTCTTGATCATTGGTATCTCTGCTATCTTTCTCCCAGCTGGATCATGAATGGTACAGCCTCTTTGATCGAAGGTAACATCATAGTCATTTTCAATCATTTGAGAAACACTTAATAGATTTTTGGTGATCTGTGGAACTAGAAGAACATCTCTGATGATTCTCTTGTCCTTTTTTGTCATGACTTCAATGTCTCCTTTTCCTTTTGTTGTCAGCACAGCTCCATTACCTACACGTATAGGAACATTGAAGCTTGTGTTGAGATTTGAGAATAGCTTTTCATCTGAAGACATATGATTTGTGCATCCACTATCAATGAGCCAGACATTCTCTCCAGGTGATTCTTGATCCTCTTGTCTTGCAGTAAACATGTGGTAGCTTTCTTCTGCTTCATTGTCTTCTTGGTTGACTTGTGCTTGTTCTCCATTCTTGACTTTGCAGTCTTTTATTAGATGACCCACTTTGCCACAGTGAAAACAACTCCAATTCCTAGTGTCTCTGTTTTTGTTGAAATCAGGTCTGATTTTTCCACTCTTAATCCAACATACATCTTCATTGTGATTATCTCTTTTGCAGTAACCACACCATCTTTTTGCTCTGTAACTCGTTTGACCTGAATTCTCTTTGTTCTTGTCTTCCACATTTAAACTTCTGAACCGTGCATGAAAGGCTCCTTCTGCATCTTCTTCATCTTCAGGGAAGAATTTCTTTTCATGTGCCTCAAGAGATCCAAGCAGCTCAGCATAGGTAACTGTTTGTAAATCCTTAGTTTCTTCCATTAAGGATGACAGACCAGCATAACTTTTTGGCATAGAGGCTAGCATTTTTACCACTAAATCAAAGTTTGATTTCCCTTCACCTAGAGCTCTCATCTAATTTGCTACAGCCTGAATCCTATCCGAGTAAGTCTTAACTTTCTCCCCTTCTTTCATTTTCAAGTTTTCAAATTCCCTTCTTAAAGACTGAAGTCTAACAGTTTTAACTTTCTCATTACCTTGGTAAGAGTGCTCCAGGAGTTTCCATGCTTGGTGTGATGAAGATGCAGAGAGGATCTTGTCAAAGACCACATCAGCCACAGCATGCTGAATAATTTGGAGAGCAGCAGTGTCTTTAGCTTTTAGGGCCTTCAGGGCAGCATCTTTTCCTTTATCTGGAGTTTCAGTTGATTGAGTTGTAGCTTCTGGTACTCCATCTTTGACGACTTCCCATAGATCTTTATTCAAGAGTGTAGTTTTCATTCTTGCAGCCCAGAACTCATAGTTCTGACCATCAAAGACTGCAACCAGTTGAGAGGACTGCAAGTTCAACGCCATGTGAGTTCTTCCTTTACTTTGACTTTTCTTCTTCTTATCTTAAACAGGTTCCAAGAACAAGATGAGCTCTGATACCATGTTGTTTTTCTGCTTAGATCACAGGTTTGTTTTGTTTTTCTCTTAAACTTTCATACTTTTCATAGATAGAAAAAACTTACAACATCTCTTAAACACATATATAGAGATTGCACACTTGCACACATAGTTTCTTTGCCATAACTCTAGATACTAGGATCACTTACACAAGCAACACCACTTGTGTATAGGTTCCAGCAACTCCTAACAACTCTTTACTATTCAGACCTAACAGCTTCTCTTGTTATTCTAACTTGGTACTTAGCTAACTTAAGAGTACATCAAGTCTACGAATGGGTCACAACAAAAACCATCTAGACATTTTCTGTTGGGCCAAAAACCAAATCTGCAGGCCCAAACACATCTTAACCCAAAACAACTAAACCTTGACTTCTTCTTCTACGTTTCCTTTCGTCAACCTTCGACGCTTCTTCTCTCTTTCTAGATTCTGGGTTTCATCACACCAACCCACCTCTTTACTCCCTTGTTCTTCATTCCTTTCTCATTGACATCGTTCTTCTTCTTTGCAGGATCAATCGGAGAGTTCAATCTCAACAAAAGTTCATTGATAAACCACAGACATACATATATACTTTCCCAAGAGGCAGAACAATGTAATCTCTCCAAACATGTACAAACGTTACAAGAGTACTTTCCACGCAACAGCCACCCAATGCTATGTGCATGTGTTTTGAACCAAACGGACAAAAGCGTCAACAAGGTGGAACCATCCTTGGCGCCAAGGAGAATCAAAGCATATAAACACAAAGATTCCAACCAGAACAGTCACATACGTCACGCCAAGGCTCCAATAGAAGGCCACGGCATCAATGTTAGCTTTATCGTTTATTAATATTTCTTCATCTGGTTCTTTCCAATTGTCTGTGTCACAGCTTCTGTTGGTTAGTGGTCCACAAAGAAGAGGGTTGCCCAGATAGCTGTTCTCACCAAAGGTGTTGAACTGCTTTCCTTGAGGAATGGAGCCAGATAAGTTGTTGTAAGACACATTAAAAACAGCTAGAGAATTAATGAGCCCTGTCAGGGGAGTGGGGATAGGACCGTAAAGCTTGTTAAAGGAAAGATCAAGGCTCTCAATGTCCTTCAACTGGGAGAAGCTTTCAGGAATAGAACCCACCAAGGAATTTTGAGACAGATTTAATGAACGAGTTCTTCCGGGATCGAGTCCAAACATAGCTTCTTCTTGTCTATCAAAAATGTTTATTATTATTCACCTACGTGATATGGATTCTGATATTATCTTATTCATTCTCAAGTTTTTTTTTTTTTTTATATATATAATTAAAATCGGTTGTTTACAATCTCTAATAGTCGATTGCTATGATCATCTGACCATCTACGGTAATCAATTTTTGAATCTCTAGTTAACTACAATAAACGCAAGTCACCTCAATTCAGCTGTTGTAACGGTAACTTTTTATTATCGATATAAACAATTTCCTTTTTTTATATTTGTATGAGTAATTTCCTTTTCTTTGAACAATTCCTTCTTTTTTTTCCGTTGGCAACCTTTATATAACAAAATAGCTTCTTTGAGAAATCATAATTCCTCTTTCTTCGAAAACAAAAATCCACCTTCTTCTTCTTTTGTCTTTTTAGTCTCTGTTTCTTCTTGATCAAGTTCTGTTCCTCGAACTCACCGATCACGAGAACGTCAAAGCTCGATGATCACCATCCATCTGCTCCAATGCCGTCGGAACTGTAACTCATGTTTGATCACACCATTAAAGATCTCGCCACTGTTCTTATCCTCTCTCTCTGTTTTTTTGCTTTTCACGATCTCTGGAAAATCATGGAGGATCTCACCGAGGATCAGAGGTAGTGACGCAAACCATGCATGGATGATGCATCATATGCGCCGTTGTCACGACTCACGAGAGCCAGGTTTGTTGCTTCTCGCTTAGTTTCCTATTTGATATCTTGGAACCTTGGATTTTTAATTCTTAGCGTAACTTGCTGCACAAAAAAAGGTCTCTTTGAGTTAGGTCAATCAATATTTAGTTTTCTAAACGCAGTTTCATCGGAGGAACTAGAGTTTGCAAATTGTAGTAGTTTTACGAAATTGACCTAACCTGTAGTTTGTCTTGTCCGTTATCACTTTGTTTCATAATTAGTTTTCTTCTTGTTATTGTAGGTTCCTATTCTTGATTCGCCAAATTAATCAGTGGGTGCAGCCCCAAGACTGTTTGGTTTCACTGGAATGATAGACAACACATTTTGCTATTGCTTGGTAACGAATTTCTATCCTTTCTTTCTTTTTCCTTTTTAAAAATTAATAATTATTTATTTGGTAGTAAAAATGTTTTTTTCTTATAGTCGGATTTTTTCAAAAACTTTTTTGTGTTTGTTTAAATTTTTTTTTTTATTGTTTTGGATACTAAATTTATATAATGATAAGAAAACTAACCGGATTTTGGATCCAGCATTAGTCGTTAGTGATTCCAAACATTCAACTTGTTTTTCCTATTATTATGTAGATTTAGCATTCAAGTTTTTAATTCGGATTCTTAAAAATAGTTTTTGAAATTTTGATTTTGTTTCTTTTCGAATTTTTTTCTTGTATTTGTTTTGTTTAAATTTTTTTTATTGTTTTGGATACTAGTTACATAATGATATGAAAACTAACCGGATTTTGGATCCAGCATTAGTCGTTAGCGATTCCAAACATTCAACTTGTTTTCCTATTATTATGTAGATTTAGCATTCAAATTTTTGCAAACAAACCACCAAAAAGGTTGGTAGATAAGTATGAGGGTTTGCAATTCTTGAAACGGATGAAACAAGGAAAGATTCAGGGGAGCAAAATTCGAACTATGTAGGGAGAGAGCAATGAGTCGTCGGCTTTTAAGATGGCACTTGATTCTTTCCCAACGACAACAATTGCTGTTTCTAGAAAGATGGACAGAATCAGGTGATACCGAGATCAAAAAGGCTTTAAGAAACAGAAGTAAAACAAACATGACATACAAAATCAACAAACGAGGATCAAAGCCACTTTTGATGAAAACAACAAATGTACCTGAAATGCCGTGAATTTCGCAAACCCTCTCCAATCTTCCATCATATAAAGTGATAACTGAAACATCTGTGATAGTCTTAGAAACTGCAAAACATGGTAAGTTCCTCCTTGTTTGCACTATGCGCACATTCCTGATTGGACCGTTTGGTCGTCTTCATCACTAAGCTCAAGAATTCCAACAACCGTAATTCTCGATTTCATAAAACCGCACTTTGAATTCTCGAATCCCTCGCCTCGATTATACTCATACCAAGCACTCGTCTTCATCTCTAAGCTCGACGACACTCGTTCAAAAGAATCCCAATTCCGATTTTGTTATTCAATTATTTTGTTTGCTTCAATCAAAATTTAAGTCTAAAAATATATCGTGTTCCCTCGTTTTTCTTCACCTCAAAACTGGGCCTCCCTAGCCCTTGCTTCTTTTTTAAGCAGATGGGCTCTTAATGAGCCTTCCCTTGACCATAAAATTGTTCTTTCGTTGTTCATTTGCCTTTTCTGGAAGTCAATGTGATCAACAATGTCTTATTTTGGTTGACCATGCTCAACATTGTTTCAAAGTAAATTTTTTTGTTAGATGGTATATGTCTTTAATATGAACTTTTTTATTGAAAAAAAAAAAAATCTTTCAAATTTCTTTTTAACAGCACCTATTTTATTTTTGTTAGGGTTTTTAGTTTTCAGAATTAAAATTATTTTGGTTATTACAAATTTTAATATCTACTAACTTCCTATTAAGGGTGTTAGTTGGATACCTTTTTAATCAGAAACTTCCGAGCAATTAATGTTAGTTTTTTCTATCAGTTCCCACTGAAACAGCGAAAATCTAAGAAAAAAAAGTGGACAAATGGGAATAATTAAGAAAGAGTGTTATATATTTTTTTACTCAAGCCTAAAAGAAATACTAATAAACAAGGTTTCAATGGAAACATAACATAAAGTTCAAAGAGTCAAATGGAAGCAAAGCTAAGGAAGAAAGAAAAAACGTGAAGTCTGAAGAAAAAGGAGAGAAAAAATCTTCGCTTTTTGCCTACATACTTCCTTCACGCAACCTAAGGGCCATTACTTTTTTCTCTTTTCTTTTTCAAATCGTTTTATATGTTGAACATTTCTATTTCTTTGTCCTCCACTAAATAAATAGGATGCATGATGTATCTCATATATTACGTTTCAACAACAATACAAAATGTAAGGTAAGAAGAAGTAAACTTAATCACAATCTATAAGAAAACAACAACAACAACAACAAAAACTTTATCGCTTCTATTAATACTCAACGATGTACCGGTTTTAATTCATTTAATTTTTACTTTTCAAATTTTGAACCTCCATAAATTTTGTAGGGGAAGTTCTGATGCCCTTCTCGTCACTGCATTTATTTCTTTGGGAAATTCAAAATTCGAAAAATCATAAAATCATGGACGTGGTTAATTACGCTTATTACATTCACGGCCAGGATCAATCATTACGCATCTTGCCTACAAAGATTATAACATTAACATTCTAGGTTTTCTTTTGTATTACATATCATTTCGTCAACCACGTCTAAATTATAGTGTACAAAAATAAAAAATATATATAACGTTTGTGTACAAGGAAATATAAAGTGGAATATCATAGACTAGTGGAATGCTTTGAAAATATCATTAAGTTGCTTGCCGAGTCAACAATGAACCGACTAAATTAAATGTTTCAATATCACATATTCATCTGTATGATATTGTTCCCAGGTACTGAATTGGCAACACAGGGCTTCTAATAATAATGTATTGCTAGCTTTGGCGTTGACCTTGACATTATAATCATCTATAAACAGTTTAAATCCGTGTTCGAATCATAAATATTAGTGAATTATTAGCAACTAAATAATTATTTATTTTTAGTCAACTTATCAACTAAAAAATTCCAGACGTGCAAAGTCAAAGCATATTAGCCACTTTTGTTAATCACGAAATTTAATATGTTGGCAAAAATGTCAATAAAAACACAAACACACAAGAGGGTCTTCTTTAAATAATTGTGCAGTAGGCAGACGAATGTCTTTTAGACAAAAACAAAAAAACAATTTTCTCTTCTCTTCTCAAAGTTTCAACTACACACATCTCTTTAGTCATCATCTTAACCACCATGAGCCACCAGCACCAGCAGCCGCCGAGCTATGCCACCGACCCAAACACCATGTTTGTTCAAGCAGACCCTTCTAATTTCCGTAACATCGTCCAAAAGCTCACCGGAGCACCACCCGATATCTCCTCCTCCTCCTCCTTCTCCACCGTCTCCGCCGCACACCAGAAGCTTCCACTAACTCCCAAAAAGCCAGCGTTCAAGCTCCACGAACGGCGTCAATCATCAAAGAAAATGGAGCTGAAGGTCAACAACATCACAAACCCCAAGGACGCTTTCAGCCATTTCCACCGAGGATTCCTCGTCTCTCCCGTCTCTCACCTGGACCCATACTGGGCGCGCGTGAGTCCACATTCAGCGCGTGAGGAACACCACGCGCAACCGGACAAGGAAGAGCAAAAAGCCATAGCGGATAAAGGGTTCTACTTCCTTCCGAGTCCGAGAAGCGGCGCTGAGCCAGCACCGGAGCTTTTGCCACTGTTTCCTCTTCGTTCTCCTAACGGCACTACTCACCGGATTCATGAAGATAATTATCGCGACTCTTGATATCATTAGAGCTCTCTAATCGTAATTTGAGTTCAATTAGGCTATTTTAATCGTAAGTTGGGGTGACACGTGATATTTGCTGTTGCTTTTTACTATTTTTGTTAGGGCTATCGTTAATATCCGTTTTCCATTTAACCTAGACTCCTTTTTCTTCTATTATCCTTCATTAAACGTTTTTTGAAGGGTCAACTATTTCGGCGCGTGTAGTCCACTTCCTTTTAGAATATTAAAATCTTATTTTATACGCGGCAGTTTCTTACATTAGTCAAGGAAGACATCATTTCACGAATATATATTAACGTCTTTTTAGATCTTTTATCTAATTTGTGTTTGTAAACAACGATTAATACGTGGGATCCAAAAACACACGCTATGTAGTTTCGAATATATAGAAAAGAAGGATAATCAGAATCACAATTCTCAATTTTTTTAAAAAAACTCGTTGACAAGTCTACATGCAACTATGAAACGTAATCTTCGTATCTTAAATTGTCCTTACAATAAAGTTGATGATGTATGTATGGAGGAGATAAATGAAAAGATAGGTTACATAGGCCGACTCTAATAGATACAAAAATGTGTTGACTTTTTGGTTAAGAAAGAAACTACAAAAGCTAAATTCTCTGTGGTGATAGGGTACAGTGTAACACCGCTCCAATTCAATTGTTTGTGTGCCAGCCGTTAGATTTAATGACAAAGCTGTGACGCAGAATGAAGCGGCGCCTATTTCCTCTGCAGATTCAACGGCTACGATTCAATTCTCCTGCTGAAATATAATGCACTTTTTTTTTTTTTTGAGTATCGATATTAAATAGATGTTACTTGTAACAGAGGGTGTCTCTGCATCTCTCTTTAAAGTCTGTTGTCAGTCTATCTTCGAACTCTGCCCCTCAGGTGTAATCCATATTTCGAACCTCTGCTCAAATCCTAGCCGTCCATTTGTCTTACAAAATACATAACTCAAGTCCCATCCAAAGCTCATTTAAAGACCAAAAGATCATCATTCAAAATCTGGTCTATTTGGGCCTGAAGTAAATAAATTAATAGAGCTTGTCAAGAATGAAACCCATTAAAGTTCTTGAATACCAAATCAAGGCTCCTTTCATTTTAGTTTGTGTCAACAAATGTTCGAAAGTTTTTCTGCTTGACAATAGCGGTTAACCATGGAAACTTAAAAGTTCGACTTTTCCTTTTGAAGTTTTTAGTTTTGTGGAGGGAACATAAATATTAAGTAAACGTGACACACTATAAATGAAGAAATACCATATTCTATATTCACTCAACTAAATTTCTTTATTTGGTTGTTCATGAAAAGATTTATACATTAACACACAAGAAAACCGAATGATTTGTTGGGATTTAGGTCCAGACTCCAAAGATTGGAGGTTTTACATTAGACCTCCAAGAAGCAACCAGCTTGAACATGACCAACATGTGTTTCCAATTTTACCCATCGTGCGCTACTTAAATCACATGAATACCCTACGGTGGCTTCACCGTATCCAGCCAATGCCTTGCCGTTGCCGATCACAATCAGCTTCCCCGGCCTCACTGCCACCACGTAAGTCACGTTGTACACATCAGCAGGGATCTGGCCCACCTTCTGCCACGTGTCAGCTAAAAACATCATCACATCGCCACGCCAGCACGCGTACAAATCTCCGTTTTCACCGGCGGCGCAGATCGGAGAGCTAACGGTGTCGTCGAGGAAGTCATCCGTAAGTGGACCCCATTGCCACGTAGACACATAAAACGATTCAGTGGTTTTACTGAATTGCCCCTGTTCCTCGGTGGCATATCCACCGATGACCTGGAATCTGCCAGCGTGGAATATCGCTTTGCACTCGTCTCGTTCTCGCGCCATATCCGGCAAAAACGTCCACTTGTCTTCTGCCACATCATACACTATTGCTGACGTCAGCGCACATTTCTCTTCGTCGTGTCCACCCGCAACCAACACCGTCCGATCCGAATCCGAAGCGCATCCGAAGAAGGATCTCCGTGCACCTGGCATGGTTGCTCCCACGCGCCATTTGGAAGTGAGGAAACTGAAGACGAAGACCGAGTCAGAGGCTTGCCACGTAACCGGGTCAAGGCCACCCAAGACAATAAGATCGGATCCGACAGAAACCAATCTACAGAACAGAGGAAGTCCTTTGGCTTGACCCGGAATCCGAGGAAGCTCCGTCCAAAGACCCGACCCGGATTCGAGAACAGAGACCCGGTATTCAGGCGTAGCGAAAATCTTTCCGGATCCAGAGGAGTCTTCGACACGAGCCTGTGAGAGAATAAGAAGCTCTTGGCTATGGCGTGAAGCTTTTCGCTGATGTAAAAAGTCAGAGAGAGAGACTTCACGGTTCCAGCCTCTGCAAACGGAGGCGATGACAGGGAACTGTTTGTAGGAGGCGCGAAGGAGACACTCGCGAGCAACGTCGTCGGGAAGATTGGGGATAAGTTCCATCGAGAAAGTCTGAAAGAGTGGAGCTTTTTGTTTATCTGTTGTGGAAAAGTGAAGAAGATTGAACCTTTAGAAGAGTGAGAGATATTGAAACAGTTTTAGTAAAAGAGGGGTTTCGGATTGAGAGAAGGTTGAAGATGATGATGATGATGATGATGATGATGATGATGAGGAGAGTGTGCCGCTTTATAGATATTTGAAGATAAGTGTTTCTAGAAACTTGTTGATTCATTCATCGTTTTTTTGTTTTAATACAAGTTTTTGTCAAGTGTATTTAAAATAAAATGAAATGAAGATAACGGAATTTGAGTTAGTATAGGCAAAAACGGTTAATGGTTGTGTGAGCTTAAAGATGGAGACTTTTTTTTCTTTTTTTTTCTTCTCTTAAAGATGGAGACTTGGATCAATTGGGACAAGTTGATGACTGTCATATCCAATTTTATTTTCTCCTGAAATATTTTTTTGATTTATATTTATATCTAAATGTTTTTTCTGTGATATTCTATTTGAATTCCTGTCAACAACAGAATACAATATATCCAAACATTAGATGGGACGGTTACATAGATGGTAAAATATAATACCGAATAAGGAGGCCTTTGGACTAATACTGATTCTAGTTTTGGGTTTTGATATTTCACTCTGTTGTATATCTAGTGCTGTACAATATACCCAACTGTTGAAGAATATACACTTAATTACTAGTGTGCAACAAAGAACAATTACTTTTAGGAGTGAATCCAAATATTTTTCGGCAACAAACAATAAAAAAAATTAATTTTAAGGATAAATTAAAACTAATTACCACTTACATATTAAAGACTGTACTTTTTGAATGTACCTTCTGAATCTATATTTTAGTTCACACCCTTTCTTTTCTCATATATTAAAATATTAATCGGACCACACACACCCTTTTACTCTGTAAAATCGATTTCCTAATTCTAAACAACACAACTTTTTTTGTTTTGTTGGTTTTTAACGTTAAGATAAGCAACAGAACTTTATGTCAACTTTGAACCTGAAATTATGACGTTTTATTAAAATGAAATGAAATTAAATCCAAATCCAGCTCAAAAACTAATGTTTTGGAGTCATTCCTCTAAAAGTCCTAGATTATATTTTCTCTACCACTTCAAGAATTTCCATATTTTTTTATAAAAGATATTTGATTTTCTATTTCGCTTGTTGTCTGTATGTGCGTGTCTATCCTCGGTCGGCCATAAACAATCGATTGTATGTATTATTATTCAAATGCTAGCAGTATTCAATACTCGACATCTT
Source organism: Arabidopsis lyrata subsp. lyrata (assembly GCF_000004255.2). NCBI lineage: Eukaryota > Viridiplantae > Streptophyta > Magnoliopsida > Brassicales > Brassicaceae > Arabidopsis > Arabidopsis lyrata. Next base: position 19,042,139 of record NW_003302554.1, read on the forward strand.
TAAACTATTACCGATGTACAAAGATTTATGTTTTAATAAATGTAGTTACAATATATAACAAGCATATAGATCTTTATCGTGATTATATATGATCTTTACTAAGCTTCTTAACGCGTGTGACCTAAAGAAACGAAAGTTTGTCTCCATACCCTGCGTTATACTATTACGTACAATAATAATCCCTTGATTAAATCATTTATAATGCTTAGTAATTTAATATGTAACGTATAAAAGACAATTCTATATATACACTCATCTTTTATACTCGGGAAGCAGCATGTTCCATGCAGATTGGACTAATATGACTAGTTCTTCTGGTGTCCACCACATGTATATTTTTTTTTTATAATAGTTTTATGATTACTATGCATCCATTCATGTATATGTAAATACATGTAACTTGAAGGTTTGGTTAATTGGACAAAAGATATAATACTATGGATTGCCGTATAGGGACAATGAAACACTCCGATCCAATATTATAACAACAAATAAACTAATTGAAAGGGCGCCGTGGGATAAAACTCATAAAACGGGCTGACAAAAAGGTTGAACATGAAGAAAACAAAACGGCACGGCGTCTGAATGACTATAACGGTGGACGAGAACAAAACGACACGGCGTCAATATCCTTAAAGAGGGAAGAAGAGTCGTCGTGATTCGTCGGGTGGCTGGCTCTTTGATAAAGCAAAACAATAAAAAATAAACGACGGAAGCAAATCCGTTCCTTCATAGATAGGAATAGTTCGAATAGACTAGTACTGGGAGTGTTGGACCCACTTCATCAATGTTCGTGTCGATTTTTCAAAACTCATACTCTTCTGCGGTCTCACTCAACTATTCATATTTTAAAAAAGGTATTTTCGTCACAAGAAAATTCGTCAAGCAATTGACAAATTGAAAAATGAAAACTCGAAATAATTTAGGTTTTTATATGTGACTGAGAACGATAGGGGAATGGATTTATTTGACTCGGTTTTTTTTTTTTATTATGTCGATATTTGATTAAATTAGAAGCAGAAAGCCTCGCATCAAACCAGCAACGTAAAATTAGAAGCAGAAAGCCTCGCATCAAACCAGCAACGTAAAATTAGAAGCAGAAAGCCTCGCATCAAACCAGCAACGTAGAAAACCTCACCAAAAAAAAAAACATCGATGTGAGCTAACCAATAAAAATGATCGAGGATATATGAGATTTAGCACCGCAGAAAACGCTGGCCAATTACATAGGAAAGCTGTCATTTGAAAGATATCTAAATGTGTCTCAAAGATAGTTTGACTCGACGCTTAGGCACTCGATGACTTCAGACCATATATGCATTATTTATTTTGCAAATTGTTACGAAGACATGCAATAGAATTTGGATATTTATGCAGTCGACATCAATTTAAAAAGTACATACAGGATGAGCTCATTTTATGTATTTATTTTACGTCCTTTTTATCCATTATGATAGTTATCCAGTAGCTGACGTGGACTTTGTATCTTCTACTGCCAGTAATTGTATTTCTTTCCTTTTTTTTTATAAGTGCGCGGAACAATCATTTATTTTCATTCATCATCACTCATCATTCATCATTCATCATTCAAGATTCATCATTCATCATACATATGTAGATATATGATTAACCATGTTTTAAAAATCGGGCGCCTACGCGCTGATCGGGTAGGGACCACGGTAATTTTGTCTAAATCGGTAAAAAAATCGGTGATTCGATTTTTGCCCGTCTAGTCAACCCCAATTTTTTTTTTTTTAATCTAAAATTCAAAACGTCTAATGTATATTCATAATTTATATTAAAATCATAACTTTGACCTTAAATTCTTGTTTTCATGTGTTTAATGTAATTTTAAAAACAATAGTATTATATAAATTTCTTATTTATAATGGATTAATATGTTTTTACAATATTAAATAGCTTTAAAACTAATCCCGATTAATCTCCGTTTAATCGCCAATTTTCTTGCTAGACGCTAGGCCCATCCTCAGCGCCCGACTAGCGTCTAACGATTTTTTGAACCTGGCATATATCAATTTATCGACTTAAAAAAATAAAAAAATCCTCGAGGTTCAAACAAAGCAGGCCAAGTCCAATATTTCTTCTCTCATTGATCTTTGCTTGCTAACATAGGCCCTTAATACTTTTCAATGTTATTTTGAGGAATAAATTTTGACAAAATAGTTTTTTGATAACATTTTTAGGAACTGTTATTGACAACATGATCATTTATATTGATTAAGAAAATCAGGATGACTAAACAACAACCCCAATACGCTTCGATCTAAAGTTTAAAGTGACTCGAAGCGAGAGGGAAAGCAAAAATAAAGGTAAATCAGCTGAATTTAGCGAAAAAAACACATTTATTATATATACTGATAGCTAGCGTCGAACAGACCAACGACAACACAACGGTCAAATTAACATGGCTTAATTAAGTCAAACGAGGACAGAACGTGCCAAAGCCAATGACTAGCTCCTTCTATAAGCATATCTTACTTACTAACCACGTGAGTCGTAACGATGGCATATTAATAGTACGTAACTTTGAAGAAAGCAAGCCCTGAAATTTCGGAAATGGGTTCAAAAGTCCAAAAACAGTTTGCGGCTAAAGAAGGGAACGTTAAAGACAAAGTAAAGATAGACTTTTGACATGTTTTGACTCGTTGATATTCAGAAATTTAGCCATGGAATAGTGTTGTAGCAAAAAACAACGCAACGAGAGAAGGATAAGAAAGACAGATATGAGGAGTTTGTGTTGTGAATTTTTATGAGAATGAGACATGACACATCAATTATACGGACGAGCATGAGATATACTGTTACTTAGGAAAGAGGATGTGTGCGTGGATTTCGTTTTCTTCATTGGGTGGGGATTCATATATTATTTGAAGCCAATGAATGTTGTGAAACCTCAGAAAAGAGAAAATTAAAGACTAAAGTAAAGAGTTTCCTAGTACTTACTCATAAAAAAATATTGAAACGAGGAATAATTTAGTAATGGTAATAGTCCTTTCATAAACCTCCAGCTGCAAAAGTAAAAAATGAAAGAAATCTAAACGGGCAGAGTCAAAGCAAAAAATAAAAAAACGTGAACGGCAGGATTCGAACCTGCGCGGGCAAAGCCCACATGATTTCTAGTCATGCCCGATAACCACTCCGGCACGTCCACCTTTGCTTGTAGTCTCATTTGTTAACATGAATAGTCTCATCATTTTAAATCTGATATCGGCTTTCGTATGTTGTTGACAAATTGACAGCCTCTCTGATGCTTTCGATCGCAGAAGAAGCCACGGAGCGCTAGCTAAGGTTCCCCGCTTTCTTCGCAAGTTTAATTATAGTCTTCTCTTCGCTTGCTTCTTCGTAATCTGTTTAGATGGGTAGATTTAGTTCTCGAGGGTTTTCTGGTGATGTTTCTGTTAATTGCAATGGCTTCTTCTTCTTTTTTTATTCTTTTTGATCGGAACTCGAATTCTAACCCTTGTCCGTTGATTTTATGTTGAAATTGAAAAAAGGTTGTTAGGGAATGCTTTACAATTTTTGCTACTCTTTTGCAGATTTGCACCGTTTTGTCTCTGGCTTTGTGTTCTGCTAGATGCAATAGCTATATCTTCCTGGGATTTCACGTAACTAGTGGCTTAGGTGTAAGTTAGTGTTTCTTCCTAGGAATAAACCTGTCTTGTCTTGTGTAAAGGACAAGATGTCCCATAAGCGAAATCTTCCTTCTTGGATGAGTTCAAGGGATCCTCAAACTAGTCCGGGTAAGTCTCATTGTAAGAAGCCTAAGGATGAAGAGCACAACAGCAGAAATGCCCCTTCCAACAAGTCAGAACACGCTGAGCCAAGTTCAAGTACCACGGAATTCTCTAAACTTATGGTTTGTGTGCCTTTATGGTCTTGTTGAAACTATATAATCTTTAGCTCTCATGTTAGTCATATGCCTTTTTTTTTTTTAATTGAGTCTAAGGTTAAACTATGCAGGAAGGAGTTGTTTTTGTGCTGTCGGGTCTTGTTAATCCTGAGAGGAGTACACTGAGGTCACAGGCCTTGACAATGGGAGCCACCTATCAACCTGACTGGAACTCTGACTCTACCTTGTTGATCTGTGCTTTTCCCAACACTCCAAAGTTCCGTCAAGTTGAAACAAATGGGGGAACAATAGTCTCAAAGGTTACCTCTTTGACTTTCATAAGTGATCCATTGGTAATCGAATTTCTCCTTTTTACTCATGTTTTGGATCTTTTAACTGTCTTCAGGACTGGATAACTGAGTGTTATACGCAGAAGAAGTTGGTGGATATTGAGCAATACCTTATGCATGCTGGAAAACCATGGAGGAAAAGCAATGTTCGTCAAAATGCTATTCAAGGTATATATTGGAAAGGCTTTAGATAGAATCTCTGTTTTAATCATCCTGAGGTTCATCAATATCACCTTGTTTTTAAGTTTATGAACAAGAGAATAGCTTTTCTTATTCCCCTGCTTCACTCCGATGTTTAGTTGACTCCGTGAAGCTTAATTGACTGTAATCAGAAAATAGTGAACACCGGTCTAAAAAACCAGAGAAGCAAGTAGAGAAAAAAACAGAAACAAGGGGAACTCCATCTACCTCATCCAAGGCATGTTTAAACCTTCACCCATTAGACCATAACTGATAATTTGGTTAATCAAAACGAACCGTATTTTGCTCCAATCAAGGGTGTATGACTGTTTATTTCCATATCTTCACAGAATAGATCAGCTTGCAATCTTGTGAAAGAGCCATTTTCTGTTACAGAGGTGAAGAAATGGGCCAGGGATGACCTAACTCAAACCATCTCATGGCTTGAGAGTCAGGAGGAGAAGGTAAGGGGGAGTATTATGTTCTTTCAAACACACATGTTTTCTTGATCGTATGTTTCGGTTATTCTAAAACCATTGTAACAGCCAGAACCAGCCGAAATCAAGCGAATAGCTGCTGAAGGAGTCTTAACCTGCTTACAAGACGCCATAGAGTCTCTTGAACAGAAGCAGGTTAATATCTCTGAAGTCTGAACAATAATTGTTGCCTTGTCAATTGCCGCCTGTGTACATTTTTAGAGCCTTAAAAATGTTCTTCCTCTTTTACTTTGCTCAGTTTCTTTAAGAAGATCGTTGGTTGAATCAAATCGTCTGAATTTTTCTCGAATGTTGTTAATTTTAGGACATTGGATCAGTTACAGAGCTATGGAGCTTTGTCCCTCGTGTAGTGAAGGAGCTTGGAAAGATCGAATCGTCTTCTAAAAAAGAGAATTCAACAGCTTCAAAGGAAGAACTTTGCAAACAAGCCAAGTCTTGGAAAAAGATGTATGAGGTTGAGCTAGCAAACACGAGCGAAGCTGAATCATCGAGAACAAAAAGCAGAGAGACCTCTCGGGTTGCCGGTGGCTATGACAGTGATGAGACCGTTGAGATGACTGAAGAAGAGATCGAACTTGCTTATAGGAATGTTTCTTTAGAGTGTCTTTAGATGAAACTTGTTTCATTTTGCATATGAAAGCACGAGACGTTTGGTTATTCGTTTTGTTCGGTTCGAGTAGGATGTTACTGATTAATAGTTGAAATTAATCCGGTCTGCTTGGTTCGGGAATTAAAATTTATTTATGCTGGATTGGATTGGATTCGGTTTAGTTTTTTTTTGCTTAAGTCTTTACAGATGTAACCGGTTGCAATTAAGTCGGTTTGATTTGATACTATCTAGTGTCGATTGACGATGGTATATATGAAATTGATCGGTTAAAATACAATTTTGGTTCGGTCAATTAGGTTCAGATGTCTCCAGTTTTGAACCGGTTTGGTTCTATCCAATTCGACAACCGTTTCTAAAATAAGAGTAACGAATTTAAACCGGAAAGATGTACCGATTTGGTTAGAATCGAAGAAGATTGATTGAAGACAAGACCCTAATTTATTTATACCCTTATTTGGGTTTTGTCTTGAGAGAGCTGTGCCTTCTTTGTTCGCAGTAATAGGGTTGAAGCGGATAGTACGCCACCTCTCTCTCTCTCTCTCTCACCCTATCGAACTCGTCGCGAAGAACATCTTCTTCTTCGCGAGCTCTCTTAGTAGCGCAAGAAAAATGGGGGCTTCGCTTCCTCCTAAGGAGGCCAACCTCTTCAAGCTCATCGTCGTATGTTCCGATGCTCTCTCTCTCTCTCTATCTCTCAGTTTTTGCTTTGTCTTTAAACATGCGATGTAATGTTCTGTTCAGCACAAATTGGATTACGATGAGTTTTGTCCAACCCTAAATTAAGTTAATCGTCAATGTGTTGGGTCAATAGAAAAGTCGTTGACATGTGAAGTAAACTGTTTGGAGTTTTGGTTCCTTAATGTGTTAGTTAGTTTGATGTACCAATTTCTTAGCTTCAATTACTTTTGATTATCGGCTATTGATTGCTTCTGGGCTTCTTTAGTCGCCTAGGATCTTTGACACAGGCTGAGATAGAGAGACCTGGTCGAGTTTTTTTGCTCAGGGATTCTTAGTTTACTTTGAGGAACATGAAAACCAATCTTTATCGATATATTGTTTCAGACATCTTTTCTAAAGTCTACTTCAGCATATACTTTGGTTTTAACCAATATATTGTTCAACCTGCTTTGAATAGTTCTCCTTTATTTGTAATGTAATTTTCTCAAGTGTTTTAGTATATATATATATCGCATATAGTTATTCTGAGTGATCTTATAATGCAGAAATCATATGAGACTAAGCAGTACAAGAAGGGACTCAAGGCTGCTGATGCCATATTAAAAAAGTTTCCTGATCATGGAGGTCAGTTTGTCTTTTATCAAAACTTTCCTTCTATTCTTTTGTGATTTAGTGCTAATATTCATTGCTATTTGAACTTACAACTCTATATTTAGTGTACTACATATCATCAACCGAGATCTAATGACTCGTAGGTCTACTAGACGCTTGGTTGTCTTGTCTATAGCTTTAAGAATCAACCACTGTTAGAAAATTCACGTAATTTTCTTTGTTCCTATTGAAGCAAATAAATCAATTTTTAGTATAAGGGCTGTAGTGTATGATCATGTACTGAAGCATAGGAAATGCTTGGTATTGTGAAGTTTTGTTAGTTGAGATCTATTCTGTTTTGTGTTAAACGCGGTTCTTGCTTCTGCTGAATGTTTCTTTTGTTATTCTTTTCCTTTTTTAAAGATTTGTCTCTCTTATTTTTTGTGATTTTCAGAGACTTTATCTATGAAAGGACTGACTCTAAACTGTATGGACCGCAAAACTGAAGCATATGAGCTTGTTAGGCTTGGAGTGAAGGTTTCGAATATACTCTTCAATAATCACAACTTTATTCCTTAGTTTTTAGACGTGGTATGGTTTTCAGGGTAATGTAGGATTTATACTTAAATTTTTTCATGCAGAATGATATCAAAAGCCATGTTTGCTGGCATGTGCTTGGTCTTTTGTACCGGTCTGACAGAGAGTATAGAGAAGCCATCAAATGCTACCGAAATGCTCTTAGAATAGATCCTGATAACCTTGAAATACTCAGGGACCTCTCACTTCTGCAGGTAATTATGGGAAAAACTGGATTGAGGTGAATATATTAAGTGCCAATTATTCTCAAAGCTGATGGCAATTCGTACTTTTATCACTTTTACTTTGTGTAAGCTTGTTCCGCTTTTAATCTCTTTTGATGCTGTCAATAGTTAATCATATTGTATACTTTCTTATTACTAGGCACAAATGCGGGACTTATCCGGTTTTGTGGAGACCAGGCAGCAGCTTTTGACATTAAAGCCTAATCACCGAATGAACTGGATTGGCTTTGCAGTCTCTCAGCATTTAAACGCAAAGTATGTTATGGTCCTTGACCCCTTAAATCTAAATTTGTTGCTGAACTTTACTCATTTGAATGGAATGCTAGTATTTCTTCTTTGGACTATTGGCTAGCTGTTTACTGGTTAATGGCGTATGATTTGCAATTGTAGTCTTGAACACTTTAAGGAGTAGATAGCGTATGCCTTTGTTGGGAGGAATCTTACATCAGACTTTTAGGAAATAATATACCAATGAACATACAGTACAATTTTCTGTGAACATTTTTTCTTTACTAGTAAAAGCTAGCCATGTATATCAACCTTGATCTCTTAACTTGTTTTATTTTTTCCTGAAACCAGTGCTTCTAAAGCTGTTGAAATTTTGGAAGCGTATGAAGGCACTTTAGAGGATGACTATCCTCCTGAGAACGAGCTATGTGAACACACTGAAATGATTCTATACAAGGTATCAGCCAGAAGCTTTATAACTATTATACCATGACTGTTGTCTTTCTAAGGTTTTTTTCCCTGAAAAGTCATGCTTGCCTAAACGGGTATCATACATTTATCTCCTATTGACGAAAATGCCAAAAGTACAAGTTGTGTTTGGTATAAAGTATGGCTTACTGCTTGTATCATACATTTTTGAATCACACCTGTATTCGTTTGTGAAAAAAGCATAACCCTCACTTGCAAGAACCCTCACAAGAAGAATTGGATATGAACAATGGAAAGTCTCTCCAAGCCACCTGGAGTGGTGGTGCTGTTCACTCTTTTCCCCTGAAACTTCTCTGTTTGAGCAACCTACATTTGGCATTAGCACATTTTTGATATCTGTAGCTGCATAAAATCTCAGCTGGATTTTTTTCCTTCCAGGTTTCCTTGCTTGAGGAGAGTGGTTCTTTTGACAAAGCTCTTGAGGAGTTGCACAAAAAAGAACCGAAAATAGTACGTTTACAAATCTGATAGTTGAATGTATTCGGATAATAGGATGCACACATGTAGTAGATTTAACATTCCTCATTTCGTTGTTTGTAGGTTGATAAGTTGTCTTACAAAGAACAAGAGGTATCTCTCTTGTCAAAGGTTGGTCGTCTAGAAGAAGCCAATAAACTCTACAGGGTTTTACTTTCCATGAACCCTGACAATTACAGGTTTTTTCCTTTGCACTTTAAAGTAGCTCTAAAGAAATTATCTGTGTATTTTTTCGTTTTCTCTATTGTCACATCTGTTTGCTCTGCTTCATTATCTTTGGCATAAAATTGGCTGTCTATACCTTTGCTGCTTTCAAAGGCTTCTATATACTTTTGGTACTGTCAATTTTTGTAAACAAATAAAAAAGTGCATTCCTTACTTTTTCAGATATTATGAAGGCCTTCAAAAATGCCTTGGTTTGTATTCAGAAAGTGGTCAATATTCGTCCGACCAGATTGAGAAGTTAAATGCTTTGTACCTGTCTCTAAGTGAGCAGTACACTAGGTCATCCGCTGTTAAGGTGAGATAAGGCATATCAGTCCCTGTAGTGTAATACATTTTCTAATATCCTTCTACTTCATAGGGAACTAGTAGTGGCTATCCATACGTGAAATTCTAAGACTGGGGTTAAGTTATGGGGTTAAGTTATATTCTATTTCCCCATTTCAGAGGATACCATTGGATTTTCTGCAAGATGAGAACTTTAAGGAGGCTGTAGCAAAATACATTAAACCTCTTTTGACAAAGGTATCTTTTCTTGCCCTTGAATCTCTTCGTTTTGACAGTGATCTAATAGAATATGTTCTTACATTTCTTGATACTTGTCTCAGGGTGTTCCTTCATTATTTTCTGATCTCTCTTCTTTGTATGATCACCCTCGCAAGGTCAGTTTCCCTGCTTTGTCCTTGAGTATGCTGTCTCCAATTTCATTGATCTGGCTTTACCTTACTTTTTTTTATATGTTTTAATACTTATTTTGTTACCCAGCCTGATATATTGGAGCAACTAGTTGTTGAGATGGAACATTCGATTAGGACTACCGGAAGTTTCCCAGGAAGGTATACAAGTGAATCTATTACTGATATAGTCACTGAATTATCGTCATCTATTATATAAGGTCTTATTTTATACAAAACAACATCGAAATGTTCTCAAAGTTAATGATGATCACTCGATTCTTTGTCTAATTTTTAATTGATGCAGTGATGTAAAAGAGCCCCCTTCCACACTCTTGTGGACATTTTTTTTCTTGGCTCAGGTTCACTTTTGCTATTACTGTCTTAATTTCTCTCTATAATCAGTTTTACTTTTGATGTTTTGTGTATTTTTAGTTTGATACATATTTTTCATATTGCAGCATTATGACAGGCGGGGTCAATATGATGTTGCGCTCTGTAAAATTGATGAGGCCATTGCTCATACGCCAACAGTGATTGATCTGTACTCCGTTAAGGTATCCTTGTTTATCATGGCCAAAAATCTTCTTATAAGTTTTTGATCCATCAGTTTTATTGGTGTCACTATTGCTGCTTGCACTATGTATGGAGACATTTTGAAAACTTTTTTTGACAGGATGGCTGGGTTTGAACTTCTTTAGTTATAGCAATTGTGTTAACAGAATTTGTATATTGTGTGCACACCGTGTATCAGGTTTTCTTTTTCGTATGAGGATGTTCTTGTTTACTCTTGTGCTTGTTTCTCTCAACAGAGCCGAATAATGAAGCATGCAGGAGACTTGACTGCCGCTGCTGCACTTGCCGATGAAGCTAGAGGCATGGACCTAGCAGATCGTTATATAAACAGTGAATGCGTTAAGCGTATGTTGCAAGCAGATCAGGTTTGCATCTCGGTTTTGTTCGTATTATATAGTTTTGGTCGATGCCTTTGACATTAAGCCTCAACGCTAGTTCTCCATTCTGTAATTTTTTCTGGTGAAGGTGCCCTTGGCTGAGAAAACTGCTGTTTTATTTACCAAAGAGGGGGATCAGCTCAACAATCTTCATGACATGCAGTGCATGTGGTATGGCTCTATAGAACCCTGAGTAGTTTTGCTAATGTAGAATTGACCATTCAGCTATCTTTCTAATGGCCGTCTTTTGATCTTATTTCGTTAAAGGTATGATCTTGCATCTGGAGATAGCTACTTCCGTCAGGGTGATCTTGGACGTGCTTTGAAGAAGTTCTTAGCTGTGGAGAAGCACTATGCTGACATTTCTGAAGATCAATTTGATTTCCACTCGTATTGCCTAAGGAAAATGACTTTGCGTTCATATGTTGACATGCTTAAGTTCCAAGACCGATTGCACTCGTTCCCATATTTCCACAAAGCAGCAATCAGAGCTATCAGGTGAACACTTTGTTGCATAAATGTACTAATGTATCTACTGTATCGATGCATGATAAATTCCATGTAACTATAGCTCATTTGCCTCTCGGCCTGAATGTTCAGGTGCTACCTGAAATTGCATGACTCTCCCAAGTCGACTGCTGAAGAAGATGAAATGTCAAAGTTGGCTCCTGCTCAGAAGAAGAAAATCAAGAAGCAGAAAAAGGCAGAAGCCCGAGCTAAGAAAGTAGGCGTGTTCATTGAATTTGACAGTGAATTGACACTAAGATGGCTTAAGAGTGCTCTTTTTCGTTTCAGGAAGCTGAGAGTAAGAGTGAAGAATCAACTGCCAGTAGTGCCTCTAAGTCTGGCAAACGAAATGTGAAACCTGTAGATCCAGATCCTCATGGGCAAAAGTTAATTCAGGTTGTGGTTTACTTCATTTGTAAGATGTATTGTGGTCGACACCACAACTGTATTATGACTCTTAACTTTAATAGAGGCTAGCTAAAGAACCAAATCTGTACAGGTTGAGCAGCCAATGGCAGAGGCTTCAAAGTACTTGAGACTACTCCAGAAGCATTCGCCTAATTCTTTGGAGACTCATCTACTTTCCTTTGAGGTCAATATGAGAAAACAGAAGTTTCTACTTGCATTCCAGGTAACTGCTTTAGATCCTATTCAAGCTTAGATTGGATCTATCATATTTCTATAATATGCTTCGTCAAGTATTCTAAGGGATTTACCATTCTCATTTTTCATTCTCTTCAGGCCGTCAAGCAATTGCTTAAATTGGATGCAGAGAACCCTGATTCACATCGTTCCTTGGTATGAAATCTGTGTAACTTGTGATGTTTTAAAAAAGAGTTTAATCATGTAAAGTAGAGAAGGGATAATAATGTTTTCCCTTCAAGTGTTATGTGGGTAGACGTGTTTTCTATTTGGTGGCTTATACTTTTGAACTTGGTGGCAGGTTAAATTCTTCCTCATGGCAGAATCGATAAGTGCTCCAACGACTGAAGCTGAGAAACTTCGTTGGAGTGTTCTAGAGGCTGAGCGCCCATCAATCAGGTGGCTACTCAAACTTTTATCCAATTTTACTGTTACTTTTCAATATCAGTTGTGAGATAAATTGTCCGTTCGCATTCTAGTCAATTGCAGAATAAATCAATAATGGAAGCAAACAAAGAGTTTCTTGGTAGACACGAAGGTGCGTATTAAATTGATTACATGTACCCTCACGGAGACATTACAATGTCTAATGAAAAAATGGTAACGTTTGCATGCAACTCCGCAGATTCTTTGGTGCACAGAGCTGCATATGCTGAAATGCTGTATATTTTAGATCCAAGCAAGAAAACCGAGGCAATCAAAATAATTGAAGACTCAACCAATAAAGTGGTTCAAACGTAATGCTCCTTCAAACAAATACCCAATGGTTCCTTGCTCTCTCTGTTCTCTGTTTTTTTGGTATGTTTAACATTTGGTTGTCAATATGCAGAAATGGAGCTCTAGGACCAGCAAGAGAATGGAAACTAAAAGACTGTATAGCAGTTCATAAGCTCCTAGACACAGTTCTCCTTGACTCAGATGCTGCCTCCAGTAAGCATTAAATAATCTTCACTGTGCTGTTTCTCTTAAGTAGTAGCTCTCTGCACCAATATGACGACTTCTCTGCGGGTGTTGTTTTCATTTATTGTGTTTGGTTGGTCTCATTTAGTAAGTTGCTGCAAAATGATAAGCAATGTTATGGTGTTATAATTGCAGGATGGAAATCACGCTGCGCCGAGTATTTTCCCTGTTCAACTCACTTTGAAGGCAAGCACAGCTCTGTGATGCCTGATTCAGTGTACAACTCATCTCGCAAGAGCAATGAGAACGGTGACACGCCAAACCATCTAGTGGGTCAGACTGAATTGAGTGACGGACAACTCGAAGCATTCAAGAGCCTCTCAGTCTCAACCTGAAAAACCTCTTAGTTATCAATAAGAACCAATCAACCCAGGAGATAATTTACAAAAGATGGAAGATCTGTTCTTGCAGACTCGGATCAAACTTGAGATTTAATGACTCTTTCCCCGAGGTGTGTGGATCAGAAAATGTTTGGAGTTGTAACATGCCAAATGTGTATAATTGTTTTTCTATATAAGGCTGGGTTTCAAGTTTGAAGAACATTGCCACAAAAAGAGAGAGGGTCTGTGTCTTTTTTTTCTTTTTTCTTTTTCGTTTTGTTCTCTCCACGCATTTAAGAGGATTTTTCGAGCTTTTTTGATGTTGTACCCTTTTATCTTCTTCTTTTATCAGTTTCCCCACATTATTTATTTTTCCCATAACATTATCTGTTTAAGCTTCTTGACATCTCTGGAAAATTTTTGATTTGATAAGCCTGCCTTTGAGTGGTGTTACATCTTTTTCTTATATACGTTCTCTCATAACAAACATTATTTCGAAATTTATTGATTTGGAAAGATACAACTCTTGGACAGATAAAATGAATAAACAACATCTCAACTATACAAGTCTTAAGTCTATACACATCACAGACTATGTATCCCAGGTCCAAACAGCTGGGATCAACTCACCTCTTATCTATGAGGAAGCACCGCTGCTTTCTCCAACCTCATTTTTACAGAGAGGGCAAGTCGCATTGATTTTAAGCCATTTGTCTACACAGTCTACATGGAAGACATGTGAGCATGGAAGCTCTCTAACTTGTACGTCGTCTCCATATCTAGTCAAGCAGATGCAACAGCTCTGCAAAACCAATATATCCAAGAAATGCAGACAATAGTCAACAGTTAACAGTTGAAGATACGTCAAATACTGTACTCCTACACACAATTGAATTAACCAACTCATTCATATGAATCCATGGCGGAACTAAAGAAAAGAAATCTGAGTAGTATTTACTTACGGCATCCTCGCCTGATATAAGACGTTTCTTCTGAGATCCCAAGAGAAGAAATCCACCTTCACCTTCTTCTGAAAATTCCAAATCATTTCTACTTTTTGATTTGAACCTGTAGACAGGCAGTGCGTTGATGGCCTCAGTAGTGGCTCCTCTAGTTTGTGAGAAGTTTTCTCGAAATCCGAGAACAGAGATTAAGCAAGGTAGACAACAACATATGGTTGCACATAGTATGAATGGCATTGCATATCCAATGCAACTGAAAGTAAGGAACGCTATGCATAACCTGCAAGGCCCAACCAAACAAACAAAAAAAAACATGCATGTTAGAATTTCAGTTCTCCATTGGGACATAAGAGCGGATGAAGTCGAGGGCGTGTACCTGTACAGTTTAGGAGAATCAGAAGGAGATGAGTGACCTCCAAATATCCATACATTCCCCACAACAAACCACACAGCAAAGAAACAATCAATCGCCATCTTGAAGTGGTCCACCAGCCCGTTGAGCCTGCAAGTCATTAACAATTATCAATATTGATTCTTAAGTTACCAACCCAATTAATTGAAGCCAAAAATAATAATTAGACTTACCTTGTTCTTAAGGTTTCACCAACTTGATTGTTTCTAGGTGCTGCACTCATGTCGGTGCTATTTTCTTCATCTGCTGCTTGAGCAACTGAGACGGCTGTATATGGTGTGGACTCTGAAGGGTTATTATTGGCTTGAGAAGAGCTACTGAGACGTTGTGAAGAATCTTGTCCTGTACCTCGACTATAAGTGCGAAAACGCCAATAGAGAATAGGGAGAGTGGCTATACAGCCAGAAGTATATCCAATAACCCAAGTAAATAATGGCGCTTCGGGATGTTCATCTTTAGCGAGAACCATAACTACAATGGCTGCAACAATCTGAGCGACAGTGACAACTAACTCAACTGAGATCCAAAGGCCGGAATTCAATGGACTCCTAGTACTAGTAGTACGGCGAGCATTCCTAGAAGAAGTTGGTCTTTGCTGAGGAGGAGCTGGATGCGCTGTAAGAGTTGATGATGATACTGTCTCCTCTTCACCTTGATGAGGAGGAGTGAGCTCATCGATAGAAGAAGAGTCCTGGCCGTTGCTCATTGTAATGTCAACGATGTGGTCGCGGTTATTGTGGGTATGGTGGTCCATTAACAAAGGATGTTGATCAGTTAGGCTTGTTCGCGCAATGGAAGAAACATCCATCTAAATACAAAGTAGAAAACTGAAAAGCCAATCCAAAGTCAGCAGCTAGGCGTTCCTGATTGTCTTTGACATTTGTGTTCACCAAAGCCAATTCAACTCTAGCTAGCAAGAGCAATGTAATGCTAAACTATCATTCACCTGTTACATAGCACAGGAAACAACTTTAGGATTCAAACCAAAAATGGAGAAGAAATTCAGATAGCTTTTTAGGATCAATTATAAATGAAGCACAAGGTCTCTGCAAGAGTTAACAACCATTTGAGTGAGGAACCCTAAGTCAAAAACAAAAAATCCCAGTTCCAAGTAAAATTTTGACTCAATTCAAATTCTGATCCCAAAACTGGAATTCCAACAAATTCAACCGTAGCATAAGATGATACCCAAAAATTCGGAATTAGCTAAAAAGAAAACAGGAAGAAGAAGAAGAAGAAGAAGATACAATGGTGATGAAGCCTTTTTTACCAGAATTGAAAAAGCTGCGAATAAGCTATTCTTCTTAGTACTTCTTGTACTACTCTTCTTCTTTTTCATTCTTCAGAGACAAAAGAAAAAAAAAAAAAGAAATCGGCTGATTTTTTTTGTTTTCGTTTTTTGCTTTCGCAGTGAATCGGGAGATGACTGATTGATTTTTAAGTTTTTACTACTAAACTGATGATTCAAGATTTCGTCGTTATTTCTGAAATCCTAAACCGTTAGATCTCTGTGTAATATCTGATCGGACGGTCGTCGATGACTCCTTGTTTAGAGGGTTTATGACCTAATTAAGCACTTTCCTTCCAGACAAATAATCTCAGAGTCAGAGGTTTATTGAAAAAAGGCTATATTCCTAATGATTTCTTCAAAATTTAATCATATATTTTTTTTGTCATTCCAGATTTTAAAATTATACATTTATACTGTAATTGTTATTGATATATTCAGTTCTTAAGAAAGTTTTTTTTTTTTTTCCTAATTCATGTTAAGACAAAGAAATTAAATATAAAGTTTATTATAGAGTAGAGATATGGATCCTGTGGCTCTGACACTTTAATTATCTGAATTTTTGGAACATAATGGAATAGAAGAAGAATCTTAATCGAATTCTGGATTCCCTATAACATTTTATTTTGAGAATCATATGGAAATAATAACAAAAAAAAAAAACTGGGCTTTATTTATGGAATGATAACAAAATGGTCTAAAATCTGCCATGTAGCCCATATGGTGTATTCTTGACCCATCGCAGGAATTCTGCCTTAGTTTGGGCTTTATTGGATTAACATACCGATTTCGCAATTCTAAGTGTTGGACCGTTATATTATGTTATCTTACTTACACAAGTAAATTGTTCAAAGACATCGCTGCTGTTATAGATCCTAAAAACAATTTCGATTATCTGAGAGAAAATTCTAAATAAATCTAAATTATTAACAATCATCTATTAAAAAATAATCTCAATTACATTAAAATTCTAGCTACCAAATTGCATCATTTATGTACTTCTTATTATTATCTCACATGGGTCTAAGAATTACTATTACCGACTGTTTCATTCCATGCGCATTATAATTACTATTACCGAAAGAAAACAAATTTAAAAAAGAATGGCTGACCGGAATTACCGGTCACGGGTTTGCAATCGAAACCGGTAAATTCGTCACGTGTCGCCAGTAGGACCTATTTGGTCTAAGAATAGTGTCACGAACCATCAGCAAATCATTTATGATTTAATGTACCCCGATGAAGAAACAGAGTCACGTGACTTACGCGTGAGCCTGCGCTGCTGTAATTAATGTTCTTCTCTCCAAACTTTTTTGTTCTTTTTTTTTTTTTTTTTACCAGGAGGTTCGGAGCCGAAGCCCTTAATCTCCCCAGGATCCGGGGAAGACCAGGTGAAAGCCCCTGGCCAAATATAAATGACTAGCACTTTCGCGTTTGAGGGGAATCGATCCCTAATTGTTCCTTTTTTTCTTCTTCTTATTATGATTCGTGCTTTGGTTATTACAGATTTTGAAATGAGATTTCCAAATTGCATGTAGATAATAAAAGGACGGTTAGATATATGAAATTAATTACATACCGGACATTGAAAAACTGTTCAGTAAAAGTTTGAAATTTCTCACTAAAAAAGTGATAGTTATCTCTCTCTAACTTTTCTATCACAAATCATGAAACTTTTAATCTAAAAATGATTGATCTTCATAATTCATTTTAGACTGCTTTTCAGTTTTGATGTAGAAGTTTCAACATTTAGGTCTGTTAACACTCTTTTCATTGTTTACAATCCACACGCTGACACGCATATTAGTTGGGATTTCTTTTTTATTCTCGATGAAAAATCACAACACACCATCATAATACTCTCTTTGTCCCACAAGATCATAATACTCTGTCCCAAAATATAACATGATTTAGATAAAAATACAAAAATCAAAATATTATTTTTGGAAACTAAACATTATACTTTTATTAATTAGTTGAAAGCACAATTAACAACTCAGAAAAAGACTGATTGTTTTTTGGTATCAATATTAAGTTTCTAACATTTTTTCGTTTGTAACATAACGGTTATAAAGTAATATGAATAGCATAAAAGACTGAAAAGTACAAAGCGAAAGGAAATAAATTAACATAACAACAAACAGACACCAAGATGAAATAGAACCACCATAAAGAAGGACAAATATAGAAAGCAACATGAACTCAAAATTGTTGCGAGTATCTACGACCGAGACCAGTCTTCAAATCTCAAACCAGCAGTATCTACAACTTTTTTGATCACGAAAATACTCAAAAACTATGGTTTAGAAACCACATACCGGAAACACCGTTGATCAATCCTTCATTAACACTAACGGCTTAGAATTGCTCGTGAGAATCTAATGTAGTTGAATTGACATCAAAATCTAAAGAGTCAAAAGTATCAAATAATTATATAAAAATCTATAAAACATTTAGTAAAATGAAACAAAAAAAATTTCTAAAACATCTTATGAAATGGGATAGAAAGAATAATATGAGTAAAGGACGTACCGCCCCGTGAGTCAGCTGAGTCAAAGGTTATAAACACTACAGGGTATCGATGTTTCATTGACGGCTCTTGGAAAGACAGTGACAACTACTCGGGTTTAGGATGGTTCTGTACACTACAAGGTGAGGATGAACCAACAATGGGCGCTGCCAACCTCCGACGAAGTCTCACATGTCTACACACAGAAGTGGAAGCATTAGTTTGGGCCATGAGATGTATGATTGGCCAAGACAAACGCGAAGTAAGTTTCTATTCAGACTGCTCAGACCTGGTGAAGATGGTGTCTTCCCCGACGGAGTGGCCAGCTTTTTCTACCTATCTAGAGGCTATTCAGAGCGACAAGGATGAGTTTGATTATTTCTCTTTATCTTTGATTTCTCGACGTGCAAATTCAAAAGCGGATAATCTGGCACGAAATGTTCGTACCCAACCGCATCTAATTACCTATGTAAACAATATCCCCAAAATTGGCTTGTATAAGCTAATCTAATAAAGTTGTTGACAAAAAAAATAAAAATAATACTATGAGTAGTGTTGTTTTCAAATTGTTATCATTCTAGTAATAAATTAACAATTATATAAATGAAAATTTCAGACATAGAAAATAAAGTGAAAATACAAATAAAGCCGAGTAATATCATATTCCGAGAATCTTCTTTTGCTGGATTAAAGAATTGTTGTACTAAATTAGTGTGTAGTGTACGATGATGGATAATTAGGAATACATTTGTTAAACTATGATTTGTAGTGAAAACTAATATACATTTCATCTATATATACACATTACACATATATATTTAACGGTGAAACTTTTTTTGATGAAGAAAGAAAAACTTATTTGAAAAGATAATTCAAAGGAGTGTAAAGTGACAACAAAGTGTCGACAAAAGGAATACTATAGAAGATCTCTCTCGAAGAATATATGGAACTGAAATTGACAAACACAAACAAATATAAGGGATTAAAGTTTATTATATTTTTCAACGTTTATAAAGTAACATGAATGCGATTCAAAAAATATTTTCAACTATATTTTACAAGTGTATAATGCTAAGAATTTATTTTTTCTCGATTTCTGCATGCATGCTAGTCTATAATATTATCAAATTATAGTCTAATTCTTTTCTAATAGTAATTCGATGATTCTTTCTTCTCCTTAATCGAACCCATAACGTAGGAGCTGGACCAGATGAGCTAAAAATCAGGCTGATATCCGTACATATGCAATTACATCCACTAATGACAGTTTAGGAGATGCTAAGTGGCTATAACTATAAATGAGCCCACACCACACGAAGTAGAAGCTAATCACCAAACTATTCACTTGCTTTCGTGGAGATATAAAAACCGCCAGTTAGAGGAAAACGTGTCATTATAGGTAGGGTTCACTAGGTTTTTAGCTGACAAGTACAGATCGACTATAAATACAAAGTTGGAAACCTCGAGAGTCTCACATACTCAAGCCAAAAGTTAGTGCCATATATATTGTCTTATCACTTTCCGCACTTTTGTTTTTAACTAACTTTTATATATAGATTAAGATATTAATGTCATCGGAGGAATACGTTAGGGTTTGGCCCGATTCCGGTGATCTTGGAGGAATTGAGCTGACCCTAGCTTTGCCTGGCACTCCGACAAATGCATCGGACGGTCCAAAAAAGTGCCGAAACAAACGTAGATTCCTCGAGACCGTTGATTTAAAACTCGGGGAAGGACACGAGAATAAGTATTTCTCAAGCCTGATCACTAAGTACGTACGGCATATTAAATTTCTGTTATCGTTGCATGTATATGCATGTTTGATTGATCTTCTTTATTGTGGTTTTAGTGACCAGTTGGTTGGGTGGCCGCCGGTAACGACGGCGAGGAAAACAGTGACGACGACGGTGAGGCGGAAATACGTGAAAGTGGCGGTGGATGGTGCGGCTTATCTCAGAAAAGTCGATCTTGAGATGTACGATTGCTACGGGCAACTTTTCACCGCTCTAGAAAACATGTTTCAGGGTATAATAACAATATGTAAGTGATCGAGTGATATTGTAAGAGCAGGGAAAGATTTTGTTTAGATGATGGACTGACTAAGTGGAGGGTATTATGGTAAATTAACTTAAGAGTGGTTTGTGGATGGTGGTAGGTAAAGTGACGGAGTTGGAGAGGAAGGGAGAGTTTGTGGCGACTTACGAGGATAAGGACGGTGACTGGATGTTAGTCGGAGATGTCCCGTGGATGTGAGTTCCCGGAGTTAACCCTTTGTGTGGCTTTTTACGTACCTTTCCTTTTTTTTCTCAGCTTAGTACTCTTTCCTTTTTAAATCAAAACTAAAATTACTGTATTATTTTTTGTGAATGAAACTAAATTTCCTTGGGATTTTGATTATATTGTGTAGGATGTTTGTGGAATCGTGCAAACGTATGAGGTTGATGAAAATAGGAGATGCTATTGGATTATAGGTCTCTCCTTTCCAGACCGTAAACGCATCGGATCTTCGAAAGGCTATAAGATTAATGATCACAAATGCATAAAATATTGTCAGAGATGTATACATGCATATGCATTTTTGAATTGCAATATGCTAAATATTTAATTTCAAACCTTTTGTGGCCGTCGATTTTGTATGTAATGTCCTATTGTTTAAATGACTTTTAATAACCACTATACAAACATAAGTGTAATAATCACAACCACCTTTTAACATCAGTGCCGACCACCACGATCCAAACATGACGACATCGACAAGACGGACAAGATTTTCTTGTTTCATTAAATCTCAAACAAATACAACTGACCACAATTACATATAATAATAATAAAGAAAAAGTATATATATGTGAAAGTATAGTGTAACAAATAGCATGTCAAAAGATACAAGGAAGAAGAACGTGTGACGTAATGGTACTCTTTTACATACAACGAGAAACACTATGAAGGCAATGGAGACAGCATCTCATTAGTTTGCGAGTATCGGGTTCCTTTCTTCATCGATATCTATCGCAAGGACGCGGTCTGGGTCCGAGCCGCTTGGTCCTTCCGCGTAAAGAGTTGGAAGATAGGCCTTGTAGGCCGGCAAATACCGCGACACAAAGTCATTCACCTAAAAACAGAGATTTTAACATTCAAAAACAACAATGATTGTGTCTATAACCAGAAGACAACTGATTAGTCAAAACGTATCAATACCTCCTCATCCGACATCCCAGCTTTACCAGCCTGCCTCATGGCGATTTCCGCCTGTTCAATCCAAAAAAACAAAACCATGTTTGTATAGAAACGCAGCGAAAACCTTTTAGTTTGTTATGAGATATACAAACCTGAAGACGCCACCGGTATACATAACTTGGGTCCTGGATTTTGATGACGACCCAAGCATCAATGTACTTGTCCCATGCGTCATAATAGGCTTCAAGGTTCTTGTTCACAATCTCCAGCTGTAGAAAGAGGATCAGACTTATTCATTATAAGATGTTATATCGGTTGTGTATTGCGACTCAATGGTTTTAAGGGAGTTGAGATAACCTGCGGATCAACTGCTTTAACAACGTCAGTTGGAAGAGGCTTAAAACCAAGCATCCATCCCTCAAAGAGAATAACCTAGAGAAATCGGACCATTTTTGTTAATGGAATTATATCCTTTTAACTTTGAACCAAAACACATAAAAGATAGAAATACCGTTAGAGGTCCTTCAACTTCAGGCCATGTTGATGAATCGGCTCTGTCACCTCTCCCACTATAGGCAGACTGCAGCCAAATAAAAATATATCGAGGAGTTAAGAACAGGTTCCTCTGTTTTCGTTCTAAAGTGATGAAGCAGAGAAGATAGTATCAAGCTGTGACTCACCTTGTCGTACCTAGGTACCTTCATCTTTATACCTGTTAATGACCAAAAGACTTACACGGTAAATAAGAATATAGCAACCTAAGAATAAAACTTTATTGATGAAGCAAACCTTCTTTGGTCAGTTTAGTCAGGGCTTCTAGTGTCTCAACAGAGAGTTGCAGATCATGGCTTCCTGAATTTCCACGATACTGGATACAAACAAGAAACCATGACGATAAATTCAAACTAAAGAAAAGATAGACAAAAGAAAAAGGTTGAGAATTTACCTCTAGAAGTGCATTTCCAGGATTCTTTTCTCTCAATTCAGCCTGAGAAAAAAAAGGGAAGCTAAGAAGTGGAGACGAGAGAATGTCCAGTCAACAGAGGTTACAAGTATAATCTTAAAATACATCTTACCTGACCTTGTGCAGTCAAGTAAAAATCGTCTATTGATATCGTCGCCGACTTCCTGAGATATTGCTTTGTTAGTATAAGAATCACAAGAGTTACATGAGATAAGGTGCAGCAGATCAATGTACATTTTTGTTGTTTTGAAAAGATAGTCAAGTGCAAACACAAGTGTAGTCTTGCCACATCCTTGAGGAGCGCTAAATCCAATCTGCATCGTCAAAACACATCAATCAGATTGATCCACCCATCATCTCCAATATTCTAAGAAAAGAAACAATTTAGTACCACTAATGGAGGTACATCATCTCCATCTTTAAACTTGGAATTATGCAAAGCAATCTGATCTTCGCACCAAATAAATACGGGTATATAGTAGTGGTATAGCCTAGCTTTCTGAGGAATCGTGAGCTTAAGCTCATTAAGCTGAAACAGTCTGCAGAGTTGTGAGCCGTATAATAACCATTTGTCAATAGACTGGCCAACACTTTGAGGAGTGATACCAATCTTGTCTACGAGAGGACCCGAGCAAATGAATTCAAAAAGATCTGACACTGAAGAGACATCCACTGTTTTTGTTGTTGGTAACGCCGAGCATCGCTTGGACGTCCCATTAGTTGTAGCATAATCATGAACCATTGAATTGTCCTGAATCCAGGAGCAGCCACACCCTACACGTAATTAACAAAAAAAAAAAAAAAGGTCACAATCTCAAAACCTGAAGTTGCAGAGCCAGTTCTGAATTCGGTTTCTGCAGTTACTAAAAATCAATAGTTTTATTACATTAAATCCAAACCACAACGCAAATGAAACAATCAAACCATGAACAACAACAAAAGCTCCAACTGAAAAACTCTAGTTTATAATCCTAGAATCGACAAAGAACAATAAAACGAAAACAAAATAATACAAGATAATCCTCAAACAAAAGAATGGATTCCACAAGGAGTGCTGATCAAAACAATCAGAGAACGTCGAGAAGAGTAAATAACACAATCTCATGCTGAAATTCTCAAGCAATTTGCAAACGATTTGTTTCCATCTGATACTCCAAATAGGCAAACAATTCACTAAATTCAATAGAGCAACATGACCAAAAGAACAAACTTGAACCCAGCAAAATTACAAGGAGGCCAGGAAAATAAAAGTGTAATATTGGAGGCGTTTACCAGCGAAAGAGAAATGGGTTCGAATTGGAGAAAGCTTGGAGGAAGAAGAAGAAGAAGGGTTAACGACATGGTCGTTAAATTTGGAGGAAGAAGAAGAAAAAGAACGTCTTTTGAAATTAAAAGAATTGCAAATAGGATTAGAAGAGTGACACGGAATCGGATAATCTCTGAGATTAATCCGATTATTATAATGCTGAAGAGCCGATGATATCAAACTACTCCAAGACATTGCGACCGCCATTCTCGACCCCTTTTTTCTCTCTCTCTCTCTCTCTCAAGCAGCAGAGAGACACATCAGCAGCGAAGAAGAAGTAGAACAAATTGATAATTTTTTATTATTATTTTCCTCAAAACGAAAAAACAATTCTTGCCACATAATATGTGAGTCACATTTCTCCCTTGGATAATGTGTAAAAAATGCTCTGTCTCTCTGTCAATTTGTAGTTTTTTTTAAGAGATAAAATATTCGAAGCAGACCAGAAATTGCCTGAATAAACAGGAAAAAATGTACATTCCACTTGCAAACTCGTGTTACCGACCGACCAGAACAAATATCAGGTATGGAAGGACCAAACCAGTCTAAAACTAAACCGGACTTAACCGAACCCTAAGTAATCCGGTTACTTGGTAATGATCAGACCGTGGGAAGACACTCTGTTTTATTTGACAGACAGATGAATGTGGACCATCAGAAAATGTTACTACAGATTGTGTGTTATATCGGTTAGGAGATGAATAGCTTCTCCGGTAGCTCTCCAGAACTGAACACCGCCACGGATTTGAACTGTAAATTGCCAAAAAAAAAAACACATAACTGTTAAACAGAACCGAACCGAAGCAAACCAGATTTCTTCTTTTGGTTTAAGAAAACCAAACTAAGATTTAACAGTTTTTTAATACCTTGTCCTGTCTATACTTCATGCGTATAGAGTTCAAGGGACATCCTTTGGTGTTAAGCTGAAGATCTTGCAAAGCGTGGACAGATGCTTTGAGATCGGAGGCTTTGTACGTTGTGTAATGCTCAAGAGTTGGATTCTGTTCACAAAAATATAAAATAAAATAAACAAGTGTGATATTCAAGATTCGCTGTGTGTCTTAATAATGAAGAAGAGAGTTGGTCAATTACAGACCCAAGGGTGGCTTGATTGGTTCAATGTCCACTTGGCAAGAAAAACAGCCGAAGCAGCGATGACCGAAGGCAGGAACTTCAAGAAAGGGTAGTCCATTAACGTCAATTCCGTTAGGTAATTCGCCAGGAACTCCATTTCCAGACTTGGATTCTGCAGATCCATCAATCAAAAAAGTTTCAATCTTTCTGCTATAATGTTTTATGAGCAATAGATATATCTAATCTGCTAAAAGAAAGGCACATTACCGGGAAAGAAACTTGAGCTGCTCGAAGAAATCTCCTACAAAGATGAATGTATACTCTGAATCACCAAAGACTGAAAAAAAAAGCAACAACACATGATGAAGCATCTGCACTGTCCGGTGAGATTACCTGAGGAATGTTTTTGAAGTGGGGGTGTATATTTGAAAGCTAAAATGCTTGACTACTTGGCTCTCCATTTCCAGGACCTGATCTCTTGTATAAGTGTTATCCGTGATGAAGCAGAACTCCTCAATGCGTGGCGCATTGATTTCCTCATATTTCCTGCAACAAACTCTTTTAGATCTTGTGTTCAGACCAGAGCATTAATTTGATTTTTTAGGTGGATGAGAAACTTACGAAGCAATGAGCATACAAGTGATGCCAAGCAATTGAAGTCTCTGTCTTTCCACGTAGTTTCCATGGAGAAACCAGTCTATGAGATACACTGTGAGGTAGAGAGTGTCAGGTACAAGTGTGTATTCCTCTGAGACCTGAAATGTTGAGTTGTGAGAAGTTAGGCAAAAAGACTTCAAAAGTAAGCAACAAACAAACTGGAGGTAGAACTAACCTCTACAAGCCAATCAACAAGAATTCCCCGCATTGTCTCAGTCACATCTCTTTGTGTTCTCTCCATAAAATCAGGAAATGGTCTGCGATTGAGCTGCTAAGTAGACAAGTCGTAAGGATTCAGATGCCTCAAATGCCTAATAGTAAGATATCGAAATCTAAGGGATTATTACCTCAGCAACACGCAGGTTGTAGTAGATATCAGGTGCATAAAGGCTACAGAGCAGAGGGTCTTTGTCATCTGAATCAATGTCAACGAATTTCGGGCTACTTGCCACACTGGAACTTGCTCCGACACCACTCTTTTCAACTGTAAACCATTTGCATGAAGGGAAAAAAGCATCAGAAATGTTATAAATCACTCACTCACGCTTCAGTAACTGATCATTTATAAAATTCACCTCTCCCAAGGGGTCTTGGAGGCAATCTGGAACTTGGCTTTGCGATAAAGCTATAAGATGCTTCGTTTGTGCCTAAGCTTGTATCTGTACAACCAGACGAGCTTCCTCCTAGCTTTGCATCTGTAACTTGTGAAGTAGCCGAAGAAGATGCCACCTTGGAAGAACTCGGTCGTCCCTTCTTTATCAGCTTGATATTCTCCACCTAAGTTTAAAGAAGAACCAACAATTGTGAGCAAAAACATACTTCTTGTCATATAAACTAGCAATTTTAACATGCAGCATTGTGTAGTTAACAACCGCAACACTGAAGCAATTTGTGTAAGAATTCTCGCAGGTAACATTAGTGATATCGTTAAGAACAGCTCGCTTCTTAATCTTAGGTGCATTAGCTTTCTTCTCATCCAAGGCTGTTCTTTTACTCTTTGCTCTAAGAACACGTCCCTGGTTCTGTGTTGTAGCAGCCACTTGAGAAGATGTTATCAGCTTAGAAGAAGCACGCAGAGCAGAGGCAAGAGCACGAGTTACAGGGCGACCATGGATTGGTATAGTGTTTCCAGAAACAGCATTCTCCTTCCCCATTATTGAAATCCTTTGAAACGATCCAACAACCCTTTTTGACGTTTGGGCCTTAGCTCCACATTACCTCTCGATCTGTGAAAGTGAAGTCAAAATAACTCGAAGATCAATGAAACAAAACAGAGAGATCTATATTTATCTATGCAGAGACCAATGCATATAAGATGTTCGGAGAAATTGTTTAGCCCAAAAAAGGAAAATTATTGTCCTAAACGAGGAAAATTATTATCTGATCAATCATGAGTCGACAAAGAATTGCAACACATACTTGTTTTAGTTGGTCGAAGTAAGTTCCAAAGTGTCAAACGCAAGTCAGATTCAAGTTAAAAGAACAAGTATTTGTGAATTACTATTACTTAAATCGAAAACTGTAATGCAGAAAAACCCTCGACCCTTGAAAAAGAAAAAGTCGCAGCAGTTTTATAGCAAAGACGGAGCGACTATGCGCAGAATTTGGATAAAATTAAATTTGAAGAAAAAAAAATCAGAGAAATTAGTAAAGTTTCTCAATTTCTCTCATGGGGTTTATATAAAATGTTTGTTTATCCTAAAAGAAATCGGAACAAAAAAAGGAA
This sequence comes from Arabidopsis lyrata subsp. lyrata, assembly GCF_000004255.2. Lineage (NCBI taxonomy): Eukaryota > Viridiplantae > Streptophyta > Magnoliopsida > Brassicales > Brassicaceae > Arabidopsis > Arabidopsis lyrata. The sequence goes on from NW_003302554.1 coordinate 19,069,263, forward strand.
CCACTACATCAAACTTCGTCTGAGGAAAACGAAAAGACCCATAGTTTAAAGATGCAAGATCTCCAAAAAAAAAAAAACCTATCGATCCGTTCGTAAAAAAAAAAAGTAATCAAGTCAGATTTTCTTTAATCCAAGAAAATCCGAGTGAACCAAAAAAAGCTTCAAAACCAAGAGAAAGTTTCAAGAAACCCTCCCAAAGAACCGCCTCAAAAATGCAGGGTTGCCGTAAAAATAATAACAACACATTTCAAAAGCAAAAAAAAAAAATTCATGGAGAAGATGATGGAGATATAAACTTACTACGCTCCAGAAATTTCTTCAAGAAGATGAAGAAAAAACAAGTTCTTTTTTTTTAATTTCTTTTATTAAGATGGGGAAAAGAGCTATTCGAACAAAAAAGATGGGAGCTTGGGCAGATCGAGAGAGTAAATGGTTTTAGTCAATTCGCTTTTATGCAAAGGGACTGTCTGTCTCTCAGAGTGAGCGGGATAGAGAATGGTTTAAAGATATTAGTATTATATTCATTTCATTTTTTTATAAATAGAAACTTTTTTATTACTCGTATTAAGAAAGAAGTGTTTGTTTATGTGCTTCTAACGAAACTCATTGACTGTTTGACCATGAAACAAGGGCAAAAGAAAGAGCTAATAATATACTACTAGTTTAGTTTATTTGGGATTTTTTTGGTAAGTAATTTGTGGTTAATTTTTACAATTTGATATGTCATTGAACAGAGATTTTTCTTTAGATTTTGGTAACTAATCATTTACCTTATTTCACCTTAATCACCTATTGCTATTTTGGGTTCTGTGTCATTTTCTTTTCTGGTACCATTAACCTGTTGTAATTAATGAGGATTTATGATGCAGATTTTGTTTTTTTTTTTTTTCTCTGTTCGAATGCCTTTTTATTTACTTTTGGTATTAAAGTAAAAGAACGATAGAGGAGGAATATAGTTACGTTTTCCAAGAAATGTATCATAATTAATTTACTTACACCGTTCAAATGCGCTGTTATTACTCTTTTAAAAAATGCTGTGTTACTAAACAGCGTGGGCTATTCATCCAAAGGTAAATAAAAGTGATTAAACTACATAACTCTGTTCAAATTTTGAAGATCTGAAGAAAGATTCCACCACTTATTTTTTAATGGTAAAGTTGTAAACTTTTTTTGAAAGATAAAACCAACTAGTAGTAAAAAACAAAGACCAAATGCACGTTTACCCCAGAATCACTCTTCTTATTTTAGATTTACGTTTCTATGTTTCTTAAAGCCTCTATTTGGACACCACGTGCTAAGTAAATTCTACACCTATATCCTTTCAAATTTTTAAACATTTTCGTAGAAACTTAAAGAATCCGTTTTTATTTCCATTGGATTTGCTCCGTTTTAAAATCATACTTAAGACGCTCCCGTGGTCTTTGTATACTACTATTGAGTAAAAAGATAACATGCATTATGTGATACTAACACTTTCTTTATTTCATGTAAAACAAAACTTATGTATAATTTTCTCATCGGTTACTTTGACCAAATCTACATGAAATTAAACTTGTTCATTTGGGGAGAGATTTTTCCGCGATTAGACGTTATACAATACTCTTTTTAAATAATAGTAGGAGTTATAAAAACTGTAATAGATCTCAATGTCCTTGGCATTATTAGTTTAGAACAAAAACAAAATAATTATAATACTTGTTACTTTTGATGCGTAGATCCGCAGGATCCACTTAGAAAAATAAAAGATACTTAGGACGTGAACAATTAATTAAAGTGGTGGAATCTGCCATTTCAGGTCTTGTTATGTTCACGACCTTGATAATCTTGTATCAGAAGTATTTTAGTTTTTAACAAAAACAAAAAGAAAAGCTCGAAGACTATCAGATTTTAAATGAAAATTGTTGTTTCATATGAAAATGTTAATTATAAAAAGTTAAAGTTCAGTGTATGTTTTTGGTATTGAAGTGAAGCGGCAAAAAAGTCAGATGATTAAGTCAAAACATTCATATGAAACTTTGGTGTTAAATGATATAATCGAAGAAAGAATACAGACAAGCAATAGTGTTGTTGGGATATTTATTTATAGGATATACAAGTATACACAACACGGGATAAGTAATTCAAAAGCTACAGTGAGGAGCTAGAAGCAATAGTCTTACTTACCACATGGGAGTTACATAATCAAAGCTCTTGGATTTTCAAATTTAAGAGATAATATATCTTATTGTATTTGTATGGATCAATCAACTATACATACATTCTTTTTTTATTTTTTTTTACTTTTGGTTTTATTTAGAAGACTAATGCGTTAAAGCTGTTATAGTGTGAGAAGGACGTAACGAGAGGTCTTCGTGGACCTAATAATAACGTTTTACGGTTTTATCCAAAGACCAAAAAGCTGGATCTACTACGATTCGAACCAATACGCATAAAGATAAAAATTAAATTAAAAGAAGAAAAAAAACAACAGATCTATAATCTTTAGAGACATTAAAATCATGTCATGTTTGGTTGGTCCATATTTCAATTTTTGAACACTCCCAACTTTCCCTCCACTCCCTTTAGGTTACCACAAGACCCAATCTATCTAAACCCTAAACCACTAAACGCTAAATAATTTTATTGCATGTTTGAGTAATATGATCCATGAATTTGCTTCTTTTGTAACAACAACAAAATTGTGTCGTGGAATATATGTCCGTGCCAAAATATGAATTGATCGACAAAAAATGGCTAAATAAAAAGAAAGGGTTGGATTACCAAATATATAGAAACATTAAGGATCTTGTATGTGATTATTAGGGAAATGTAACGCAATCAATGAATAATTCTACAACACGTTGAAACGTTACGTCTGATTCATTTTCTCAGGCAAAACACACCCGAAAAAGGTCTCTCTAAGAGCATGGGTAGTGGGGCAAGCAGGTGGGTGTGAGTCTTGGGGTGTAAGTATTAAAAAAACAAAAAAAATTTCTCTCTCTTCACACCCGGGTGTAAGTTTACACTCGGGTGTAACACTTTTTCTCTCTATCTCTCTCTTTTTTTCTCTTTCTCTTTTCTCTTTTGCTTTAAATTATAATACTAAAAAAAATACTTATACCCACACAAACACATTTGCCACTGTTAATGGTCTTAGTTTGGGATGTTTTTACCTCTCTCTTTTTTTTTTTCTTTTTTTTTTTCTGTTCTGCGATTGAAATCAGAATCTGTAGAGAACAGAAGTAATGGATTTTTAAAGCTCTGCTTGATATTTTTTATGCGTCGAGTCTGGAAAAAAGGCAAAAGCAGCCAAATTGGATCTAAGTCGATGAGAACCATGGGCAGTAGTAAACCTTTTACAAGGGTGTGAGTAATAAAAAATATGAAAATAAGAGAATAGTTGTGTTGGAGTCGGAAGTCGAGTGTAAACTTACACTCAGATGTAAGCCACACGTGTCTTCCTGTGAGTGGTCTCGATTTTTTCCTTCTGTTCTATGAGAGAGAGAGAGACGAAGGGAGACGAAGGAGACGATGACGAGCAAAGACGAATTTTCCCGAGATCGAGCTGCGATCCGATGCGCAAGAGCTACGATGCTCCTCTATTCATTGGCGTCATCCCGCACAACCGACACCGCCGGCGAGGTTAGATCCTTCTTCTTTCCTTCTTTCGATTGGAATCGATTTTGCTACAATTCGATCTGTAACTCCGAAATTGCCATGCGAAATCTCATCTCTGATGTTTGTTTGGAAGCAGAAGGAATGACAGACGCAAAGAGAAATAGAGGATCTGAAGAGAAAGCTTGCCATGGGGAAGAAAAAGATGAATCAGATTATTTTATTAATAAAATCCCATTAACACATACCCATCCACTTGCCCCACTGCTGATGCTCTAAGTCAAAACAAAGGAAAAGCTTACTCCTTTTATTATTATTATTATTATATTGATTAGTTTTGTTACCTATTATTTTATTTTATTTATGGCGTAAAGTAAAGAAACAATTTTTGTTTTTCTTTTATCTTATAGATTACACTTAAAAAAAACAAGAAAAAAAAGATAGATTACAAAAAAATAATAATTGGATTGTATACTTTATATCTTAGAAATTTGAAAAATATACTATAATTTTGAGAAATTTGAGATGTACCCTTATTATTATTCCAAAATGACATTTTTGTCTTTAATTAATAATTAAAAATAGAAAATAAAAAATAAAATAATATGATTAATTAACTTTTACAAATATTGATTAAAATTCAAAATTAATCTGCTTATAGTCAAACCAAAAAAAAATATGCTCGAAAATATATTTATTTTATGGATATATTAGATAAAGATGAAACTAAAACTAATAATTATGATAAAAATTATAATTTTTATACATAATAAAAAGGGAAATTGTTAAAAATAGCCCTTTTAGTGTGCCCTTTTTCAAAAATGCCCCTTTAAGATGTCCATTTTTAAAAATGCCCCTTTTTAAATATGAAATTTTTATAAAGTTTTATTAGGTTTATAAGGTACTTATGGATTGTAACTACTACTTGAAGACTCGATCCAAGTATTTATAAGGTTTTATAAGGTGTTTTTAAAGGTTTTACAAGTTATTTTAAAGGATATTTAAGGTTTTTCAAAGGTTTTACAAGATATTTTAAAGGTTTTTAAAATGCATTTATAAGGTATTTATAAAGTATTTATAAGATTTTAGATACATAGAAATGTAGTTTGTGTATATTTTAATAATATTACATACATATTTGGGTAAGTCTTATATTTTTAAGAGCATTTTTATAAGGTTTAAAAAAAGAGGTATTTTTGAAAAGTGACATTGAAAAAGTGACATTTCTGCAAAAGCCCCTAAAAAAAAATATCTAGATTTTGGGTTGGTTTAGTAAATATTTTGGAAAATGATTAGTTTAATATTAATTACGAATTTTAATTGTATATAATTCAAAAGTATGTTTTTAGTTTTTTTTTCATAATCATATTTTCCACATATATATACATATATTTGTTCTAAATTTTCTAAAATAAATTATTAATTTAAATATTAGAACTAAAAATAATTATTTGATTTTTTAAAAAAAAAATCAACAGTTCAAAAAAGTCGACAATGTAAAAAATCAATTACCTAAAATATCAGTCGGCTATTTTAAAATAAATCATTAGAGAAGAAAATTAAGTAAAAAAAAATACAAATCAACCGTTCAAAAAATCAACTTTATGAATAAGTCAATGTAGAATGAAATAAGTCAACAGTAAATAATCGACTATGTAAAATATCAATCAATAAAAATATAAGTCTACTGTTTTAAAATAAATCAAAAGAAAGTAAATTAGTCGAGGAAAACAAAATATAAGTCGACAGTTCAAAAAATCAACTCTATTAATAAATTAATGTAGAATAGATTAAGTCTACCATGAAAAAATATATCAACAACAAAAATTATATATCGATAACAAAAAAGTAAGTCAATAGTTAAAAAATCGACTATGTTATAAATCAACCAGTCAAAATATAAGTCGACAAAAACAAAAATTAAATCAATAGAAGTAGAAAATAAGTCAATAGTTAAAAAAATCAACTTTATTAATAAATCAACCCCAAATAAATAAATCTAACAAAAAATTATTGGAAAATGTTATTTTAGTCATAACTTATATATTTTTTAATTATTTACTTTTAGTTAAATTATAAATTTAATTAATATTTTCAACAATAATATTTTCTGTTTTATCTATTCAAAATTTTTAGATAGTGATTACTCCAAATATTGTAAATAAGTTTTTGATTTTTATTATTAATTAATAAATTACGAATTTTAGTTAGTAATTAAAAATTTGTATTATTTTTAACTAATTTATTTAAATAAATAAAAAAAGTATTATGGTAAATTTCAATATAAAAATAGTAGTTTTCAAATTTTTTATATAATTTAGTATATTTATAAAAATCTGCTAAAAAACAAGGGTTGGTGAAGAAGAGGAGAAAAGAACAGGCGTGCTTAAGAAATAACGCTCATATATGTTTTAGGTTTCTAGTCAACGATCCCTTTTGCATTAGGTTTAATTGGATCACACAATTAACTCTGAATTCTTGCATACAGGTGTGTATATATCAAAGAATTCGACCCTAATTGCAAAATCTCGATCGAAATGGGTTCGTTCGGGATGCTTTCGAGGAGAACCTTGGGCACCGATATGCCCGTCATGGCTCAGGTCTCCACTTCCACCATTTTGATTTTGATTTTGATTTTGATTTGATTGTTGTTTGTCTTTTGTTTTACTAGTATTTCTTTAGTGAAAAATTGTTGGGTTTTGCGCGCAGATTCGGAGTTTAATGGCGGAATTGACGAACCCCATGTCTCTCGCCCAGGTTTGCCCTCTCTAGAAATGTGTGTTTGGTTCACAAAAAAAAAAGACTTGGGATTTCGTGAGCGCTATACTTTGTTCTTTTGCTCATGGAAACAAAGACAATAATCATGTGATTTGCAGGGAGTGGTGCATTGGCAGCCTCCTCAAAAGGCCTTAGCCAAGGTCAAGGACCTTGTTTGGGATCCTATGGTTAGTAATTATGGCCCCGATGAAGGTCTTCCCGAGTTAAGACATGCTCTTCTCAATAAGGTAATCGCCCAAGACTGAATCGTTTTATTCTTTTTATCCAGTACCGTCTCTGAGTTTGTTTCTTTTTGATTCCTCGTGTTTCTTCTGAAGCTGCGTGAAGAAAACAAGCTTACCCAATCACAAGTGATGGTTACTGCAGGTGCCAATCAGGTTATAACCTCTCTTTGTTTGATACCACTGCGTTGCAACTTGCAAGGCTCTTCCTTTTGTTTCTTCTAGTCTCATACTCTGTTTTTTGTTATCTACTGCAGGCGTTTGTTAACCTTGTTATCACATTATGTGATGCTGGTGATTCTGTTGTCATGTTTGAGCCATACTACTTCAACTCCTACATGGCCTTCCAGATGACAGGAGTCACCAACATAATTGTTGGTCCTGGCCAGTCAGACACTCTCTATCCTGACGCAGGTACCTCCTTGATTCTCTATCACATTTTCATGACTTATAATAATAGCTTTAAGTTGTGACCCGTAAATCTTTTTGGTTCCAGACTGGTTAGAGAGGACACTCTCTGAGTCTAAACCAACCCCAAAAGTTGTAACTGTTGTGAATCCTGGTAACCCAAGCGGCACCTATGTCCCTGAACCGCTTTTTAAGAGGATTTCACAAATATGCAAAGATGCAGGGTGTTGGCTGATTGTAGATAACACATACGAGTGAGTTTCTCATTTCCTAATTCCCATGATGTCCAAATTGAATGTTGATTTGATCTACTACTGTATAAGGGGGGTTTGAAAATCGCAGGTATTTCATCTATGACGGTTTAAAACATTCTTGCGTTGAGGGAGACCACATTGTTAATGTCTTCTCTTTCTCTAAAACCTATGGCATGATGGGTTGGAGGCTTGGATATGTGAGTGCTCGATTCATATTCTATTCAAAACCAAACTGTTGATTTTGGGATTATCTTATGAAAGGTTTGATTGACCTGCAGATAGCTTACTCAGACAGATTAGATGGGTTTGCAACAGAGCTTGTGAAAATTCAAGACAACATACCAATCTGTGCCGCCATAATCTCGCAGCGACTGGGTCTATACGCATTAGAGGAAGGTTCTGGGTGGATAACGGAACGGGTAAAGAGTCTAGTGAAGAACCGGGATATTGTGAAAGAGGCGCTTGAGCCGCTGGGGAAGGAGAACGTTAAGGGAGGAGAAGGAGCGATTTACCTGTGGGCGAAACTACCAGAGGGACACAGAGATGATTTCAAGGTGGTGCGGTGGCTGGCTCACCGCCATGGTGTGGTGGTGATCCCGGGGTGTGCAAGTGGTGGCCCCGGGTATCTCCGGGTTTCCTTTGGAGGGTTGCAGGAGGTTGAAATGAGAGCTGCAGCGGAGAGGCTAAGGAAAGGATTAGAGGAGCTGCTTCACCATGGAATGGTGGAGTGAGATGTTGTTAAAAGGGGCAAAAGATGGTTTACTTTGCGTTTATTTGAAGCTATAGTTTGTTTAAAAATGAATAAAGAGTGTTTGTTTGTTCAATAATCAATAGCTGATTCTTCTTTACAAAGTCATTGTACGTATTTGGGATACCAATGGTTGAATCCTTAATCCCTTTGGTGTATGTATATACTCTTTACTTATTCAAATCTCTCTCTCTCAATGATTGCAAAAGTTACCCTTTTGATCATCTTTATTCGTCTCCAAATTCAAAATTAAATTCGAGTTTGATGATAGACGTTATGACTTGTGAGAAATTGAGAAATTTGAAATTTTAATTTATGAACCCAGAGCAGAGAATAATAAATAAAAGTTAAATCGAAGATGATTTTAGGCTTTATTGGTTTGAAAGTGGGCCGTAGATGGGCCCGGAATCGAACCCGAAGACGAAGAGAGAGAGAGAGAGGTTGACGTGGCCTCCATCTTCTTCTACTTTGTCTTCCATCGTTGCAACTTCGCCGACGAGTCACATCTCCGAAATCCGGAGACGGAGAGAGAGAAAGAAGGGAAATTTGGGTGCTCCGAGATCGAAGCTCTTGCCTCGGAACCCTAGATTTTGTTTTGAGTAAAAGAGGAAATGGTGGGTAGTAGTAATTCGTTGGCGGGTCTACAAGATCACTTGAAATTAGCGAGAGAATACGCACTAGAAGGATCCTATGACACATCTGTCATCTTCTTCGATGGCGCCATTGCTCAGATCAACAAGTAAGTAGCTCCTCTTGTCTCTTCACTCTTGAATCTAGACTTTTTTTTTTTTTTTTTTTTTTTTTTTTTTTATCACAACCCCTTTGGCAATTTGATAGTTTCGTTTTCGATTTTATGGAAATGTGCTTAGCTCCCATCAGTGCGTGCCCCCATAAAAAAGGCTAGAATTTTGCAATGTTTCACGGTGCAATGTCTGTGTAGAGATAGAACACTCTTATGTACTGCGTTAGTGGTTCTGAAGCGATGGTATACTGTTTTAGGCATTTAAACACCCTTGACGATCCTTTGGCCCGGACTAAATGGATGAACGTTAAAAAAGCCATAATGGAAGAGACGGAAGTTGTTAAGCAATTGGATGCAGAGAGGAGAGCATTTAAAGAAGCTCCCACTGGCCGTCGCGCTGCTTCTCCGCCTATCAATACCAAATCATCCTTTGTTTTTCAGCCCTTGGATGAGTATCCAACTTCATCCGCTGCTCCTATGGATGATCCTGATGTGTGGAGGCCTCCTACCCGTGATGTTTCTAGTAGAAGACCCGCCAGGCCTGGTCAAACTGGTACCAGAAAATCACCTCAAGATGGGGCTTGGGCTCGTGGCCCTACAACACGAACAGGTCCAGCTTCCCGTGGTGGAAGAGGTGGGGCTACTAGTAAGTCAACTGCAGGTGCCCGCTCTTCCACTGCCGGTAAGAAGGGAGCTGCCTCAAAATCTACCAAGGCAGAGTCTATGGTAAGTCATATGTTTTTGCCTTTTGTTATTGCTAAACAGAGAATGTTAACTTGAAAATTCTCCATGACTCACGTATAGACTATGGCATTTCCATTTCCATTACTTTACTTTGGTGATAGACAGAATGTCGTGGAACTTCTACGTTGTTATGTTATAGTTGGACTGATGTATCAAAGATCATGATTTCTGTTGCGTTTATGAATGTCTAATTCTGAAATCTGTATTAGAAACTTTTGAGTGGTGTTCATGTTTTCCTGTGTTTATGTTAGTTTCCACCTATTTTTAACACCTAATAAAACTTCGGGCTTCCGGCTTCAGAATGGTGATGCTGAAGACGGGAAGTCAAAACGGGGATTGTATGAGGGACCTGATGAGGACCTGGCTGCTATGCTTGAAAGGGATGTGTTGGACTCAACTCCTGGTGTCCGTTGGGATGATGTTGCAGGTTTGTCTGAAGCCAAAAGGCTGCTTGAGGAGGCAGTTGTCCTTCCTTTATGGATGCCCGAATACTTTCAGGTACTTTGATTCTGTTCCATACGCTGTGAAATTTGTATTCTATATTACTATTATTAGACTTTGGAGCAATCATACAGAATAACAGTTTCAATTCATCAATTCCGTAGACTTTATATTTGATATTACAGGTATGGAGGATACTTAGTTTGATTGTTTTGTTTCCCCTCAGGGTATTCGAAGACCATGGAAAGGAGTTCTCATGTTTGGTCCTCCTGGGACAGGTAAAACCCTGTTGGCAAAAGCAGTTGCAACCGAGTGTGGTACCACCTTCTTCAACGTCTCTTCTGCTACATTAGCTTCAAAATGGCGTGGAGAGAGTGAGCGCATGGTCAGATGCCTGTTTGATCTGGCTAGGGCATATGCTCCAAGTACAATTTTTATTGATGAGATTGACTCTCTCTGCAATTCTCGGGGGTAAATTTTCCTGACTATGCTGAGATTTCAATACTGAAATGAAAAGTATGTTTAATTGGTGGAGGTATGATGCAGGGGTTCTGGAGAGCATGAATCGTCAAGAAGGGTGAAATCGGAACTCCTAGTTCAAGTAGATGGAGTGAGCAATACAGCGACAAATGAAGACGGTAGTCGCAAAATAGTAATGGTACTGGCAGCTACCAACTTCCCATGGGACATAGATGAAGCTCTCAGGTTTCAATATTCTTTGAGTTATTACCGTATTTAGACGTGCTCATGTATAGTGAAACTGCTGACCTTTGAGCTTATGTTGGTGCAGGAGGAGGCTGGAAAAACGTATATATATCCCACTTCCAGATTTTGAAAGTCGTAAGGCACTTATCAATATCAATCTGAGAACAGTTGAGGTTAGTTGTGGATACATTGTTACAAATTACAATAATTGCAAATCTCTCTGCTGGTTCAGTGTAATCAATTTAGCAATGAATGTTCTCACGTTCCAGGTGGCGAGTGATGTTAATATTGAAGATGTGGCCCGGAGAACGGAAGGGTACAGTGGAGACGATCTGACTAACGTGTGCAGGGACGCCTCAATGAACGGGATGAGGCGTAAGATAGCAGGGAAAACGAGGGATGAGATAAAGAACATGTCGAAAGACGATATATCAAATGATCCTGTGGCTATGTGTGATTTCGAAGAGGCCATTAGGAAAGTGCAACCGAGTGTGTCTTCCTCTGATATTGAGAAACACGAGAAGTGGCTCTCTGAGTTTGGATCTGCTTAATTTAAACCCACTTTTTCTTAGCGTCAAAAGATGTGTGCCTTTTCTTGTGTTTGTTGTTTATTGTATCATTATCATTATTTGCCAGTCATTTATCATATTCTTATGTTTCTTATATTCCAAACTTGTAAACCTCTACGAAAAAAGAAAAAGGATTGTATGATTTTCTTCGGTTTTTTGGGTTCAGACTTAACAGAGTAGTGGAGAGAGTTTCATAATTGCTATACACTGTCTTAGAAGAAGAAAAAACCAGCAAATTGGTCTTTGTAATTAATTCGTAACCAATGAAAACAAATTTCTGTAAAAACAATGTAACAACAACAGTGATTCGCATATCATCTATATAATATTGGCCCCTATGTCTGAATAATACTATCTGATAGTAAAAAAAATAAAAAAAAAATAGAAGAACAAGTGGTATTTTTGCAAAAGCCCCAAGATTTTTTTTGTTTTAATAGAAAAAGAAAACATAAAAGAACATTACAAAATAATTCATAAAATCTATATATATAATGGGAGAATTGTCTCTCGATAGAGTATCCACATCATCATCTAAGTTATCCTAATTTAATTTTATGTGGGCTCCACATATTTTATTTATTAAAACAAAAACATTAAAACTATGATTAATTCACACATTTTGTAATTTATATTATTATATTTTATTAAACAAAAACAATAATTTACAATATAATAACTTAAATATTAAAAATGTTAAAATAAATAACTTTATAAGACTAAATATGAAACTTTTGATTAGAGATTGGATAAACATAAAATTAGATAATTGTATCTTAACATATAATGAGTAAATATTCCTAAATGACTAGAGATATAAAAAAGAACCTTACCATATAGTTTAATGATAAAACAATCATTTTTAAGAGTTACAACTATTTAGTAGAATAAATAAAAATAAGACTTAAGAATATATTAAATTTAAAGGTTTTTACTAAAAAGAAAAAGTAATTCATTTCTGAAAAATAAACATTAAAAAAATTTTAAAATAATTTTTAATGTTAAATTATCAATTCATGATACTGATTAAAAATAAGAAGGACTGAGTACATATTATTATTTATAATTATAATATAATATAAATAGTTACATTAATAAAAATTTCTATATTATCAGGGTTTTCTAAATTAAAATGTGGTGGTTTTTTTTTTTAAATCAAATGAATACCTAAAAAACAAAAACTAAATATTAATCAATGTTTATGAAATTTTCACCTAGATAAAAAAATTTAAGACAATTTGAAATAAAATAAAAACTATTCGAAACATCACAAATAAAACTAAAATAATCCAATCGAATAAGAAACTGTGTAATAATAATATTTGCGAATGCTATTTGGAAATTAGAATAGTAATGGTATATTGAAAAGTTTTTAATTAGAAATAATAATTAAGGATTAAAAATATATTTTAAAATCAGAATGATTTATATGATTCGTAAGTTACGTTACGAAAATCAATATTAAGAATATTATACAGAATCATAATATATGTCAAATTATTTATGTGAATTTATTTTTTGTATTTTTCAAATGGTCAAGATAAAATACAAAATTTGATGTTGAAATCTGATGTTTGTGAATATGAATGAGTCCATGTATGAGATTTGTAGTTTATAAAGCAATTTTACATGCACCAAACATGGTCAAAGAAAGTATATGACAAATATCTCCCGAGATTTTTTAATGTTCACTTTAATAAAAAGATCATGCAACTTATAAAAAATATGAGTATTGAAAGATATGAACGAAAAAATAAAAATGATATATTTTGAGAACTAATTCATAGTCGAGTATATTATATGTGAGCCAATATAAGATGAAAAAAATATAAGGTGAAAAGAAAGTAGATGTCGGAGACGACGAGTGAATCATAGAAGATAACAAGAAAAATTGAAGTAAAAAGTGTGAAAAATATTTATTATTAAGAAAAATTGAAGTAAAAAGTGTGAAAAATATTTATTATTATGGAAATATAATGAAAATGAGTAAAGTAAAATGTTCTAAAATTCAAATTATTCAGAAATTCGCATTGATAAAAAATTTAAACTAAATTCTAGAACTGATCTTTACTTTCTACAAGTTATATCTTCAATAGGTAGCAATCGTTTTAAATTATATACAAATATTATCAATGATAGAGATTGAATCATCATCATCCTATCGTTGACAAAAAAAAAAAACCACTGCTATATAAAATACTAAACATTTGTTACCATTATTGATGATTGATGGAAAATGTAAAGAGACAAGGCAGCACCGTTTATCATCAGACCAGTTTCGAGAGTGTTCCTGCATCGTTGGGCTACCTCCTCAATTTTGTCTACGTGATTATATATATGATCATCGATCGATCTATATATGTTTTCAAGTTTTCGAGGTGGATTAATTATATATTAACGTATAGTATAATATTTTCGTAGAGCCGACGAGAAGAACATCATATCTCTGCCTACCTCCAATCACACCTTCACAGTTCATCCTTCTTCGTTACTTGTTCAGTTGTTCTTTTCTAATCTCTTAATTTGTATTTCTATATATTAGATCGAAATATCTCATTTCTGAATAATAAATAAAAATAATCAAAGAAAGCTAGAGAAGCTGCATGCATGGGTTGGCAATGTTTGGCTTGTTATGTGCATTATCTATATATCACCCTAAATCACATCTACGACATTTCCCTCGATCTTCAAAATTTGACAGCAATCTTCATGTTTCTTCATATCTCTTAACATTGGAACATGTCATTTGACCTCTTTTGCTATATTTTAAATTACTTGGAGCCCATCTATATTACAAGTCATCCATGGTGAATTATTGTCCAGCCAATAAATTGAAATCTGAATATAGTATGTACCACATCTTTTATGTATACTTTATACGATATATATATTACTATTTTCCTAATTAAGAAAAATCAAATAACAACAGGCATGCATGAATTGCTGCCAGAAAACGTCAGATTCAGTTATCATAATTGTTATCTGTAGGTAATAATCAAAATGTAGTGCCCATCTATAACTAGCCAAGGACTCTTTAGTGTAGAGAAACGCTGAAATATGACTGGCTGGATGTTGAATTTTCTAAACTAATATATAGTAGTATTTTTTTTTTACAGGTAATCATTTCCAGAAAAACTAATTAAGTATCGTTACCATTAATTTACTTCAAACAAAAAAATAAAGAAGGCCAAGATGAGATTTTCTCAATTTCAATTAGTGAGAGAATAATGATTGTCGTGTTATTTTTAGACCAACGCATCTCAGTGAATGATTTTTCAGTTCAAAGATTTTTTGGCATACTTTCCCAGTAACATCTAATCCATATGGGCATAATTAAACAAGACAATATGTACATTTCTTAGTGATGTGCGTTGAAAAGATATGAATAAACGAGGTCCGACATATTTTGTCAGTACGTTAGTGGTACGTGTTTCATAAATAAATTTTTAGTATATATCAAAATCCAAAATAAGACCAAAGGATAGGCTTTACTCTTTAGTGGTGTTTCAGGTATAATTTTTAATAATAAATTCAAAATAAGTCCAAAGGATATGTAAGATAGGCGTTATTTCAACGTGGATCATTATCAACCATGTCAAAAACGCATTTCAACTCCTTAATGTGTTGTTATTTATATATGTTCCATATGGAATCGACCCAACAGAAAAAAGAGAAAAAAAACGTAAAAAGTTAAACGATTCCAGGGACGTCGTCTCTTATATATATATTCCGATGAAATATAAATATAATTATCGTGGTTTGTGACAGTATGGAAATAGATGTGGAAAGCATGATCATGTGAAGAAGAAGAAGAACACGTGCAGATAAACTGCAAGTGATAATAATGTGCATATCATGTGTTGTATACATGTATACTTTCTCTTTTCCTAAAACAATGATGTTTTGGTCTTTTATTTGTTCCACGAAAATTAATGTTTTTACAAAACATTATTATTATTTTTGTCTGTGACCAATAGTGGAAGGAGAGAAGTAAAAGTAATATTATTAAACTAACAAAATAATAATTAAAAATAGAAAAATTATTTTTTCTTAATTTATGTGTAAAACTCAAAACATCATTGTTTTAGGATGAGAGGAAGTATATATTATCTACGTGTTTTCCATACAATATTATCTATATATATATATATTTTATATTATATGGTTTTGTTGCAAGAGTTACGTAGCATCAATAATCGTGATTCGTTGCCATAAACATACAACTACTTGTAAGTTGTAAATTGTAACGCTATAAGGCTTAGCTCTCATGATAAATTGATAATCCTATCGTCGGAGACAAACGCATAAATCACTAATTCTAAACCGAGATGATTGTCGATTTGTTTGCTATATGCATCTGGCTAAGAAAACTAGAACTTTCGGTTAATATGGTGTTTTTCGATCGAATTAAAAAAAAAAAAAATCAATGCAATTTTGTTTACCGGAGTTTAAAGGTGGTAGAACGATTTTAATATTATATTAATGAGTTTCGAATTTTGAAAGTTTAAGAATAATCTAAAAAGACTTGGACTGAAACCCAAACTAATTCACATCTAAAGCTATCAATCATGAATAACATTATACTAGCAAAATATGAATCCTATCTTTTGGATTTAAGGATGAATTTAAAATTATGGTCACAACTTACAACCATAAATTGGTTGGTTTTAGAATTTTGTTCGGTAAAGGCTCCTATATAATAATTAAGTGCGCTTTCTGTCGAGAATAACTAACCAAGGAGCCACGAGAATCACAAGATGGTAATACCTATTTCGAAATTTGTCGTCTTTCTTCTTAAAACACTAGTGAGAGCCAGGTGGGACGTTAGAAGACAAAATTAAATTAATATTGCTAAATCTGGATTATTTCTTTTTAATATATACACAACTTTTGATTGGAAATCAATTAAAGGGCCTCCATTTATGACGTACGATTCGTGTCAGACATTACCTCTTTAGATTGGTAATTCCGTAATTGTATCATTAAAATTTATATTTGTTCTACAAAGAGACTAGTTGAGGCAGGGGAAGACGAGTTTGTTGTTTAGTGAACGATGCCAATTGCCATGGCCTGGCCCCATGCATGGCATTGGCATGAATATAATGAACTCCCAAGTCCCAACAGCCATGTTCTGTTACCTAAATGTAAATCACATATTTGTGTCAAAGTACATGAAGTTGTAAAACTATATTAGCTAGTTTTAAAACAAATTGATTATCATAATTCATAAACGCAATTGATTGTGAAACATATACAGTTTATCTTGTTATATACAGTATGTAGTTATTGTAAAATTTTATACACCTTTTAAATCAAAAGACTAAGCTAGTTGCTGTTTTTTTTTTTGGCATTGTAATAGCGGATCATAATGAAATTTAAATCTTTTAAATAAATGTTCTTATTTCTCAAGAGGAAACAATGTATTTTGTTTCTTAATAAAAATAAAATGAATTATATCCAAGAAACAAAACACAACAATAATACATAGTCACATAACCTTTTCTTAAAAAAAAAAAAAAAAAAAAAAAACGTTCAAGTAAGAGACAACAGAAAATGGTTTTGATACCCAATAAGAATCGACAAAAAAAGGAGCTTTTAATTTGTCTTGGCCTATCAAAATACTCATCACTCCACATATACTCTTTCTTCACTCTTCATTATTTACATTCGTGAGTCTTTCACTACCTCTATAAATACACTCCTCTTCTCCACCAAAAATATCATATCATATCAAAAACATATATAAAGCCAAATATAGACACAAGCCTTTTAGCATGAGTTCAACGTTGAGCGATGTGTTTAGATCGCATCCCATTCACATCCCACTCTCAAACCTACCCGACTTCAAAGCCCTCCCAGATTCTTACACATGGACCCCCAAAGATGATCTCCTCTTCTCTGCCTCCGCCTCCGACGAAACCCTGCCGCTCATCGACCTCTCCGATCCCCACGTGACCACTCTTGTGGGCCATGCTTGTACCACGTGGGGAGCGTTACAGATCAGCAACCACGGCGTACCCTCGCGACTTCTCGACGACATTGAGTTCCTCACCGGAAGTCTTTTCCGGCTTAACGTGCAGCGGAAGCTCAAGGCGGCTCGGTCAGAGAATGGCGTCTCCGGCTACGGCGTGGCTCGTATTGCTTCTTTCTTTAATAAGAAAATGTGGTCCGAAGGTTTCACCGTTATTGGCTCTCCTCTCCAAGATTTCCGTAAACTCTGGCCCAGCCATCACCTCAAATACTGGTATCTTTCTCTATGATTCGTTTTATTAACGTTAAGGCCGTATAACGTATAACATATCTTTGTATAAGTGTTTTTTTCTCAAAAGAAGGAAAAAAAAAAAACACACCTGTGGACGTTAGTACAGTTGACTATTCAATTGATATAGATTCGGGAATAATACGAAAAGGGAAAAGTAGAAACCACTTTTTGCCATGTCGTAGTTAGTAAAAAGCACAATGAAAGCTCATGGACCCACCAAAAGATTACATGATATAATATTTATATATAGACATAAAAGATTTTTTATATCTCAAGGATTGGACTATTGGAGTCAAAAGTAACATTTGTGCAAAGATTAACATTAACTGAAAATAAATATTACTGAGAGAAGGTGAAATACAGTGTATAAGATTTTCCTGTGGTTACATGACGATTTCTATAGATTTCAAGATTTCAGACACTAATTTCACATTATCGATTCAACAGTGAAATTATTGAAGAGTACGGAGAACATATGCAAAAGTTGGCAGCCAAGTTGATGTGGTTGGCATTGGGTTCACTGGGAGTGGAAGAAAAGGACATAAAATGGGCTGGGCCTAATTCAGACTTTCAAGGAACACAAGCAGCTACCCAACTAAACCATTACCCCATATGCCCAGAACCAGACAGGGCCATGGGCCTCGCGGCCCATACCGACTCAACTCTCATGACCATTCTGTACCAGAACAACACCGCCGGTCTCCAAGTTTTCCGGGATGACGTGGGCTGGGTTACCGTGCCACCTGTCCCTGGCTCGCTAGTGGTCAACGTCGGTGACTTGCTCCACATTTTAACCAACGGAATCTTCCCAAGCGTGCTTCACCGAGCCAGGGTTAACCACGTCCGGTCTCGGTTCTCAATGGCTTACCTGTGGGGTCCACCATCCGATATAATGATCTCTCCACTTCCGAGACTCGTTGATCCTCTCCAATCTCCTCTCTACCCATCTCTCACTTGGAAACAGTACCTCGCTACCAAAGCTACTCATTTTAATCAGTCTCTTTCCATTATTAAAAATTATCTGTCTTCAGACCAAATTTCTTGATTTTCAGATTCTACTATTACTTTTCTTAGTAATATGATATCTATCACTGTTTAGATTTTAGATGAGTGGTTCTTCAAATTCACAACGAGTAGCTTAATATTGACATGTTACATGAAAAGGCTCGTATAGTTTTTTTTCACAAAGATGAAAACTTGCTAATCTTTGATGTTTTACATTAACTATACAACTATAGGTTTACAACTAATAGGGACAAAAGTCACAAAACCTATAGTAACTGATACCATGCATGAACACTCTTGTTTTAATTGTAACATTAGTACGTGGGTCCAAACAAATTGCTTAGATTTAATTAGGAATTGGCATTTCACCAATTTTAGTGAATAAGGAATTACATAATGATATATGCTAATCAAATTATACCACTTATTATTTGCTAATGATTGTATACATGGATCCAATCTAATTGCTTATGTTTAATTAAAAATTATAAGGGGATATGTCTTTAGTCAAGTGGTTAAGTACATTTGACTCTGCCTTCTCCACCGGAGTTCGACTCCCCAAGTCGCGTTACCCCGCATGCCTTGTCGATCCAAAGATGTCAAAAAAAAAAAAAAAAAAAAAAGGAATTTTACCAAATGTACTTAAACTTGATATAATATATACAAAAACTAATGATGTGCGTGGATATATCTCCCTAATCACTATATTTGCTAATAAATCCTTTGGGGGTGGGGTGGGTTGAATAGCTCAACAAAATAGGAGAGAATTAAAACTGATTTTATCCTAATCATCATATATGCATGTAATAAACTTGTTGTGATCTACATACATTCATAACATATGTGTGTGTATTTATGCATATATATCCAAAGTAATTGAATGTGTGATGAGCATCCCAATCTCCAGTTATTTCACAAGTCATGCCTTCATTAGCAGAAGAGATATGTATTGGAAACTTAGGCAGTCTCCAAACACTCCCCGACTCGTTCACCTGGAAACTCACGGCCGCCGACTCCGTTCTGCCTCCCTCCTCTGCCGTCTCCTCAGGTACAGTGGAAGAGTCCATTCCGGTGATCGACCTCTCCGATCCTGACGTCACCACTCTCATAGGAAATGCGTGTAAAACGTGGGGAGCGTTTCAGATAGCCAACCACGGGATTTCTCAGAAGCTCCTCGACGATATCGAGTCTCTGTCCAAAACCCTTTTTGATATGCCGTCAGAGAGGAAGCTTGAAGCGGCTTCCTCCGATAAAGGAGTTAGTGGCTACGGAGAACCTCGAATCTCTCCCTTTTTCGAGAAGAAAATGTGGTCTGAAGGGTTCACGATAGCGGATGCCTCCTATCGCAACCATTTCATTTCTCTTTGGCCTCATGATCACACCAAGTACTGGTAACGTCCACTATATTATATATTTATATATTGCTTAATTATTCCGCAAAATTAAAGTGTGGCAAAGGAAATTGCACTTAGTTATGATTGAAAGTGTTTAAATGTTCAGACCTATTAGTGTTCATGATTAGTACACATGCATTTTAGTCTTCAAAGTATTTTAAATGTTCCGGGCAACATATAATTTATGTAGTACTTCCTAATATTATATGTACAGAGAAGTCTCTTTGAAATGTGAATAATTTGGCTTATCTAACCCTCCACGGCTTTTCATTTTTGGTACTGTATTGCAGCGGAATAATGGAAGAATACGTGGACGAAATGGAAAAATTAGCGAGCAAACTTGTGTCTTGCATATTAGGCTCACTTGGTGTCACCGTGGAAGACATTGGATGGGCTCACAAGCTAGAGAAATCTGGATCAAAAGTGGGCCGAGGCGCCATACGACTAAACCATTACCCGGTTTGTCCTGAACCAGAACGAGCCATGGGTTTAGCCGCTCATACAGATTCCACTATCCTAACCATTCTGCACCAGAGCAACACGGGAGGGCTACAAGTGTTCAGGGAAGAGTCCGGTTGGATTACGGTTGAGCCAGTTCCTGGTGTCCTCGTGGTCAACATGGGCGATCTCTTTCACATCTTATCAAACGGGAAAATCCCAAGCGTGGTTCACCGAGCCAAAGTCAACCATACTCGGTCAAGAATTTCGATTGCGTACTTGTGGGGTGGTCCAGCTGGTGAAGTGCAAATCGCACCTATATCTAAGTTAATCGGTCCGGTTGAACCGTCTCTATACCGATCAATCACATGGAAGGAGTATCTCCAAATAAAGTACGAGGTTTTCGACAAGGCATTGGACGCAATTAGGGTCATTAATCCCACCAATTAAACAAAAACTAAACGCGAATCTTGTATCATTTATTACAAAAAAGAGTTGTACTTTATAAAGATTAAACACCTAAAAGAAGCAAATTTAATACACAAGCAACCGCATTTTTTCTAATCGCCGTTGATTATCTAGGGATTGACGCCGCAGTAGATCTGGAGAAGATCCTCGCTGGATTTCTTGAGAGAATTGAGGTACGACTCGTAGAAGCGTAAGAGGCCGTCGTGCTCGAAAGGACTGTAGCGGAGGGGATGTTGGTCATCGACGAGCTCCTCCGGCGTACGAATGGTTCCTTTGTGGAAGGAGAAAAACCCTAAAGAGTATCGAATCTCATCTGCGCTCATCACTACTTTGTGGTAACATGCCTTTATCCTATCGTTACTCCACGCCTTAATCACCAACAAAGATTTCAAATTTATTGTTGGTACTGAGTGGGTTTAGGGTAAAGTTGACTTCTTTGCTACGTTTATGGTGAAATTCGAATCGAATGCGTTTACAGTTCAATTTGGTTCAGAACTCACCGTGAGACCCATGCCGGAGAGAACGACGAATCTCGTTGGGGACGGGTTAAACCCGACCCATTGACCGGTCATGGTTTTCAACTGGAGACCTCCGACGTGGTTCTGGTGGAGGATACTCATGAAGCTCTTATCAGTGTGTGATACAAAGCCAGTGTTTGCTTCACCGTTTTGCTGTCTCCTGTAACTCAGCATCCTCAACAGGTATCGAGTTGACTCGGAATGACTCGCAGAATGCTTCTTCTCATCCATTCCATAGCTCTCAAACAGCATCCTCATCACCGTCTGGTCTAGCTCTGCCATTGCCGTTGCATACATATGCGTGGTTTGACTGCAAATCATATATCAACTCTGATTAGTGTCAACAAAGACATGAATGAAACCAAAGTCTTGGTTTTCTTTTACCAGAAGGGATCGTTTCCTTGTGGCCAGAGTAGTTTACAGAAATCTTTGCAAGCTTGGAGCTCGGTTGCAAAATCGATCCCCAAGCTCTCATGGATCCGGTAATCGTCAACAACCATAGACATGTAGCCATGGGAGGCCTTGTGGTTCTCGTTCTTGATTTTGATTTGGTCTGGGAGATCATACATCTCCTTCATGCCGGCCAGCAACTTGTCCCTGAGGTCACATGAGACGCCATTGAACTCTGCCACAAACCAACCCTGCTCTTCCATGGCTCTTCTGACATTGTCCCTTGTCGTGATCCAGTGACTCGTGCCTCGCACTAGTTTATCGCGGGAGAAGTCGAGGATAGGTAAGCATTGCTCTTCATGTGAGTCCATTGGAGTGGATAGCCAAAAGGTCAGGTGATGATGAATTTACAGCTTACTCTAGCATTGCATTTATAGAAACATGTAACACTAGGCGTCAAAGTCAATTGTACATTCACAGTGGATTGGGGATTCGATTCTTAATAGAAAGGACAATACTTGGGAGAGATCCAGTTTTGGCTCTTTTATGCGTCAGCCTTTAGATTTTCTTTAGTTAAAATATTTGTCAATATTAGTCCTTAATTATACCAGATTATTATAATGTTAAGCACAAAGTTGAGCAATGAAAACATTGATTAATGGTTTCACATCTCAATACACTCGACGAAACAGGGCACCAACCCGATGAATCGAAGACAGAAGACGCACTCGAAGCCGTTTCGACATAGGTACTTCTTCATCAAGTCATTTGGGTTGGTCAAACTTAGACATCACGAGGTACCTGCGATCCATCACTTGACCGGGAAAACAGAGTTACCGAAGAACAGTCTAACGTTCTTAGCTTCAGTAACAAGTAAAGAACAACTCCACACCCAAATCCTAAGGCTGCACTCGAGCCAGTCATCGACACAGCAGCGCAGACCAACATGATGAAGGAATCTTCTTTGGAGTTCATGTCTTTGGAAGCCATTGCCAGTTCGATTCCCGCGAATAGCAACAGAACCCCCAAAATTCCAATCGGAAACTGGCTCAGAATCCTTACAAACGAGTTTCCAAACACCAGACCCACAATCAGTTTCCCGATCCCGAGAAAGATAACAGACAATCCACTCCTTGCCCCGAATCGGTACTGCCCAGCTAACCCGCCAGCACCATGACAGACAGGCATAGCACCAAACCAGCACCCGATTAAGTTGATCACCCCAACGCTGATGGACACTGTAGTCGCGGAGAGTTCCTTGTCGAACAAGTCGTTGGATAGTTTGCAAACGGCGATCACTGAGTTCAGTACAGAGAGTGGAATCTGAGGAATCGCCGCCCTCACAAACCCGATTTTCCAATCATCCCAAGTGATTCTCAGAATGTGGAATTTCGAGGGACCGAATTTAAGGTCTTTGAAAATGGATGGATCGCGTATGAAACAGAGAACCAACCCGATAGCGAACACGATTAGCGCTGATGGAATTGAAGACAGAAGACGCAGTCTTCTCCGGCGAGACTGGCTTTCGTTGCTTGAGGTCTCGGCAAAATCTCCATCTTGGAGGTCTCTGTCGTTGCCAGAGCCGGTGGACAAAATGATGAAGAGCAGAGCAGCTAGAGCCAAGATAAGGCCGTCGAGGCCAAGCCAAGTACGAGGAGAAGAAGAGGGTTTGAGAGTGGCAGCGTCGTAATTAAACCTGACGTATTTGATGGCGGTGAAGGCGAACTGAAGACCCTGAGAAAGCTGGACGCCGCGTACGACTGGGAGAGGGATGAGGTTGTAGAGGAAAGACATGGCTCCGGTGGCGCCAAGGAGGAGAAGCGTGGCGGCAGTGGATGCTCCGGCGGCGGCAATCTGAGAAGGAGTTAGATGTGGGGATTCGGAGACAGCGACGGCGGCGATGGATTTCATGGGCTGGACGGGCATAGGGATGTCGAAGAGAAGACCGGTGGCGATGTTGTAGAAACCTGTGAAGATGAGAGTGGTGGAGAGATCGAGGTTGGAGACTAGAGTTAGTGTAAGGACGATGGGGATGAAGGTGCCGAGATCACCGACAGCGCCGGAGAGTTCAGAAGAAAGAGGGTTTTTGAGACGGAGGCGACGGCGGAGCCACCCGCATCGGCTGCGATCACCGGGGAGCAGAGGAGTGGTAGTTGTGTCCATGATTGGATCTACAGTGAGTGCTCTGTTTCTCTCTCTGTTGACAAATCTATTTTATAAGAAAGAAAAAAAGACTGAGAATCCCCGGAGAAGTTGGATAAAAGACGGCTTTTCAGACATCGACGAGTCCAATGCTTTAACGACGTGCAAATAAATATTAACCATAAGAAAGAATATGCTCTGCTTTCTGCTTTGTGTCTAAAAATAAAACAACTTATTGAAATTTCCCGGGACCATGTCAAAAATTATTTCAACGGTTCAACTACCTGCCGTTTTTTTTCGCGCAAACGTTTTCCTTTTTCAGGTAGTAAGAGAGACTCACTCACGCAGTGTGTGTATTGCTTAAACTCTTTTCAAACACTCCTCCATTTGGTTGATGTTAATCAGAAGAAACTTTAAGCAATTGCCTTGAATGAGCTATGTGACAATATGTCCCCAGAATTTCAATATCTCATCTCAGTTTCATTCCAAGGAACTATACCCAACTTCATTCATTCTTACTCTGAAAATGTTGTGAGTAGAACTAAATCTAATTTATTTATCTTTTTGACTTCAACGATACACACAAGGAAGAGAAACTTGGAAAGTAAAAACCACATTTAACTGAAAAGAATGTAAAAATAAAAAAAGCTACAGACTATAAAGAGGGGTGGTGCAAAAGGGCGATTGTTTGAGAGACTGGTCTCAAGATCTTATTTTTGATTCATCATCCTTCTTTCTTTTCCCCTAAAATCCCCTCAACAATACCAAATATCAAAAAAAAAAAAAAACTTTTTATAAGTTGGTGGGAGCAGATTTCTCTGGTGAACTGCTAGGAGATTCTCCAAGGGAACCGTTCCCGCTTTCGTCCTGAGACACGACAGGGATCTTCACCAATGAAGCTCTCTCCATTTCCTTCTCAAGCTCTTCTTCAGATCGCAAGCTGTTGAACTGTCCCTCCAGCGACTTAGCTGCTGCTAACCATGCAGTGACAATCACCAACAAGATCATTCCTAGATAAGGAGTTGAATTCGCTAGTGATCCAAAGGATAAGATCATGAACTGCTGTATTAAAGCACCCCCTGATTTCCCTAACGGGTTGCAGACCACGTCAATCGCAGCTTTGCCTTTAACCTGCACCACATCACAATGGCTCAAACCCAAAGCTAAAGACCACAGCTTTCATGCCATATAGATTCCTTAAAAGAGAGAAAAGTTAGCAAACCTTGGTGTCCTCATCCAATGGGATATAGGCCATTTCTTTACAAGGATCAAACAAGCTGTACTTGGCACTCTTGCTGAAGATATTCTGAAGGGCACCCACATACACAGCTGCGAGTAGCGGTGTCATACCAAGCTTGGCAACAAGTGGTGCGAATGGGCCGCCAAACAATATCAGAGAGAAGAACGCAACACCAGTCAATAGCAGAACAGTTGGGGTGATCTTTGCAGCTACTCCCCAACCATACTTATCAAATACGTATTGGCTGAGAAGCATCATTGTGAATGTTGCAATACCCGTGCAGGTTGAGAAGTCTCCCATAAATGCTGAGTACTCGTTTGGGCTAGGAAACTGCAGAGCATAGCAATGAACTTAGAAAATGGAAGCATCGAGAATGAAGAGACGATGGATGAGGAGCTGTATATACCTGAGCTTTAAGCTTTGATTTCCAAGTGACTTCCACAAGGTTGATACTAATACCGTATGCCACCACTAAAGTAGCAAGATCCCTAATGTATGGTGATGACACCAAGAACTTCAAGCTTTCCATCGTTCCCATCTTCGGTTTCTCCTGTAAAAAGAGTTGCAGAGAGACAACAAATCAGAAGAAGAGTCCTCATAAAGTGTAAAAACAGAACAAAAAGTTACTGCAGACCAGACCTTCTTCTTCTTGCTACGGGTTGGAAGAGGAACATATCTATTGACCCACCAATAGAGGAAACAGATGGCGAGTCCCATTCCCACCACAATGCTCATCATGGCTTTCAACGAAACTGCCCATCCGTCAACTCCAGGACCAAGATTCCTTCTCAAGTTAGAGAAGTATTTCACGGTTCTTCCTGAGAAAATCAGCGCAACATTGGCTCCAAGTCCGAACAAAGGATAAAATTTCTTGGCTTCATCCACAGTTGTGATCTGCAAAGAAATTGAAGCAATGCTATAAAACTCACACACCCCTTATAATCATATTCAGTGCACCATTACACATCAAACTCGATAGCAATCAAAGACTATTATCATCAAACCATAAACACACTAGTCTGTCAAATAGCAAATGAACAGAAGATACACAAAAATCCATAGTCAACGTAGAAGATCAAAAATCAGCACAACTTAAGTTTATAGACCAGTTTAATCACCTGATTAGCAAAGCCCCAGAAGAGAACTGAGATCACCACACTACCCCAAAGCTCAGCCATGACATAAAACAAACAGAAACTCCAAATACGCAAGATTGCAAGAGGACCCATGAATCTAGGGCCGAGGGTTGCAAGGAGCTTATCTGCGAGAGCTTCCGGATGAATATAGTTGCTGAGAGGGTACATCACGAAACCAAAGGCCCCAAAGTAGACGATGAAAGGGATAATAACGGTGTAAAACAGAGCCTTCTTGGAGAGAACATTGGAGAGTTTAGTGTAGAGGAGCATAAACCCAATGGCCATAGGAAGATTCACCCAAGTCTTCAAGAAAGGTATAATCTCAGCAGAGCTTCCTTTGGCCGTCACCACCAAGACGTCCTTTGTGTCCCTTAGAATTGTGTAATTAAAAAGAATACAGAAGAACATCAACCCTAAAGGTATAATCTTTTTCAAGGTTGCAACCTCCACACCGAAAATCTTCGGCGACGCTACAACAGCTGCGGAATCGCCTTCGCCGAAGACAGCTCCGTCGCCGGCGGCCGCGGCCTCGGCCTTGCATATGAACTCGGAGCTTCTCTCTTTGTGGGAAATTGAAATCCCATGAAGGGTTGGCTCAAAGGTTTGAAATTTCTTGTGCCCGTTAAAGGATAGAGAGAACCCAGGTAGATTTCTTGGCTTCGCGGCGAAAAGTCTCTGCTTTAAGCCGTGAGAAGGCTGAAGAAGGCTTCTCACTCCGATGGGTTTCGTGGGTAAGGAGAGAAGTCCTCTCGTTTGAATCGCAGCTTCCATCTCTCTATCTCTATCTCTCCCGCGGATACACAGACAGAGAAATGGAAGAAAATGGAGGAGGTTGATGAGATAGAGAGATGATAAAGGAGACTGGTTGGTTAGTGCAATGAAAGAATATAGTATCGCCAATTGAATATTATTAACAAATATGGTTATGTATATATCCGGAAAAAAGAAGGATTTTTTTTTCTACTTGTAAATGAAATGTGGTAAAACGCTCGCTCACTGTTTTAAGTTTTAACCTCTGCTTAATGCAAGAAAAGGCTAATCTTTGGCATGTAATCAAATTTCTCTCGGGGGAGATCAATTTGGGGTGGTGTTGTTGAAGCATGTGAGCTTTTTCATGGTAGCCAACACAGAAAAAAATCTCGACGGTACCCTACAAATTCTTGATTTGCCCCTCAATTTCACAAGTTTAATGACCTTTTGGGTATTTTTTTTTTTTATTTTTTTTCTTGTGAAGTTTTAAAGTTGGTGGCTCTAACTTTTTTCTTTGAGCTGGTGGCTAATGGCTATTTACTATATCTATATTAAATCACGTGTCATTTTGAAATTAAAATACTTATTTATTTTCAAAGCTTTTCAAAATTTGAGGGAGTTTATAACAGTGCCATCCATCCACTTTTACATAACTTGTTTGGGTTTAGGGTCTAAGATTTAGAAAGAAAAAGAAAAAAAATTCTTTCGTTAAAAATATATATACGTATAATGTGGCCAATGTAAAAACAAAATATATATTTCAATATATGATTTTCCTTAATTGGTCGATAATAAAGTAGTCATCTACACTCAATTGTTTTGATGTCAATTTTCCCCCCTTTTTAAACGTAAAAGAATTTGCATCCAGAGCCGGACCAACAAAATTGGGGGCCCCAAACAATTTTAAAAAAAATAATATCAAAATTTTCATAAAATAAAAAAAAAACTAGAATAAAAATAATTTGTTAAAGCAAATTACTCTTGATTGTTTTAGAATTTCTTTAAATAAAATATTTTCTCTTATTAGATGGAAAATCTTGTGGTTGTAGGGAAAAAATAACTTACTATTTTTTTTTTATCACTCAATTATATATAATAATTATATATTTTTTAAGTATACACAATATTTTAAGATCTATATATAATAAATGATATACATATATATATAAAAAGTAATTTTGTGAGGCCCCTCTAAAATGGGGCCCCATTGCAATGTTTCATACCAATGTCCTCCGGTCCGGCTCTGTTTGCATCCTCCTCCGAGTTGATCGCTTATTCCCGACGGCGGTTCAAAATAAGGACGTCAAAGGAAATAAGATGACCAAACTCTATACATTTTAGTGGAATATATATATATATATATATATATATATATATATTTTCTTTCTAATTTTAGTGGAATATTTTGTCCATTTCAGAATTATATTTTTTTCCTTGCATCCAACTTTAATATCGCATAACTATATTCTAGGGACCAATTAGAAAACATATATGCGATCCATTCGTTCTGAAATAATATACATCAATAAATATATTCGTTGATAAGAAAATGGAAATATTTTTCAAGAGGTGCATGTAGGTGATATGTCGTGTTTCGATTATAAATTTTTTAAAAATGCAATTTAAAAGAAAATGCAAATACTTAGGACAAAGCCACCAGCAACTATATTTGAATGGTCCTCGGGCGGCATCATTAGTTTGTTTATTGGAGTTGAATCGAACCCATAATAGTTAGGTCCACGGTCCACCAAATAGTGCAACATATTAGAAAATGAAAAACATATTTTGTGAAACACATGTACACGAGCAAGTCGATATACATGGTTGAGAGGATAATTGAGAGCCGTGGGATGAAAGAGACGGCTCCGATTGTCAGTTTTACAAGTTGCCAAGAAATATCCAAAGGCATGGAGCGTGTTGCTGCTGCATTGCTTATGGTTTAGGAAGATCCGATACTCTCACTCTCTCCTCTTGATCCTTTTCTCTCTTTATTCTCTTTTTCTTTGAGGAACATTAACACTTGTAACGTGGGACCAAATCATTTCACGAGAAGTATAACATCGAACAGTACTGATTTCTTCCACGTGGCCCAAAGCTAACGGTTCTAGAGATGAACGTATGGAGGCACTTTTACCGAAGGCACATAAACGGTGTTTTATGGAGACACGTCACCACCTGCGGCTGTGACAGCTACTGCCTCGTTCCCGCATTTTTTAGATATTTCTCTCTTTTTGTCTTTTTTTCTAAAACCAAAATCCTCCGACGGCTCCGTATTTGCCACGCCATTTTTAACTTATTGAGCACCTTTTTTCTTTTTCTTTTGTGTACAAAATGATAACATTGTAGGTAACGCCTACACGCTATAAATTAACCATTTTATAAGTTTGTAAAATACACTCAGTTTTATTTGTTTTACATATAATTATTAGTATACATCTCTTTTTTTTTCTAATGTTACTGGTTAATAATTTTAACTAATAATTATATGTAGTTTAAAGTAAATGCTATAAAAAAATCCTAGTTAAATAGATTTTATGCTTTTATCTTTGAGTTTGGTCCAGAATTTGAGATATCTGGATTCAGTTATGTATAATGCGGCCTGTATAGTTTGCAAAGCCCATCTACAAACGGATAATATTTCTCAAAGGCCAGCTTCTTCGTTTAGCAAAACTCAATTTTACACTAGTGTTTTAGTTTCCATGTTGCCATTACAGTATACGATTTTTTTTTTTTTTTTTTTTTTTTTTTTCAAGTAAAGTAAGAGTTTACTTCATCTGCTAGACTTTTTTTTTTTTTTTTTTTTTTAAATTACTTAATTTCCATTAAAAAGAAAAAAGCATACATAGCCCGAAGGCCCATGACGGCCACAAGGCCCAACAGAAAACTTAGAAACAACAGACACAACCCATAGGCCCAGACGACCACAAGGTGCAAACAAAAGAAAACCAGAGCAGAAGACAGGCCCAAACCCAGAAAAAGCAAACCAAACCAGCATTGAGCCAGCACGAACACCAACCTGACGCCTTTAAGGATCCTGGAAAAGAGAAAACCAAGTTACCAAGAGGGAAGATCCGAGAGGAACAGACGACTGAGCCCTAGAGATAGGATCCAGCCTCGCTCTGATGATCAATTGTATTTCTTTAATAATCAGCTGAGGAGTTCTTGAAGAATCGGAATGAATTCGCTCATTTCGCTCTCTCCAAACAAGATAGATCGTTGCCTGAAAGATGAGTTTGATGATAAGAGACAAATTCCTGGATGTAGTGGCAGTCTTTAACCAGAGGAGAGCATCCATGAACTGATTTGGAGGAGATAACCCCGCTCTAGTCATAAAGAATCTCCAGACCGCACCACTATACTCGCATTCGAAAAACAAGTGATCGCGAGATTCATCTCTGGTATTACACAGAACACACAGAGTTGGTGTAATCAAACCCCAACTAGACAATCTGTCCCTCGTATGCAAACGGTTCCAAGCAACCACCCAGCAGATGAAGGCATGCTTTGGCACCCTATCTTTAAACCACACCCTATCTTTGGCACCCAGTATACGATTGATGAACTTGCACATCCTTTTAGGATTTTAAGATCACCAAATTTACAAACTATAGAGAGCGTTCAATCTCGGTCACAAAACACAAGCTTTCCGGCTTTACGACACAATCCTTGTTCCCCAACAGAGTCGACAACTTTACCATAACTATACATCAATGGCATCTTCCCCATAACTCTATGAAACTCCCTGATGCACTTCCCTCTTCTCTTCCTATGTTCCACTCTTCTACTGCTCAATCCTGCATCTCTTACTCTCTCATCAACTACTTGTTCTTCTTCGTTACGCGCATCTCCCCAATCCCTAACTCTCTCTGCTCCAACCATGATTGGCCCTGCCCTTAACCTATCTGCAGCTACAAAATTCAACAGTATATCCTCGCAGTTACGCATTCGGTCCACAATCATCCTCATCTCCTCCATCTCCACACCTCCCTTGCAGCTATACTCATAAAGATAATCTTGTTTCATCATCATGAACTTGGTCAGCACGATGGAGTATTTATCTGGATGCACAGTGTATATCCACTCTTTTCCCTGCAAATCGAAACCGTGTGACCTCACAAACGTTCCTACAAGACGATCAGGATTGGACTTCCACACGGAAAATGCGAATTCCAACGATCTCCGATCAATCTCGACATCATCATCACATATCAGAACAGCACGAGTGTGTACAGAGGAACGAGGGAGGAATCTGGCGTTGAGGCTGCTAGAAGATTGCTGGATTAGAGAGATGGAAGCAGAACCAGGCGAATACTGAGTGAGATTCTGATACAACTGGTCAAGTAGTTGATCAGGTGTGCTAGGGTTACCCCAAAGGACTAAGATGGATGATACGATTGAGGATGAAGAATAAGAGGCCACGATGGTTTGCAGAAGAGGAATCCGGTATTCAGAGTAACCGTTGATTAGAACGGTGATCTGATCCGATCTTAGTTTCTGAAAGTCTCTCTGGTTCATTGAATCACACGGATCCGGATCCACTGAGAGCGTGCGGCAGGACACGAGATCCGTAACAAAGAGGAACAGGAACCAGATATAGAACCTACTTCTAGTAACTCCCATATCAACCTATCAGTTTGATCCATGAAACAGAGAAGAGCGATGGATGTTGCATTCGAGGGTGGATCGCAATTTCGTTTCCAATAAGCGTGCGTGTGTCTATGTCAACAAACAAACAGGCAAAGACAAAATTACCTCGGAAGAAGCAGGAGCTGATGGTGTTCCGGCATCGGGATCTCGAGACGGAGAGAGTTGCAATTCCGATTGACTAGTTGGTGTTGGACCATCATCAATCATCTTAGGCGGTTCCAGGCTAAATCAACGGCGCACATGAATCTAAAAAGTCAAATCATAAGTAAGCGCGACCGTGTGGGTTTTTATTAATAAAGCCCAATAAGAAATGTAACTAAGCCCAATGGAGTTTCAAAAAAATGAAGCCCATACATCTTTTTTGGGTATGTATGTTAACGACTTACTTGAGGAGTATAGGAATGTAACCATAAACCATTGATTTAACTAACGAAACGGGAGAGTTAGATGAAATGCTAGCTAGGCTATATAGAGTGTCTAGTTTGTTATAAGCCAGCACAGCACAGCACAGCACACTTATACCGACAAAACATGTGTGTCATTTAACTCAATGACAAAGCGCAGAAACAAGTTGGTCGTTTATTTTAAGCAAAGTCATAGGTACACTACTGCCTAATTAATTAATAAATTAGTCTTCAGATTTCAAGCACAAAAACATTATTCAATATCAACAACTCATGACAGAATCCTCTGCCTCGGATTCCATTGTAGAGAGAAACGGAGACAAAAAAACAAACGAATGAATATTGAGATCTAGTTATAAACCTTTTGCCCCAAGAAAAAAAAAAAGA
Organism: Arabidopsis lyrata subsp. lyrata; assembly: GCF_000004255.2. Lineage (NCBI taxonomy): Eukaryota > Viridiplantae > Streptophyta > Magnoliopsida > Brassicales > Brassicaceae > Arabidopsis > Arabidopsis lyrata. The sequence continues at coordinate 19,101,645 of NW_003302554.1, forward strand.
TCTAAAATTGAAACATAGGGAGTGAGAGATGCATGAAAGTGAGTAAATGGTGGTGGGGAAGCGAAGGGGTTTGTACATCGGGCAGCTTTAGATGCGGCAGCAGGTATGGTCCCATGTGAGCTGCTCAAACCGTGAAAGTGCAGAGAGTGGATTCGGGACCCATGCACGTGATCTTTGCTCTTTTTCAGTTGGTAGTTTGCCTTTTATATTATATGCAATCTATCTCTCTCTACTATAAGTGTGTGTGTGTGCTTGCTGTGTTTGAACTTTCATGCATTTGGGTTGTCTCTATGGTCAACAAAACTAAAGCACCTATATCAGCAAACCTTGTTCCATCAACTAGCTAGGCATGTGATTTGATTAGTATATACATTGATATTTGTGACTTGACTTAAGTGACATTTTAGTCGGATTACACAAAATTTCTTTCTAGTTACAACAAGATAGTTTGGTGACGGGACTTAATTTATGCATATAACATGTGAAAAAGCGATACAAGTAATGGATGGCCCATATTGTTAATTTAAGATATAGACAAGAGTGATTGGAAAAAGAGGAGGAATGTAGGGACTGCTATGTAAATAAAATGGTCCCCGACAAGAATCTTCAGAAAAAAACCTCACGAAATCCAACTTTGAAAGTTAACGGTCACAAAATAATAAAATAAGAATAACAATTAATAAAAAAAAGAAACGGCCTCGTTCCTCCCGCTATCCGTTGTCACTGTTACAGTACTTCTCTATAGGGGTATAACCGTCATCTACATTGTTTTCCTTTTTCTTTAACTCAGATACAAAGATTTCTGAATTTTCCTTAATACTGAAAATGCATGTCTTATCAGATTTTACTTTCTAAAGAAACATTATTTCCAGAAAAAGAAAGATTATTTCCATAAATATAAGCAACTAGTACTATTTTAATAGATAAAACAGCTAAGTAATAATCGCATTTCCTTTTTTTTTAAATGTTTTAATAATATCAAGAGTATATTAGGCCAATTAAGACTTTTCTGGTAAAATGGTAACTGATATCATAGGCCTGGGCAGAATCGTGCAAAAATATACGTAAACGAAGAAATTAATTAATAAATGAAATTGAATATTCGTAATAATAATACTATATGATTATTTATATATATATATTTTTTTTTTGTCGTCTAGATTTATTATTAATTGCAAATTATGAGAACTGTTACATAGACGATTCTACAACTGACAATTCCTTCCGACCCTTACTAGATCAACGACAGACTACACTTCCTTCTTCATGATCTTGATGAATACCTTCAATGATCCACGACCTGGCGACACTTCCTTCTCTGCGTAGAATCCTGGCGAACGGCTATAATTGTACATCGCTGGAGATCTCCTGCACACTTGCCTCCATTAATCTGCAAATTTGTTAATAAATCGCAATATCTGGGACTCGAACCCCAGACCTCTTTGTGTAAAAGCATATGATTATTTATATCTACTGAAGGTTTTTTTTTTAAAAAAAAAAGAGAGAAAGAAACGTTGTAGAGAAAAATAGGAGCAGAAGAAAACGGAGGTTTTTGTTTTTGTAATTCCAAAAGTTTCTCTTTTTTTCTTCTCTTCCTTGTTTCGCCGTTCCTGCGATTCTGAAATTCCTCAAGCTTTTCATCTTCATTCAGAATCGTAGCAATGGCTTTCCCTCTTTTTTGATCCGTCTCTCTCATTGTGTAATAAAAGGGGTCTCCTTTTTTTTTCTCTTCATCCTCGCCGCCGGCTTATGGCCAACTCGCCACCACCTTCGTCGCGAAATCCTCCGAAGTTGGTGGATTGTTGGTCGTTTCCGTTTCTTCTCTCTAGGGTTCCAACTCCCACATAATTTAAGGATCTGTATCGGATTCAATCCAACGATCTCCGATTTGAATATTTCGGGGAAAGAATGGGGAAAGGTTGGTTTATCGTAGAGAAAGCGAGAAGATGCTTAAGGACGGTCTTCTTCATGGTTGCGATGTTGGTTTCGCTGTTAGTTTCGTCGTTGCCTGTGCTTGTAGCCATCGGCGACGTGTTGGTTCCGACCTTTTTGCTTTCGAGCTTTACTTGTTTGACGTGCTACGGCTTTAAGGAGCATCTGAGTCGATACGCTTTCAAGAGCTCTCTGACTGATATTCCTCTCGTCTCCCTCGTCAGATCTTTCCTTGTCATCTGTAAGGACCATCCTCCTCCTTCTTTATGAGTTTTGCCTGTTCTCCATCTGATAGTATTGTTCTGTTCATGTACAGGTGTCTACTCTCTATCCGATGCTCCTGCACTCTCGCACGGCCCTTACCTAGGAACTGTGTCGCTGTGTTCTGTTGTTTCAATTATTCTTCTATCAGTAAAAGCTTGCGTTTTTACTGCAAATTCTCAACTTAACGCCGAAGCCTCGTCCTCTCCGTCAAGGCAACGACTCCATCTGAACAAGTCTTGGGGGATGCCAGTTTTGTTCCTTTCGTCTGTGGTTTTTGCTCTTGGTCATATGGTTGTTGCTTATAGAACAAGTTGCAGAGCTAGGAGGAAACTCTTGTATCACAGAGTGGACCCTGAAGCTGTGAGTTTGTTACTATTATCATCTTCTTCTTCTTCTTCTCTTTTTGCTCCAAAGCTTTGATCTTTGTTTAACTGGAGATCTGTTATCTTATTGACTGTGTTGCAGGTTCTTTCTTGCAAAAGTGTCTTCTCTGGTTACCAGAAAGTCCCACGTTCTCCAATTCCTTTGGTAGGAAAGGCCTCCAAGATTGATGGCGAGGCAAGACGAAAGCTACATTCTTCAGCATCCAACGATGAAGGAGAACTTCCTGCGAGATTGCTTGCTGATCTTGACAGCTTATTCATTACAGTCAGAGGGCTCACTGTGCATTACAAGATTTGCACACCTGGTACTCCTCGCCACTCAACAGTTGAAGCCAACTCTATGCTTAACATGCCAGAGGCCATGGCGGGAAGGTTGAAGCTTGACAGGAATATACTGAGCATGGTCACGAGAAACAAGCTCAATCATCACCACCATAGGAGCTACAGCAGTCTGTTTAACAATTCTTCTTCCTTGCACGACCCTCTCCTAGATGGTTCTCCTACTTCTCCTCGTCAGGAAGAAGCGTGCCGAGAGGATGTCATCAATGTGTCCAATTTCGGTGCCACGGAACAGCAAAATGTGGGTGGAAGCGGTCAATTTGGTGTTGTGTTGGTCCATGGATTTGGCGGAGGAGTGTTTTCTTGGAGACATGTGATGGCTCCTCTTGGCCATCAGCTTGGCTGTGTTGTCACTGCATTTGATAGGCCTGGTTGGGGATTAACCGCCAGACCTCATAAAAAGGATTTGGAAGAAAGAGAGATGCCTAACCCTTACACTATGGAAAATCAGGTAAATTTCTCTTCCATTCCGGACTATATTTATTTCTCATGGGAGCTTTGTCTTTGCACTTAAAAAGAAATGTTAAAATTCAATGATCTGCTGATGTTTTCAGGTAGATATGCTTCTTGCTTTTTGCCACGAAATGGAATTTGCTTCTGTAGTCTTGGTTGGCCATGATGATGGAGGTTTGCTTGCTCTCAAGGCTGCACAAAGATTGCAAGAATCAAAAGATCCCATCAATGTAAAAGGAGTGGTTTTGCTTAATGTAAGCTTGACGAGGGAAGTAGTGCCAGCTTTTGCAAGAATACTTCTGCACACATCACTAGGAAAGAAACACCTCGTTCGTCCGCTTTTACGCACTGAAATAGCTCAGGTGGTGAATCGCCGAACTTGGTATGATCCTGCCAAGATGACAACAGATGTCTTAAGGCTATACAAGGCACCACTTTATGTGGAAGGCTGGGATGAGGCGCTTCACGAGATAGGCAGACTCTCATCCGAGATGGTGCTTCCAACTCAAAATGCATTGTCACTTCTCAAGGCAGTGGAAAACTTACCAGTATTAGTCGTTGCTGGAGCAGAAGACGCACTTGTTCCCCTCAAGTCCTCCCAAGTCATGGCTTCAAAACTCGTAAACTCTGTAAGTCCTCTATATATCTAATCAAACACATAAACTCTCTTGATACGCAACTAACATTATACATGCCAACAAACAGAGGCTAGTAGCGATCTCAGGATGCGGACATCTGCCACATGAGGAGTGTCCCAAGGCGCTTCTTGCAGCCATGTCCCCATTCATTAGCAGACTTGTACTTAGTGAGGAGTGAGTGACTGAGTGATCACGTCTAGTTGTCTTCTTAGCTGACAATCGATTAGTGTTTGCGGGTTTTTTTAATCTGCCCCAAAAGGAAAGAAGTTGGGGTGATTTTGAGGTCTTGGTAATTCTGTATTCATTATAAGCAGAGTTAATGTATCATTCTCTGTTTTTCTCATCAGAGTTGTTAATGGTTGGAATAATTCTGTTTATTTTCCACTTAAAATGAAGAGTGGCTGAGCTGCTAAATCTTTGTAAGATTTTGCGGTATAGAATAGGCGCAGCTTGAAAATGTCATTCTATTGTACTCTTTGTGTACTCCTAAAGGTCACGAGACTTGAAGGTCTCTGAAGTGTGATCACCAAAGAACCCAACAGAAACATTAAAAACGCAGCAACTAAGCAGATTCTTAAACTAAACGTTAGGACGACAAATGAGATACTTCTTGCAAGGAGAAATAAGAAAAGTGAAGAGAGAGAGACTACTCAATCCAGAATATCAGAGATAGCTGTCTTCTTAAATGGATCACCTTGAGCCAACTGTGCAGCCATGGATTTGTTTGGAAAGATATTATCGGCCTTCATTCTATCTCGCATTCCATATGCAGGGGCTTTAGCGTTTATGTAAGCCTGCAGGAGGGCTTGGAACTGCCTAAGCCGAGATGTATACCCAACTTCCCTCATTTTTAGGAATATCTTCTCTGTGTTATGAACATCTCCCCGTTTTGAGTATTCGTCCATGATATACATGAAGGAGTTCATCATCAGTTTTGTATGGCTCTGTTTTGATGCCTTGTCCAGCATAGAATCAGCCTTTTCAACTTCCCCAGCTTCCACATAGAGCTTGATGAGTGCATCCCATGTCGTTGCCTCGATCCTGCAACCGCTCTCAGCCATTCGTTTAACGAGATCCTTACCCTTTGAGAGCATCTTGTGATCTACGTAAACCCTCAAGAGAACGGAGTAAGTATTAGAAGAAGCTCTTCTGCCCATCGTCACAATCTTCTCAAAAATCGCCTCTGCTTCTTGCACTTTATTGAGCTTTCCAAAAGCGTGGATTGCAGCAAGGGATTCGTCAAAGTAGGGCTTTGATTCACAGATCTTCCATATTCTCGTCACTTCATCTTCTCTCCCAAGAGAGGCATAGATGGAGAGCAAATCTTTGAATGCCCGGCGATTTGCCTCTAAGCTTTCACCTTCCATCTCTTTCAAGACTTTCTCGGCTTTCTCTTTAAGCCCAGCTCCCGAATAGTGTTTAGCAGTGAGAGCTTGTGTCTGGAAGTCCGGTTGAACACCTTCATCTTTCATTGTCTCCAAAATTTGCTCCATCCCACTTATGTCATTTGTTGCCCCTTTGACATCAATCAGGATTTTGTAAGTGAGAAGACTTGGCTTGACATTTTCTTTCTCCATGAGCAATAGCACATCAGCAATTTTCTTTCTGTCGATCCTCTTGTAGAGGAGAAGCATCTGATCACAAGTAAATCCAGAGAGAGGGAATCCCAAGTCCTTCATTCTGTTGAACACCAGTTCGGATTTCTTCACATTGCCAGCAGCCACACAATTCGCCAAGAGGGTACGGTAAATCACTTCCCCTTTGAAAGATTTCGGGATCTTCTGCATATAAGCTTCTCCATTTTCTAAGCCACGTATCTTAACTGTCAGATCTAACCGAGAAGAATAATCTCTCTCATTCATTTCAATTTTCTTATTTGCTTCCAACCATTCTGACAACTATACAAACAGAAAAGAAATGAACGTAAGGACTTGACGCAATTCATATACAGAAATTTAAATGACAAGTAAGAAGAGAATTACCTGTAACGCTCTTCCATACATGCGACGCCTGCGCAGCTGGAGCATCGCCTTAGCAACCTCGACTCGAGTGATCTCATTTCCTTCTTCCACCCACTTATCAAGTGCGCTACCTATAGACAGACCTGGTGCGGAGACAATGGTCTTAAATAGCTCAGATGGTTTCTTTTCAACAGTTTTATTACTATCATCAATGAGGTCTAGTTCTAGTTCTTCTTCTTCATCAGCGGAGAGCTTTCCCTCATCATCATCACTACTTGTAGTATCTTGGGCAGACTTTGAACTCCCCAGTTCTGAGAAACCGTCTTCGAGGTCGTCTTCCTCTTGATCGCTTTTAGTGCCAGCATTGGAGGAAAGTGCACGTTTACTCAAAAAGGAGATCTCGTAAAATCTTGGCACAGCTTCACGTTTATTAGAAACAGTCGAATTGGAATCAAGAGAGACAAAGCTCCTTTCTCCTCCTGACTGTATATCTTTTGAGTACACAGCAGAACAAGCTCCCAGTCGGAGTCTCTGCGTTCTGTAAAATTGACCAAAAAAAGTTGGAAAAAAGTGTGCTAATCAACACAGATATTTCAATGGCAAATCAAAAGCATGCTTCAATTTCAATTTTATTCCCTGCCATTCATTGCGACATCTCTAACACTTGTTTCGAACAAAAACGGAGATCCTTACCTCCGCAAAACCTTGGAAAGAGCGAACATGCTTCCTCCGTTGAAAATCTTTCTGGAAAATTACCTGCTCTTTCAATTAAAAAAAAAAAAAAAAAAGATTCATTTTAATCAGATTCAAAAGAAAGGTTATGCCTTTCAATGAAACGATAAAAAGAGAAAATCGAGAATTAGACAAGGAAAACAGAAGAATCTAGAAGATTACGTGTACGTAAACACACAGTGCGCGAGCCGATCAAGAAATGGGATGTGAGCTAGAGAGTAGAGAGCCTACAAGGGTTTATCAGAGAATTGAGACAAGTCGAGAGTGTAAACGAAATGTTTTTTTAGGGTTTTACGTTTTCTTTCTTTTGACCATTTTGTCCTCCAACAAGGTTTGCTTAATTGCATCATATAAATGGGCCTTTCCTAATAAACTCAAAACCTATAACCTTAATTATAGTCTCTCGGAGATGTGCCTTTAGTCAAATGGTTAAGTTCATTTGACTCCGCCTTCCCCACCGGAGTTCGACTCCACTAAATCGCGTTACCCCGCGTAGTAGAGATTGGCTATGGATCGGGTCTTGTCGATCCAAAGATGTCAAAAAAAAAAAAAAAAAAAAAAAAAATTATAGTCTCTTTTTTTTTTCGTTAATGCTAAATTATCAAATATTGCATAGTAGCCAGGGGGTCACGATTAGAGTTTAAACTTGATGATTTCCGGTTAAACATGGTACAAATAACAAACCTTGATAGCATTTTTGTACAAATATCTAATTCAAAATAGTGAATCTTATAAACAGTAGACACCAGCCTCAAGCCAAGCCTGAGACTTGAAGAATAAAGCGTGATAGTTGCGACGATCCAACATTTCCGATAAATTCCCGGTCCATTCATACATCAGATTTGGCAGTCTTGGGTCTGGATGAGTTGGTCTCTGCTCCAGCACTGGTCATCAAGCTTCCAGTGTCTGACATGTAGTGATAATTGTAATTTATTCTGGTCACCAAATCAGCCAAATGAGGCAAGTGTCCCACATTCAGCTTCGAAGATAATACCTGCAAGTTCCATTCCCCCATTAAGCATTAATCAATTATATATAGAGCTTCAAATTACAACAAGTACACAGTTTTCGATTTACTTACTCTGAGGAGGAAAGCAATACAGTCCTCAAATTGTTTCTCGATCCGGTCTATTTCCATTTCACATCTAGCCTTGATGGCTGAAACTGCTCCACCGCTGCTCAGTGTCTGTTGTATTGAGTAGAATTCTAGAGCTAAACCGAGAATCATGTTGATCCGACTTGCGATGATTGCCCACTACACAAAATACCACCAAACATTAGGTTTTTAGAAGCCTACAATTTCAAATATATATTATGCATTTTAAGAGCTCGCTTAATGGTCCATTACCAGCTTTTCTTGAACCACAAAGCATTGCCGCTGAATCGATAACAAGTAGGTCTCATGTACATATATGACCTCATCCAGAGACCCTGCTTTTACCATCGCTTCGCACAGTTCACGCCACGCAGTGTGATATACCTGTTTATAAAATACAGTTAAGCATGATAAGCTTTTCATCTTATACAAGCCATGAGATCAGCTTTCAATTTTGCCACAATTCTAGCACAAATATTTCTCCAACGAAAAATGATACTAATTATAAACCAATCACTTAGCATCAGACAATACCCTGTCCATTACGTATTGATGAAAAGCATCCACAAAGTTGAGGAGCTTTTGTTCCAGTAACCAGTGGTGCTTGTGAATTTTTGTTGCAGAGCCTTTGCCCTATTATAAACAAACACCAAAGTCATCAAGTCTATCAAACTGAACCACATTGTAATGATTCCCTTTATATATATATTTGTATGATCAAAAGACTGATTAGGCTCTTTCAAACTGGATTTGGATGTCACGGGAAGCAGTCTAAGAAGAAAGAAATGAGTTTGAGAGATATCAAACACCTTCCACATCCACCTTCGTGCTTTATCAAGCACATATTTTGCTCGCTTGACCTTCAACAAAAATCCCATCACCTGTTTTCAATTAAATAATTAACACATAGAGGAACAACAAACTATTTACCACAAATATAGCTGGATGAGAAAGGTTACCTGGTTATACTTCTTAATGGCCTCACTATTGGCAATAAGCTCAAGCGGCCATGGCACCTTAAAAAAGAAAACAGTTCAGCTCTTCAAATACACATAGATGTGGCCTATGAGATATACCAATACGCACTGGATGGAAGACTAAATTTTATTTCTCTAGACCTTGTATGTGAATTTAAGAGACTCGAGACAATCTATTCCAAAGCTGTTAACGCGACTTTTACGAGTTGAAGAAAGGGGTACTATGTCACCCTTATCATCTTTGTCTCTGTCTTCTCTGGAAATAGATACCACCAATGAATCAGGACTGCTTAACAGCATGACATCAGCTGAATTTCTAATTGATTCCTGTAGAAGACCATTCCATTTTAGAAATAAGTTTGCTGTATGAACACATATACGGCAATAGAACAGAGATACATAAGCAAACAATTAACAACCGTAATCATTTTAGAAGTGATAACAACTATAAAGATGAGAGCAGTGTCTCTTGAAAAAAGTTCACCAAACCTGGTTACCTGAAGTATTATGTTCAACTCAAAATCATCATTTGATGACTCTCCCTTTCCCAGCCTATCGAAAATGACAGTCAGAAAATGTTGCAGCAGGTCCCCTGAAAATTTTAAGGGGTTATTAAGATTTCAGATACAACCCTATTGCCAAAGCAGTTGAGCACATAAAACGCACCTGAACCTAGCAAGTAAATGGCACGCAATACAGCAAGTTCATGCATCAATTTCCAGTCATTCATTAGTTTTGACAAAATAACTTTGCCAATGTAGTCCACCTAAAACATGCACAACTTTCAGAAGGTAATAAAAGTATGCATGCCATAGGCACAAGCAGCAATGTTGAAGATTACATCACCGTACCTGCCTCCTGATGTAAATTGTGAAGCATTCCTGCATAATTACAATGGGAAGTCGAGTATCCATTGGCTCTGCCTTTAGCAACCAGCTGAGAACTCTTGAAGGAAGTGTACTATTCTTTTGGAAAGGTAAGAATTCTGACAGATGGAGCTTCGGCTTTTTTGTTGATCACAAAGATTTCAAGATAAGCAAACAGAAACTATTGCAAATAGGAGAAAATCGAAAAAAAAGGCCATAAAATAATCATAAATCCTCAGTATCAAAGTACCTGTAATGACGGAAGCAAAGTAGGAAAGGGAAATAATGTTTCTAGAATTTTGGTGTCATCCTGAGAAGAAAGATATTCAGATCTACCAAGCTGGAAACCAAATTTGTAGTTTGTTCCACTCAATCCAGCATCTGCCACGCCAGATTCTTCAAAAACAGCACTCAACAGACTCTCATCATTAAGAGAGGGTAGACAATAGTTTTGTGACAAGTTCAAGACATTCCAAGCATTTTTATTCCTCTCAAGATCCATTTTAGATACTGACACAACAAGGTTTTCATTACAGAACAACCCCTGCAAAGCCTTTTGGGCAGTGAGACCACTATTTCCATCCTTAACACCTGTAGCATAACATGCATTCTGGAGTTGTGATTTGGCCTCCATAGCTCTTTTCTCTTGCACAGCATCAACCAACAACTTATACCACATTCGCTCTGAGCATGTGAGAACTGGAAGATCTTTATCATCCATGCCATTCACAAGCTCTCCACTAATATATGATGCTAAAGTTGGAGAAATCTCCCACTTGTCCGCCTCATCTTTCCACAGATATCTAGAGACATGATCCCCATGGCCTATAAAGCCGGCGAGTGTCAAACAAAAGACTTCAGACAAGGATAAGTCTGCAGTGCTACTAAAGCTACTCTTTTTAGCCAGGAGTCTACCACAGCCAGAATTCCCAAAACCATTTCGCCCATGGAACTGAGTCTTTCCAGAATTTTCTGAAGACGTGGAAGGAATATGCTGCATCAGCTGCAGTGACTTTCCAGCAGAAACAATAGACTTACAGATGTCTTTAATGAACAATGGACATAACACCCCAGTATTCTGCTCTTTGTCTTTGTCAGAAACTAAAGACGAGTTGGCGTCATGTCCACTGATTACTTTCTTTTCATTTAGGGAAGTTACATTTGATTTTGGGTTGGGCACCTTCATCAACTGATAGCTTTTCTCCCAAAACTCTGCATCGTTAACGGAGACCGATTGGTTGGCTGTAAAAAACAACTGCAATCAAAGAATTCATCACTATAAGACACTCAATTTGCTAGCCTTATACAAAATACTCGATATTGAAGCATAAATTGCTAGAAAGAAAAGCGTTGAACACCCATGGAACACTAACCTCTTCACAAGGATCATCAAGTGTTCCCTCAAACAAGCATGAATCCAAACCCTCTATGTATGGCAATAAACTTCCAGCAAACATTTGCAACAGCATGTGAAATCCTTCCACCTGGTCCAAATATTTATCACTAATTCAATTACGAAAGTGATCACCAACAAAGAAAAAAAAAACACATAAACTCATGAAAACGGCCACAACCTCACCACCTTGTACAAGGCATACTTCATCCAGCTTCTTGTAAAGGTAATCAAGAACATGGAAAGCAATTTCAGCAGCGGAGACAGTTGAACTTGAATCAAAAAACGAATGAGGGATCGCCGCATGTACAACTTGTAAGAGATATTCAGCACCTGAACAAAGACTTGTACATGGAAAAGAAAATAAGAAGAATGACATTAAATAAAAATATGAACACAAAGTAATTTGAGAAATAGCATTCGATATATAAAAGAATGAAGGCTAGACACCTAGATAAAGAACTTGTCAATCCCAAGAGGGTTGGAGTAACAGTAATATCAGAATTGTTGATCATCACTTCCTCTTTCAAAGCAATATCTCTGAGTCTCTGATCCAATGCCAAGTAGTGTAAATTAGTAAACGTTAAAGAAACAAAATAGAAAGAAAGTTGAGGAAAGTTGCCTCAAGCCATGCGGAGACAGAGTCAGAGAACGCCATTAAGGTAGGAGGAGAGCTGAGAGAGGTATTAATGGCAGCAACGATAGACTCCACGAGCTTCAAACAAGTAGCGGCATACAAGAATCCAGCGAGAAGGACGTGAAGGCTTGAGTGAGACAAATGGGAGACGCGTATATGACTTTTCGCGCGGAAAGTTTGTCCAGTTTGGTCCCAGAAAAGGAAGGGACTAGACAGACCTTGCAATAGACCTCTCACCTATCAAAAGAAATACAAAGTAAGCAGAAAACTGAGCAAGTCGAAAGAAAGGATTGAGAGAATTACCAGATCCAATTCAGTCACGCTCACTGAGGGAAGGGCCAGTTCTGAGTGACTACACACCGCTCCAGGAATTAGGGTTTCTACGCGATCAGCTCGAAGCAACGACTCCATAACTGGGTTATGATACTTAAACACCACCGTTAGTTTTGATTCCCATAGCACAACATACGAGGGAAATCGAACCAGCTTGCCAGTGAGTGAAGAGAAGCGTCGCCGATCAAACCAAGGCCCGTTGTATTTATCCGGAATTACTAGATTACCCTTTTGTAAAAGAACTTTCTTCCTTGACTATTTTTGCACTTTAAGGACTTATACTCAGTACTATTCACGAGTGACCCCATCCTTTTAGAATACTACTTCATGATCACCCCCTGACAAAATGACACGTGAGAGATGACCAAGGAAGCGGGATACTCGTTAGTCTCCAAACCAAGCAACTTTGCCATTCAAATCAAGAAATGATCTCTTTGGTTAAATATTAACCATACACTAATACAACTTTTCAAAATTTTGGCCACAGACCACAAAGTATCTAATTTTGCTATATCAACTACTCGAAGGAAATCACAAGTAAGGACACCATCCTCAATCAAAATTACAAACATTTACAGTTGCAACCACCGTGCATCAAGAAGAATGACCAAACACCGAGCATTCTTGGCCAACTCCATCTTCTTGTACTCATGCTGCTGTTCATTTTAAAGCAGTCGGAGCTCCCCATCCATTGCAACAGCTAGCTTCTACCGCCTCCTTGGAAAGCATAAATATCTAGCATCAAATACACTAGGGTCTTTCCGCTAACTGTTTAGACTCCCGTACCAACCTTTTCCGTTATCCATTGCAACAGCTAGCTTCTACCGCCTCCTTGGAAAGCATAAATATCTAGCATCAAATACACTAGGGTCTTTCCGCTAACTGTTTAGACTCCCGTACCAACCTTTTCCGTGCTTTCTTTTTTGATTTGTTTTCGCATATCTGAGTAAGAATCTCCTCCATGTCTACAGTATCATCTTCATGCGTTTTCAACAAATTGCAGTTATCCAAAAGCATGAGTTGATGAACAACACTTGGGGCAAGACAAGTATCATCTTGTACCCTTTTTCTCACGTACTCCATTAGCACAAGCCCTGCAGAATAACATACCTTTTTCATATGGTCAACGATTGACAGAAAAATCATGATGTCTAATAAAGACAATAATAATTTTCATGATTGTGCAACATTTATAAAAAACAAAGTCTCGGAAGTTAGAAGAGAACCGAGAGCTCGGAGCAACTTGAGATCAAATTTGTCAGCTAGTTCTTGGTGACCACTTATTTTGGCGCGTTGAATGGCTAGCTTCTTTAAGCTGATGAGCAAATCCTGCAAAACAAATTGGGCGGATATCGGTAATTCATCGAATAATGTTTGCTTGAGTGACGAAAGAAGGAGACTTTACCAGTTCAGATTCAGAGAGAGAGCAAAACCAAGTGAGGTCGTCCGTTCTATTGTTCTTCAAGAGTTGGCTTAATTCCTCCATCCTAAGAGAAGAGCAAGTTTCCAAGATTCACAGCTTAAAACAAGTAGACCCTTCTTTCTACTGAAGAGAAGCGTAGAAATAAATGGCTCAAGGTAAAACCTAAGCTAACAACAAGACATAAGAGCATCAATCAAACCATAAATACAATAATACCTGGGGTCACGAATCAAACAGAGTCCGGCGGAGAAATTAAGCGGTAGACGATAAAGGCCAATCTATCTCTCACGAGCAATCTATTGCAATTAAGGCCTTCATGGTAGACGAACAAAGATTCGAGACATCTGTCTGTGGGAGACGAGACGAGAGCGATGCAAACGACAAACCCTAATTTGCTCCGCCGGTAAAATTAGAAGCGAGAGGGGTTTTGTTGTTATCATTCATTACTTGTTACTATAACTCATTATACGAAGGAATATAATCACCGAGGATCCGTGGCGCAATGGTAGCGCGTCTGACTCCAGATCGGAAGGTTGCGAGTTCGATTCACGGCGGGTTCAAAACCCCGAACTATATCCTCATATATATTCTTTTTTTTTTATCTTCTCTTTTTCTAACCTCTAGAGATAGACATCAAAACAGTTATCGATAGAGAGATACTTTGCTTTGAAATTAAGGCGAATTAATCTTTCCAGCCTTCTCGCACGTGATCTCTCTCCCAGGTCCATAGTCTGATAGTCGTTATATGTTGACGTATATATATATATATAACTAATGATTTTTAATGTCCCCTCCCTCTACTAGCTATGCCTCTTCGCGCTACAATATACTGTAATTCGCATATTTTGCTGTTGTGATATATATGGTCAAACCCCCAATACATACTCGTCATCGCAACATAATTTATTTTGGAAATATATCTCACATCCCTAACAATTTAAAACAGATATATATAATTTAAATTGTTGGGAAGAGTTTGGATTTATGATAATGGTTGTTGACATGTTAATTTGGACATTAGAAATATTGATCGAAACTTGTAATGCGGTAAAGTCGGCAGTCGTGCCTGCACCAGAAAACAACCTACCCCTGCACGTGTTCATCCTAATGTGATCAATATTTACATTAATCATTACCATATTGATTCATTTTTAAGTTTGTTGATTTATTCCAAAAACAGCACCCTGCGGCCCCGCCAATAGCTTTGGGTTGTCGCATTATATACGAAAATCATAATTTTTATTAATTAGAGTTGAGTTTCGTTGCATGGCGTTAAATGACTAATCTTTTAGACATCTCAAATATACTTTTCTTTGATTTTCCAAACATGGCACTACAGTTGAGAGGTGATAAAACAATAAAAATAAAATCACTGTAGATATTTTAGATTTCCATTGTTTGTTAATTGTTTGCATTAGTGTTAACGTATATTATAACAGTTAGTGTGTACTTTTTCCATATCATAAACTTTTTTTAAAAACTACTTTTGGCGTTTACTCGTGCATATACTCCCCAAAAATGTTTTATGAAAAGCTAAAAAATGTTTTAATACTCATGAAAATGTGAATATCTTAGATAGGCATACGCAATTTACGTTTGAATAGTTTAATATAATGGTGGTTGTGAAGGCAACTTTAAAACAATGCATTGAAGAAATGGAATTCCTTATCATGAAGTCAATGTTCCTGAGCTAGCTGTTTGTGTCTGCGTGCCACCCGACAACAAGAAACCAGGATGCTTCCAGTGGCATTCCCGTGGTTTTCTTCAAAACCAGTGTTCTTCTTCTAATCTCAAACTCATAAAAGCCCTTTGGATAGTACTATACTCTCCATCTGATCTTCACCTATCATCACCCAACGAAGTCACAATGTACCATTACCAAGAAGCAGCACTCCTCGTAGCCCTCCTCTTCGTTTCTTCGAATGTCGTCGTATCGGCCCCAATCCGCGATGGTAATTTATAACTCTAGTTAAAGCTCATTTCAACTCAAATCCGAGATTATAAATTAACATTCCTTAATGTTTTTGGTTTCATTCAGGTTTATTACCAAACGGTAACTTCGAGTTGGGTCCTAAACCCTCCCAATTGAAAGGATCCGTGGTTAAGGAACGAACCGCCGTACCAAACTGGGACATAACCGGTTTTGTGGAGTACATCAAATCCGGTCAGAAACAAGACGACATGGTCTTGGTCGTACCGCAGGGTTCCTCCGCCGTTCGCTTAGGCAACGAAGCCTCGATCTCCCAGAAAATCTCCGTCTTACCCGGCCGTCTGTACTCAATCACGTTCAGCGCCGCTAGAACATGTGCTCAAGACGAGAAACTCAATATCTCCGTGACACACGAGTCAGGTGTGATCCCTATCCAGACAATGTACGGCAGTGATGGTTGGGACTCATACGCATGGGCTTTTAAAGCTGGTGGCCCCGAAATCCATATCCGGTTCCATAACCCGGGTGTTGAAGAGCACCCGGCTTGTGGACCGTTGATCGACGCCGTGGCTATCAAGGCTTTGTTCCCTCCCAGATTCTCTGGATGTAAGTAAACCAGAACCGATCAAATTCATATCTTTTACTCTTTTAGAGTAAACCGAATCCGGTCAATGAAATGGTTGTTTCTGTTTGCAGACAATCTGATAAAGAATGGGAACTTCGAAGAAGGACCTTACGTGTTCCCCACGGCAAAATCGGGAGTACTGATCCCACCGTTCATCGAGGACGATAACAGCCCATTGCCCGGTTGGATGATCGAGTCTCTCAAGGCCGTTAAGTACGTAGACAAAGCACACTTCGCTGTCCCCGAAGGACACCGAGCCATTGAGCTTGTTGGAGGCAAAGAGAGCGCCATTTCTCAGATTGTAAGGACGTCACTGAACAAATTCTACGCCCTCACGTTCAGCGTCGGAGACGCCAGAGACGGTTGTGAGGGACCGATGACAGTGGAGGCGTTCGCTGGACAAGGCAAGGTCATGGTGGATTACGCGTCTAAAGGGAAAGGCGGGTTTAGACGTGGGAGGCTTGTGTTCAAGGCGGTATCGGCCAGGACACGTGTCACTTTCTTGAGCACGTTTTATCATATGAAGAGTGATCACTCTGGCTCGCTATGTGGTCCGGTGATCGATGACGTCAGGCTGGTGGCGGTTCGGAAACTCCGAGGATGAAAGTTGGGGTCGTTGACTCATTCCGTTGAATATACTACAATAATGTTTAATTGTAATTTATGTTTCGAGCACTGATTTACATAATAAAAATGTAATTTTTACGATCTAATCCCACAAAATTTATTAATCATCGTTTCAACTTTATTAGCCTATGATATATGCATTATTAATTCTAGAAAGTTTATTTTAAAAGATTTAGTATTTAGGAAAAAAAAATTTATTTTAAATCTCAGAATGAAGTTTTTACTTTATACAATAGTTAAATATTCTATTCGTTCCAAATAAAATCTTGTTATAATTTGATTTTTGTGTTAGTTTCGAATATACGATGATGGGTCAACAAGTGGCACGAGCCAAGTCGCTGATCCAGGCCCAGAAGGCCCACGTAAAAAAGTCGAAGTCTTGTTCAATCTTCATTTCCGTTGAAGGAGGTAGTCGGAGACTGAGAATCATCTGAGAGCGGAACGATAAACCTAATTTTACCGAAGAATCGTCACCATTATGTGGAGGAGAATCGTTTCATCGCATCTTAAATCCATCTCCGCCGGTTGGTCCTGCGCGGCTCCGTCGTGTAGACACGCCGTTGTGGAGACCACTCACCTTTCTCTCTCGACTCGTGCATCCTCCATTCCCGCATATTCCTCGGTTTTCTCTCGTCAAATCGGCTCCACTGCAGGTAATTGAACGGATACCGTTTAATCGTCGTTGTGAAACCTGGTTATCTGTAGTTTGTGTTTTGGTTTCTGGAAGGTAGATAAAAAAAAAATGACGATGGGGTTGATTTGTGTTTATTATTCCAGCAGATACTGCTGTGAAGAGGCGTGTTGAAGATGTGATGCCGATAGCAACTGGTCACGAGAAAGAGGAACTAGAAGCCGAATTGGAGGTACTTCTCTGCCTAATCCTTATTTGGGTTCACACAGATGATATTGAAATGTAACTTAGGGAGACTGACTGGTTGTTGAGTTCTTGAGTTATTAAGCAAGATGAACAGAGAGATTAGCTAAACAGCATTCTTTTTTGCTTTAGAGCGTGTGGTTGAAGATATAATATGTAGGATTTACCTTTTGGATCTATCATCAGAGAGCAGTTGATTTGATTCTGATTGCTATTCCCTTTGACAGGGAAGAAAGCTGGACGATATAGACTTTCCCGAGGGGCCTTTTGGAACAAAGGTTTGTGTCATTGAAAGGACAGACTATATTGGATATAATAATAAGCAAAGCTCTCTGGATTCTTGTCTCAATGTTATGTTTTCTGATCTATAGGAAGCTCCTGCTGTAGTCAAATCCTACTACGACATGAGAATAGTTGGTTGCCCTGGAGGTGAAGGAGGTAGCTCTTTATTTTGTTTTCAATGTGTGCATCATGATATGTTGTACTTTTAGACCAAAGGAGATATGATGGTTTTCATTCTCTTGTGAACTACAGAGGATGAGCATGATGTTGTCTGGTTTTGGTTGGAGAAAGGCAAGCATTTTGAATGCCCTGTGTGTACACAGTACTTTAAGGTTAGCCATTACCATAGTTTTTCTTTTTTGTACACAGTAAATGCTATGGCATTGGTCAACTGATTAACGCAAAACGATTTGGTAACAGCTTGAAGTGGTTGGCCCTGGAGGACCTCCTGACGGACATGGTGATGACCATCACTGATCCAAGGAAACAATCTATTGTAATAAAAAAGAGTATGGCTTCTGAAATGTGAAGCCTCGTCTTGTTCTTTTTTTTTTTTTAAGTTCACCCTCAGTGCTCTACCAATTGCTTCAGCGATTGCCTTAAACCGACGAAAATAGGATGGTCCATCTTCAGGCTCTCGTCGCCATTTTTGCCAAATAATTGAGATGCTACCTTCGTTCTTTCTCCTTATGCTCTTCGAACGATGTGTTTTTCTATGTAATTTTCAAATTAAAATTGAGGAAAAAAGATAGTTAGCTGCACAATGTATACTAAAATACATGACCATACATGCCAAATTTCAAATTGGGTAGTGACCTATCAAAAATGCCATCAGAGTCCAGTAAAACATGTATTGACCAGCGTTGACCAAATTTCTGACATTACAAATACAAACAAAAAACGAAATATGTTCTTCTTTACCAAAAAAAAAAACCGAAAAAAACGAAAATTGTTAAATCTTATTTAATTCTACTTATGTTTACAGAAAACAAAAATAATTTAACAGATGTTATCATACAAAATAATTTAAAGGTGACAAATAATAACGAAATTAATTTTATGCACTTTGGCTTGTTCCAGTGAAATTAGGAGTGGATTAGCATATAAATAAAACTGAAAATTCCATTAAAAAATATACGGTCTAGTTATTACACTAAGATATAAATTTTTTGAAAATTTACATGTCTAAATGTAATATTGCACTCAGTATTATCTTCTATTACACAATACATTAATTTTCAAAAAGAATATTTAACAACTCTTGGCAAAAGTAATGTCCGCTAGTTATAATAAAACAAATATTCTTTTTGAAAAATCTGAGGACAAACCAAAGTTATTTGAATTCTTAAAATTTTCTTAAATTGTTTTCTGAAAAAATCTATAAAACTCTTTTAAAAGACCTACAAAATTCTTAAAATTTTCTAAGATCAAATTGGAGTCATACATAAAAAAAAAATTTACAAAATATTTTAATAATTTGACCTAATATATAGGATTTTTATTCTCTGTATTTTAATAATTTGACCTAATATATAGGATACTATACGATAAGATGATGGTGTATACCAAAATAGTTGGTGTATTCTTTATAATAGTTTTTCTTTATAAAAAAATTCGTCAAGATATATTATTAAAAAAGCGTTGGAAGAATACGATAAGTTGATAACTTGATATATAAACAACCAACATACTGAATTTTAAACATTACTAATCCAAATTACTAAATTTTAAACATTATATATCCAAACGGAAAAATATTAAGACATTAGAACTTTGAACATAATCATAATTTTGGTTTTTCAATAAAGAATTTAGGATTCTTCATGGATTCCTACCACGATACATGTCCATTGGTCGAAACTGTAGTGTGGGTATGAAAAGTGAGGCGTGGTTGACGAGACTAAATCCGTTACTTACATTACTCGGACCAATCAAATTTTGCAGGGTTCCATTAAAGTTCACATGAAACATTGGTAGATGATGATTGTTCGGAAGTTGATGATGCACAACCTCAGACATATGTGGAATCCCAGCGGCAGTCATGAGATTAACATATTCAGCATGTCTTTCCATCATTTCCCACCTACATTGCCTTTGTGGATCGACCTTTGTCGGGACAATACCCCGATGCTCAGTTTTCAAGTGCTTATTAAGGTGAGAATACGTGGCAGAAAATTCACAGTCATCCACAGGGCAAGACCTCGGTTTAGCATTCATGAATCTTCTTGTAGTCTTCGCCGCCTTTTTCGTCTCAAACACTTCTCCTCTACATAGAGGGCAATGTAAGGTCTTAGTGTTTGAGTGCTTTTTTCTGTTGTTTCTGCTAAACTGTTTGAAACAGTTGGAATGACGAACACTCGTGCCGCACATGTAAGGACGACATCCATTGAGGGAGGAAGAGCATGTCAAAAGAACAGCATCGTGGGGCGGTTCCATGCAGATCACACACCTCACATCCTCCCATTCTGTCTCAATAGGTGACTCAATTGCTTTGAGTTTGTTGGTCCTAGTAGATCGAAGCGGGTATGGCGATACTCTGATCTTGTTGCTTGACTCACACATTATACGTCTTTCTTTACACATCTTTCCTGCTAAAATGATTTGAAACTTGACTAAATACAACATTCATCAATATTTAAGTTAGAAATCAAATTTCATAAAACCAAATAAAACATAGTTGGATGCACATGATCGTGAAAGCATAATTAAACTATCCATTTATCATCAACAAATGTGAAATTTTTATCATTTCATTAACGAGATTAGTGAAATCAATAATTTATTCACACTCAAAGATCATACCACGAACGATTACTAGTAACCAATGACCATATATTTATAATCAAACCTACAAAAGCGCTACACGATTAACTAGATAATTAAAAGAAATGGACCTCTTAAGTCTTAAACCACAAAGTGGACAAAACTAGATCACGTGGTATCTTTATTGTGCATCTGGTCACTAAATCATGGTTTAAAACATTTTTCCTCCAATATATGAGAACGAAAGCTATTCTCAAAATCGCAAGAGTTTTGGATCTTTATGTATAAGAAAGTTTTTTGGCTATGCAAAATAGCTTGTATTGGCTACTTTTTCAAAGAAGCTGTCTAAAATTTTAACAGATCAGATCAGTGAGATCAATATGAAGTTGATATGAGAAATCGAGGAAAATAATCCAATCAAGGACTGGACATAAGGGATAAAATAATATACCTTGACTAGATTAATACTTAAATTTTAGAGAAAAATGAAAACGATGAAATTTGGTCTTGATGAAAATTGAAAGTTTGATGTTGAATGCATGTTTGTGTGAATTCTATGGCTTTTTATAAGCTACCCATATGTCCTTCGTCTGTCTAATTTGACAAAAATACCCCTATTTTCTATTCCACTTTTTCGATTTTCTTTAACAAAGAAAACATAATTTTCTTTTTTTTTAAAAATAAAAAATTGAGTTCCCTTTCTTTAGTAAAAGAGAACTTCAACAAGTAAATACAACAATTCAATGCAAAAAAAAAAAAGAATTCACAACTTTGTTTATGTCTTAAGTTTAAAGGTAAAAAACACAAAAACTTATAAGACAACCATTCTATACAAACTAGGCAGAAATAAAGAATTAAGACAAATATCACTTTTTAATTACTTTTGTATGAATTAAAGAAGTAAATCTAGAAATACTATCTCATCTTTAATATGTTTTTATAAACTAATTTCATTACTTTACTTATTTCAGATAATGCGGCGCCGACACCAGTCAATTTTATTAGATAATAAATTAATAAATATACATCTTCTTGGTTTAATTTAGATAACTAATTATTGTAGGTGTATGGGTTTTATTTAATTTAAATTAGATATTATGCGCCGCCACTTGTCAAGTTGAAAATAATAAATTACTAAAGACAAATGATTTTTTTACTTAAATCTAGATTACTAGTCAAATTATTAGGAAGTTAATTTCTAAAGACAAATGAATTTTATTTAACATAAATGTAAAACTAAAAATTAAGTTAGCATACTACTAAAACTAAAAATAATAGTTAGATAACATTGTGCCACCACTAGTCAATAAACATAACAAATTATTAAAGACACATAAATTTTACTTAAATTTAGATGATATGGTGTTGACACTAGTCAAAATAATTAGATAATAAATTACATGAATACATATATTTTACTTAATTTAAATGTACATAGTACACTATTGACACTTGTCAAAATTAAGATAATATATAACTAAAAAACAAAAACTTACAGATTTACTTAATTAAAATTTAGATTATCCAGCGCCGCCACTAGTCAAAATGAAGATAACTAATTACTAAAGACATAAATTTTACTTAATTTGATTTTAATTTAAGATAGTTAAAGATAATACATATAAATAGATTTTAGTTGGCCTTAAAATAATATGACACTGACACTAATCAAAATTTTAATTACTAAAGATAAATACATTTTTTGTCACTTAACTTTATATAGTGCAACAGTACGAATGAAAATTAAGATTAAAAAAAACATAAGAAAAAATAAGAAAAATATAAGTAGAAAAGAATTATAAACAAACAACTGAAAAGCCCATTGCGAGGCCTAATATGATTTGTTATTAGTTACAACATAACGAGCATCGATAATTCGTTTTATGAAGAAACTTGATCTTTATTGATAAGATAAAATGTATTACACACAATGATGTTATTGAGTTTGACTCGATCTACTTATACAACACGAAACAACGTGTACGTACATGTGTTAATCGAAAAGACACAACTTTACGAACAAACACAACTATACGTACGTACATTCGTGACTCTTACGTAAACAACTAACTTATATGAATACGACTTTAGGTTATATGACTTAGATGAGATTTGATTATAGTTCAACAATACTGTCATTTTTAATTAGCGGGTATGTTAACAGAAAATTAATCTCGTTAACATTGTCTGTTAACTCACTTAACGTCATGCCTAATATGGCCAAGTCAATGAAAATTTGGTTTTTATTTGGAAAGTCAACATAAGTTTGATATTTATTTGGAAAGTTAACATAAGTTTGATATTTATTTTGTTTCGTCGTGAGTTGAGGATTTAAATCAACTTTTTGAATAAGTTAGAGATTTTAATGACATTTTTCCCAAAAGAAATCCCTCTAAATTTTTTTTTTTTGTAGGATGAAATCCCTCTAAATTGAAGCTTATTATAATCGAGCCCAAATGTTTTTTTTTTTTTTTTTTGTGTGTTTTTATGAAAGAAAATAACAAAGGACAAGAATGATTATGGTCAAAGACTTAGAATATGTACGGTCCAGATTTGAGGAGTGAATGCGGAACACCGTACACCCAAGCGTATCAGATAGCGCGATCGGTACTCTGCTACATTACAAGTTCCAAGCATAACTAGTACTTATTAATGTACGATTCTTTCTTCCTCTTTACCCACAGTTTTGTCCGATAAATCTAAAGAGGCAAAATCAAATCGAATTCTCGATACAAAGTTTAAAGATCTCTTCCGAAGAAGTAATAATGTCTCTGACATGCGTTAATATGTCCGAGGATGTCTGGTTGACTTGCCTCACTCACGCATTATCCACCGAGACCGAAGAGATCATGGGTCTCCTTCTCGGCGACATCGAGGTAATTCTGATTTCTTCCTTGAGAGTCTTTTACTCTACAGCGAATGTTTCATCGTTCTCTTGGTTTTGATTGAATCTATCTCTCTGTAATCTCTGTTTTTTATGGTATATAAGGCTTGAACAATTTAATTCCCAGACAATCACTGAGTTTCAAATCTTGTTGTGTTTATTCTATGTATGTATAAACTCTTCGTTGTGGTTTTGGAAATTGAATAGCACTCAAAGAACGGCGAAGTGCCACAGCTATGATCTGGGGAGCATCGCCTCAGTCACGGTCTGATCGGCAGAAGGATCGAGTTGAAACCAATCCTGAACAATTGGCTGCTGCTTCTGCTCAGGCTGATATATCCTTCCTTTTTTTATAAAGTTGCTATTTTCAGATTGATGGTGGTCTATCTGTGGTGGTGCTTCTTCTTTTCTCTTTTAGAATATGGTTTTGCTTTAAAACAACCAAGTCTTCCTTCACTAACCTCTGACACAGAATGACGATATCAACGGGCAAAACTACACGGGTGATTGGATGGTACCACTCCCATCCTCATATTACCGTTCTTCCTTCCCATGTCGGTATGTTTCATCATTGTAACTTTGCATGTTTTTATCTTGTTCCTCCTATTTATGTCCTCTTTCTGCTGCAGATGTTCGGACACAAGCTATGTATCAGCTTTTAGATTCTGGTTTTATTGGCCTCATAGTCTCCTGTTTTAGTGAAGATGCTAACAAGGTTAGTTAGTATTTCCTATGAGTGGTTTAGGAAGTTGAAACTTTTCAAGACTAGTTCTTCTCAGCTTGGACACATTGCTGAATTGGCTTAGTTGATGTTTCCAGGTTGGTAGAATCCAAGTTATTGCTTTCCAGTCTTCTGATGGAAAGCCGAATAGTATTCCTAAACCAGTCAGCCTGGTACTTGCAAATAAAGACTCTGTCATCGATTTAGAATCGTCATTTAGTTCTTCGGACTCGATATACCAGAGATCCTCTTCTGCTCGGGGAGACAATCCCGAGCTAGACACAAGTGATACAGCTACAACTTCCGGATCTAAGGTCTCTTTTTCCAAAAGCTATAGCATTTTACTCGAGCTTAGTTCAAAGTTGTCAAATTTTAATTTGTGCATAATACAACTCATTTTTCAAATTCTTAAGACAATCATGGTATTTTTGACTGAACCGTTGGCTGATATGTATGTGTGTGTGGCTGAGTAGGGTGGAGGACGGGTTTTAGATTTTGGGGCTTTCTTTGTCAACAATGCTGAGGCCAACAGCACCGGAAGAGATGGAACAAGTGGAAACTACAGCACAGCTATCGAAATTGACTCGATGGACATGTCTGAAAGTATGCAAGAGGCGATGCTCCGTTCAAATTTAGAAACCAGGTATTTCTCAACATGCACTTTTGGGCTTATGAACACTGCACCGTGCATTTACGTAATTACTTAAGCTAAGGGTTTTACGTGCAGTGGTGTGGAGTACGTTAGAAAAGAAGTCCCACTTCATGTTTTGCCGACTTCATCCCTTCTTCAACTGAATTCACCTTTAGCATCTTTTAGAAGCCTGCAACGAGTACTCTATGATGAGGAACGAGCAGCGTACCACCAATCTGTGCAGCAAAGCATGAGGTTTTCGATTAAATCTTTTTGATACATGTTATTCATATCCTAGTCATAGATATTTTAGAGCAAAAGCTTCTTCTGTTTCTTCTCTAGAGACGGGAGAGTTCATCCTCTTGCTTTCATTCACAACACATCAACATATCAGGCTTCCATGTGCAAGTTGATCGAATACTGGTTAGTAGCGCGTGTTAAAACATTTTATACGTGGTTTTGCCATTCGTTATATGAACTTCAAGCTTTTGCAGCTTGAGTCCTGCCATTAACGCACTTCAAGATAGGCTGAAGGAGAACAAGATTCGGGTATGTGTCTCCTCATAAGCTCTCTCATGGATGCTTTTTTGTTGGGTTTGACACCTGTTGTGTGCTGTGCAGTTAGCAATGCTGATGCATGAAGCTGAGGTTTTGGAAGCACAGAAACTCAAAGGAGCAGAGACAAGCGGGGGACCATCTCGTCTGGTTCACGGTTCTGGCAGCCGAAGCAGAAGAGGATCGTAGAAAGATCTGCGAATAAAAGCGCATGCCTTCCTCTTTGTGTATGTTTCTATTTGGGCATTTGTTTTCTTACGATTGTATCATAGGCAGACATCTGTTGTTAGTTTACCCATCTGTAGCATTATTGGTTTTTTTCTTTTTCATGGAAGATGAACTTTTTCCAAGAGATGCTGTAATATATGTATAGCAAATTCATAATGAATATGAGGAGGAAAAGAAAAAGTGAACCTTGATTGCATATTCATGATGAAAATTTGATGGTAAAGTTACAGCAGCTTTTTGTCTCAGAAAATAACAGTTTCTGTGTTGGCTAGAGGAAAAGTGAGTTCTTCTACGTCATGGAATCTAAGAAGTTAGTGAAGCAGAAGCCTAGTCTCCTTTAGAGGATTTGGAAAGGGGCATAGATGTACAACATCTGATGATCTTCCTGACGTCGCTTCGCATGGAGAGAAATGCAGAAAGTGAAGCGAGAAAGAGGGTTGGGTAGACACGAACAGAGTTTCTATGGGGGCTTATCCAATCGTGAGCGGAGTCGAGCAGAAGAATGTCTCTGATAAGACCCCAAGATATCAAAAGCGTTCCAATGAAGGTTATTCTTGTGGGTTTGAACAGGTTGAGTAAAGCGCCAAGTAGACATAAACAACTGCCAGCAAACACCTGAAGCAGAAGATTGTACATTGACATTGTTGGAGTGTATAACCAGATGGATGGAGAGAATGGAAGAAGCAAACCTCAAGATGATGAATATCGGTTCGGTACATGTCCTCGAAACTGTAAAACTGGAGCAACTGGTCGAAGCTGGGGATTTTGGAGCCAGCAAAAAGAGACTTGGCAATGGCACCAGGAAAAAGGAGAGTCTTGACAAGAGAAGAAGGAATCAATTCACTAGCAATCAACTCAGAGGATACGACCTCTAATGGTGTTTCACAACTCTTGTTCCTGCACGCTACTCTGCACAAACAAACAAACCGCAAGCAATTCAAATAATCTCTTTATACGAGAATCTAAAACCCAATATCGCCCCTGCCTGCATTGTTGAACAGAGAAAGAAACCCTAATTTGGTGGATTTTTCCAATCAATTTTAGTGGCATTGGTTTCTGCGTGTCCATTATCAGATCGAAATGAAGAATGATACCTGAAAAGAGAAAAGAGGAATCTGGAAGACGATGAGGAACGAAAACAGAGAAGAAGCGATAACGGAGATTATCGAAGCCCATTTCTTCTTCGAAAGATCCATTTGCTTTCGATTTCGATGACACAAATTTCGTAGCAGAGGGAAAATTTTATTCAGAGAAATATGTACTGTATGTGGAACATCCCCATTCCCATTCATTAATTAATACCCCCACGTTTTATCCTCTCTTTTTTTTCCTGGTCAACACAAATTAAAAGTAAAATAAAAAAAGAGGAAATTTTGTTTTGAATCCAATGGTGATTATGTAGTGAAGAAGCAGTTCAGTGGTCGTAAAAAGGCAAGAGAGAGCAAGAACACAATTTATATAAGCAAGTCACAAAATGCAAGAATCTCTCCTTTCCTTTCTGCATCAAGATGTGTAGCAACCAACATTCACCACGATGTTGTGTCTCTATACTTGTCATTAATATCTACCTATGTTTATGGATTCGAAAACGCATACATACAGAACCTCGTACGGGTCAGGACTATGTTTATCAAATCAAACTATATGGAAACATCAAGAAATTTATTTGAGCTGTCAAAACGACTGAGTATTGAAGCCTTGAAAGATGGGAAAGAAGTTTATTTGAGCTGTCAAAACTGCCTTATTGCTAGCGATGTTATACACCACACAAGTAACTTTGTAAAATAAATAATTGTTACATGAGAGTTTGCGTATGAGGTTTCATGTTCCTGTCTTACAATTATACAAGGCTAAGTAAGCTTACATTCTTTTATCACAGACCCGACCCTGATTAATCTGAGCTCACCACATCTTCTGATTAGATCAATCAACCTGTCAGCTCCTCCATTAGGCCCTGTTATCCCATTCAGATCTCAACATTTAGAAACACTTTATCCAAAGGATGGGACACGAGACCCCTTTTAAACTAGGCAATGGAATCATACTGCATTTGATTAACAACCTTTGGCATACTATGTAAAACATCAAATGTGACACCAAACAAACCAATACTCTCACAGTTTATGAAATGTGGGAAAAAAAAATGAAATGTTTCACCCTTATGTAATCTTGATGGTACCAAGAAATGTGACAAAACTCAATTCTTCACATTACACTTCATGCATCATTTTTAAACTGAATTCTAAGCCTAAAACTTCTACTTGCATCACTATTCAGATCTTTCAGAGAATCTATAGTATCGTTTTTCAGTTATAATTTATCTTTAGCAGTCTTCTTTTTATCTATTAAACCTGCTAGGTGAAGCTGTGATCAAGGTTCTATCTACATCTCTCGAATTGAACAAGGCTTTTGCATACATTCTTCGAATTTCTCAATTACAAAAAGCGGGTGTTTATGGGCTTTAGATCATTCTAGTTTTAGGGAAGGAAAAACAAAAAGACTGACCCGAGCAATGTACGGTTCCGCATCAGTTCGTTTGAGGAAATGCATAGAATGACGGGCAAAATTTGTTGCTTTGTCACTCAGGACGATTCCTTCATCAATATCATCCAAAATTCTGACCTTGATATAAGGATCTTTAGGAGGCACCATATCCTTAAAGAAATGGATCAAAAGGAGATTACTTGTTACCGTCCACCAAATAAGAAAAATCCAATTACCAAATGTTACGATATCCGAAAGCCAGGGTGGTGGAAAGAGGACTTACGACATTCAACTCGATTCCTACTTTACCCATGTATGATTTTAGAGCTACCGAATGGTTCTTGAAGTACTCCTTCTCTAGTGTAGTGAGCTTCTCTTGGATTTCAGAGGGAAGGTCGAGAAGTTCAAGTCCGACTCTCCAGGCCAAATCACGCACAATTTCTGCTCGGTTGTACCTGCATGGCGACACCAATTGCAGCTAATTTAACAAACAGAGTGTCGAGATATAGTGTTATTGGTAGCAAAAGTGGTTCTCACACATAAGCCATGAGGCAGCGCTTGTTCCGGATCAAAGAAAGGTGGTGGATTAGTGCTCCATAGTGGTCTGCGTTTCTGTTGTTCTGAACATCCAAACCTTGTTGCTGCATCTTCCTGAAAATGGAAACATCAACCTCAATGAATCAGAAGTGAGTGTATTGTGACCAGTGTATATCTTGTAAAAAAGGGAGAAATACCACCTTATCAAGGACTGGATAAGATGGTGATTCTGGTCACACTCTTCGATTGTCTCGTCAAAGAGTTTTCGCTGTTATTAAATACAAGAGGTTAAAGAAGTGATCCACCTCATAGAAAATCAAAGATAGTACTTTCTAATTACAGAATTGGCTGGAAATTTCTGGAAAAGCTAACAATTCGGTCGGGCTATCATCGATACCCACTGGCCAAACTTGCTAGATTGATATACGTAAGATTACAGAAATTCAGAGACTCGAAATTTCATCAAATTAATGAGGAGATTTGGTTGGTGTCATAAAGGTCGGAGCTTGAAGACTTACGTTAAAAGGTTTGAGCTGACCCTTCTCTCCGGTGGCAAAATCTTTGATAAGCTGATAACCTTTTCTCCCGTACATGTTGCTTCACTTGTTTTGCTCAATTTGACATCTATCGATTATTCCAGCAATTCATCAAACATCTGGCGTGCGTGCCCAAAAACTAGGCTTTTATATATGTGAATCAACGGATGATTACAAAAAAACCTAGATCTAAATTTAGCGTACCATACGGTTGCGGAGATGGATCTGCAAGCCAACACAATGTCAATTCTCGCGGCGGCGATGGGATTCCAGAGAAGAAAATGGTGGACTAAATAAATCTATGGCGGCAACACTCCAATCTTTTTTAGGGGTTCTGTGAAAATTTTGGCGGGATCTTAGAGCCAAACATTTCTTTCCTCTCTTTTGTCTCTTTCCCTTTGGATTTTACTTTGACCTTCTAACGCAGTCAAACCATTGTGGGAATTAGGAAACCACTCAAATTTTACAAAAATCGATTCTATGTCTTTTAACCTTTTGTACTATACGGATTTTGAATTTGAGTGCCATGTAATAGTGTGATATTATCTCCGTTTCGTTTTAGTTGTCATTTAAAGTTTTTTCACATAAATTAAGAAAAACATTTAATTTTCTGTTTTACCATTTATTAATATATTTTATAAAAAAAATTCATTGGCCACAACATTAAAATTGTATGAATAAAACTGGAATTTTCACCAAACATTTGCATTGAAAACCTAAAACGACAACTATTATGAAACAAAATTTAAATCCTAAAACGACAGCTAAACTGAAACGGAGGAAGTATATATCACTACCATAAATCACTAGGATTTATATTTTTTTTAAGTCACTGGTAAATGTACCCTATTCTTCTATTTTTAATAAATTTAAACGTCTAAAAAATCACTAGAATCTGAATTTTTATATTGCATTAATAACATGTTTTTGTATTCCTCTCAAAAACATTTGGAAGTTATATGCGTGTACATGTTTCTGAATTTTTAAAGTGGATTGTAATCTTTGGGTCTGAACTCTGAAGATAAGGCTGATCCATTTGACTGGTACTGATGCGATTGACATTGTGCGCATATATATACATGTCACTCTTTTTTTTTGTTTATATATATCTTTAGCTGACTGACAAGTGACAATTAACAAAAGAAAAACCCCCGTTGATCATGTTGGTTTTGCCAAAATACCATATGAAATTGATACAAAATATTTGGTGTTCCATCAAATCTACACTTGCGGATAAGCCGCCTCTTATTTTTTCCAACAATTTGATTTCTCTTTCTGACCATCATCGAAATTTAAAAAACTAAAACCGTTTTGTTCGCATGCGTACGTTTTTAGCTGCTTGAATCAATTCAAAATCTTCCATAATTGTAGCGAGATTTTGAAAGCATGTGTATATTAGATTTGCGGTGTAGATTTAATTGGGGGTTACGATTTGGCCACGCAAATTTTGTTGTCCATATGAAAAAGTGACACATGAATGGTTATTGTGTTTTGCCCAAAAAAAAAAAAAAAAAAAAGAATGGTTATTGTCTCCACATTACAAATGGGATGTTCAAGCAAGCCATGTAACAAGATATATTACAAAATAAAATAATACACACCTTTCAAAGTTTAGCCATTTAAGGAAATATTAGGTTCGAATTATGTGTGATTATTATTTTTAAAAATCTCGAAAAATCAGTCATCTACTAAAACTTGTAAGTTTCAACTTTGAACTAACCAAATCAAGCATGAGCAACGACAGCATGAACAACGACGAGTCACAAATGCTAGATTTCCTTATGAAATATATAAGAAAAACTAAACCATATTGGACTATGGTTGATAAATTATATGCTCTACCATGATTTTTGCGTGAATTTTGAAATAAACATCATTTTGGCAGATAAGTGGCCAGTTTTAGTGTTAAAAAAATGGATAATTGAAATTTCAAGACCTACCACCCAAAAACGTTGTTTGTTTCTTCTACTCCCATAATTACCCGCTGCTTTGACCGAGTATCCTCTCCCGTTTAAACTACGTAACAAATAAAATACAATGATAACGCATCTAAACACGATAATCGCCATTATATTTGGTTAGATAATTAAAAAAAAAACTATATAAAAAATAAGACGACAAAGAAAAGTTAATTAGAAAAGACACAACTTATAAAGAGATAAGAAAGAGGAGGAAGAAATGAACTAGCCTGAAACACAATGATGAACCACTTTTAGCAACACATACATACAACGACGAAAACAAGAGTAAAAAATAAAAGAGAAAACGGAGGAGGAACAGTTAGCGCCATCCATGGCGGGTCTTCAGAGATCCACCATCTCTTTCCGGCGACAGGGCTCTTCGGGTATAGTCTGGGACGATCGTCTCATCGCCGAGCTAAGCCAACAAGCGGCCAACGACCAGAAAGGCGAAACTCTACAACAGGACGAACAGGCCAAGCTGATTACATCGGAAGGACAGGAGCAGATCGCCGGAGACGGACTCAAGCCTATAAGAACTGACGGAGGCGCCGGTGGTATGGAGAGGAGTCGATCCAACGGAGGAGGAGCCATACGACACCATCGAAACACAGGGAGAGTGTCTCCGGCGGTGGA
Source organism: Arabidopsis lyrata subsp. lyrata (assembly GCF_000004255.2). Taxonomy (NCBI): domain Eukaryota; kingdom Viridiplantae; phylum Streptophyta; class Magnoliopsida; order Brassicales; family Brassicaceae; genus Arabidopsis; species Arabidopsis lyrata. The sequence goes on from NW_003302554.1 coordinate 19,133,343, forward strand.
CCCGCCGTCGCCGAGACTGTCGGCGTTTGGGTGTTGCTCAGCCTTTGGGAAGAAGCAGCCGGGGAAGAAGGTTAATCAGAGGAAAAGGCCAACGAAGCGTAGATCCAGATAGGCATGAACTAAAGTCTAAAGTAAAGAAGAACACACACAAATATGAGAAAACAGAACAAAAAAGAGAGAGTATAAAAAAGAGAGAGTATATATATATATATATATATACTTATACTGCTGCTAATGAATCTCTTTATTTCTGTTTTTGTCTGTGTTTTTTTGTGGTTTAATTTTAAACTTGTTTGAACTCAGACTATGTTTATATTTGTTTGATTTTGATTTTCTTGCCGACTGATCTTAGACTTCCATGTATATTGATATTAAGTGTCTTGTTTTCTTTTTATTCCATCTCTCTTTCTTTCTTTCTCGAGAAGATTCCAAATATTTCCAAGGAAGATCAAAGCAGAGGATCGACAGACAATCTTCTTCATCTCCTATTATTAATCCATCGAGTGATTTGATTGGATTTGATAACCTCATGTTGCTAAAGTGGACCCGAACCTGACATTTCTTACAAATAAGTTGCAACAACATGAGATTCTTCATTCCTAGGATAAAGGACCAATGCGATTTTCTTATCTCTATCTGATTACATATATTTTTTTTGGCTAATTTATATACAATTCATCCACCGATACGTTTCAACTTTCAGGGACTCGCTTCTGTGTTATGTCCAGATCAAGCATGAAGCATGGCACCACAGTTCCCACCCCGTCCACTGTTTTTTTTTCTTCCCAAAAGTTGGAGCCTTTGCAAAAATACTATGGGCTTAATTAGTTTAGTGCAAAATATATACCCTCGCTGATTAGCCCATAAAGATATCACATTTTGTTTCTATTTTTTGTTTTAAATATAAAATGGTTTATCACGTTTTATTTCATCTTGAAATTTTTGAGTATATGATTGATCACCTACACTAATCAATCAAATAATGTATGGAAAAATTCAAAGAGTGTCAGTACTAAATCCACTGAAAATTTGAAGCTGTCTTGCCATTTTTCTCACTCAAGGTAGAGAGGAGGGAAGAATTTAGATCTGTTGTAATTCTGATTATAAAATAGACTGTATATACTCATATTCATTTGCTTATTCAAAAATCATACATAGATCATAATCTTGTGTTCCTAAAGATTCACTCTAAATTATGAGTTATTCATGCGGTACTACTGTTGTTGTCACCCTTTTGTTACTAGTGGTGGCCTCCTCACTCGCTCTGACCGCAAACGCGGATTCGTTCGAATCGCTCCTCCAGCTCCCGCGAAGACAGTCGCGCTCGACCCGACCCAGATCCGAACGGCTCCTCCACGTCGGCAAATTTGGTGCCAAAGGCAATGGCTTCACCGACGACACTAAAGTAAACGATTCGCTAAAAAAGGAATCTTGAATTTGAATTTTTCTGGGAATTTGTTATCTGTAAACTTGTATATAGGATCTATGAAATCAGACAGCACCGGTAAATACTTAATAGTTGTGTCGGATGATCATTGTACGCAGGCGTTTGCAGATGCTTGGAAGACAGCTTGTTCTTCCAAAGTCAAAACCAGAATCTTGGTGCCTGAAAACTACACTTGTCTCCTCCGGCCCATTGATCTTTCTGGACCTTGTAAAGCAAGACTCACACTCCAGGTAAAAGCTTCCCCTTCCACAGGATATTTTCAGATTGTTGACCTAGTTCCGTTGTCTTTATTGCTTTCTGCTCTGTTTTGCCCATTAGATCTCTGGTACAATCATTGCTCCCAATGATCCAGATGCTTGGGAAGGTCTAAACCGCCGCAAATGGCTGTATTTCCATGGTTTGAGCCGCTTGACGGTTGAAGGAGGTGGCACTGTTAATGGAATGGGGCAAGAATGGTGGACAAGATCTTGCAAACACAATCATTCCAACGTTAGTTGTCTCTTTTTTCTTTCCTTCAATATTGTTATCTTCAGAGATTAAAGGGAATTCTCACTTTTCTTTCAACCATCTCTTTCGCAGCCTTGTCGAGGCGCTCCAACGGTAAGCACCCAATTAGTTAGTTCTATTTGGTGTGGTTACTGTCTATACAAGTAAGACTATGTTGGTTTTGTAGGCCATAACATTCCACAAGTGCAAGAATATGAGAGTTGAAAACCTCAATGTGATTGATAGCCAACAAATGCACATTGCCTTCACCAGCTGTCGCCGTGTGGCCATCTCTGGTTTAAAGGTCATTGCTCCTGCTACTAGTCCCAATACTGATGGAATTCACATAAGCGTCTCCCGTGGTATCGTGATAGACAACACTACTGTCAGCACAGGTCAGTGTACTTAACCAGACCTTGAATCTAACTAACATTTTCTCTTTGCTTCATTAATCGGATCTGTTTTTTGTATAGGAGATGACTGTGTTTCGATAGTTAAAAACTCTTCACAGATCTCCATCAGCAACATTATATGTGGTCCTGGCCATGGCATAAGGTAGCTAAAGACAGACAAATAAGAAACAGAGTAACTGACTAGGCATAATCTAATTTAACATTGTTGTTGTAGCATTGGAAGCCTAGGAAAATCAGAATCTTGGGAAGAAGTTAGAGACATAACGGTTGATACAGCCTTCATCTCTGACACTGCGAATGGTGTTCGGATCAAAACATGGCAGGTGATTTCATCTTATCAAAGTTCCAGCTTACGTTCTGCAGATGAAGAGAGTTTAACTTGCTTGCTCACTCTTTTAACCAGGGAGGGAGTGGTTTGGTCTCAAAAATTATCTTTAGGAACATCAAGATGAACAATGTGTCAAACCCCATCATCATCGATCAGTATTACTGCGATTCTCGGAAGCCGTGTGCGAATCAGGTAAAGAACTTGTGCCATTTCTTTCTTTATTAGCTCAATATTGAACCTGAAAAACTGTCTAAAACTCGAAAACTGCAGACATCAGCTCTTAGCGTTGAGAACATCTCATTTGTTTACGTGAGGGGCACTTCAGCAACAAAACAAGCAATCAAGATCTCTTGCAGCGATAGTTCACCATGTCGCAACATACTTTTACAAGACGTTGATCTTGAACCATCAAGCGGCGATGGTTTCACAGAGTCCTTCTGTTGGGAAGCTTATGGTTCTAGTTCGGGTCAAGTGTACCCTCCTCCTTGCCTTTCAGATGACACAAGCTTCTTGGAACAGTCGGTTCAGTCCGGGATCACATCTGCATACCTTTGAATTCATGGTTTCAGATTGCAAATCTGCCACGTTTTTAGTGCACACGCCAAATGTTTTAAATATATGGTCACATTTTGGCAAATTCAGCTCACTAATCTTTCCCTTATCATCGAGTTTATCTCTTATTGCACTCAATTCCAGTCACAAGTTTACCTTATAAGCCATAAGATGGATGTAGAGCTATCTCACGGTTGCTGGGGAGATTATAATGTAGCTGAAACAATCTTAGTACAAATGTGTAACCAAAACTATGAGAACTTTTATGTAATGAGCCAAAATATAGGGGAACAACATGTAATTACGAAAACTAGTAAAAAGACGTGCAGTAATTACTAAACAAAAATAGAAGGGGTACATCTGTAATATCCTCGACTAAAAGGAGTAGTCTCGGAATTTGTATTGGGCCTTTTGAACGTTAAAGGGCTAATTATTGGGTCAATATAGCCCATTCATAAATATATCGAAACAAGATGAATATGAAAAAACCGACCCATTCTGTTATTTAAAAAAGATAGGGAAGAGTCATCGGAGCTACGAAAACGACGGCGGTGGACGATGGCTTCAGGATTCGGTGTCTTATCTTCTTCTAGTCGTTAGGTTCTACTTGTAGCCTTATGAGTAATCAATTCCACTTGTTAGGTTAGATTTCATGTAAGCCTTTCCTTTTTCAAAGAGAACCTTTAGATTTGATGCTTCGTTTCCTTAATTAAATAGAAACGTATATATAATTTGATCTAGAGGATATCACAAAAGCAGAAGTTGCAAGATATTTGATTTAATTAATTGCTGATATTTAGATGTAAGTGGATAAGTGTTGAAAGGATATTTTATCTTAACTTTCAAATTCAACATTCCATCTCTTAATGTAGTTAGTTATCTATTCCTTTCAATATTTCAAAGTTGTTTCCGTAGGGATAAAAAAGACTTGGGCATATAAAATATACAAACAATCCTATAAATACAGCTCCCAAAATTAAACTCTCACCACCATCCAACTATCCCAAAACACACACATAAAAGATCAGGAAAATGAGTACCTTACAACAACTTTCTGTGCACAGTACCATCTCCAACGTCATTACAGAGAAGAGAAAATCGGTGACAATCCCTACAAATGGTAGTCATCATCTAGAGAGCAAGCCGACGATTCATGATGTGGACAAATGCGCCGAGGCTTTCATCCAAAACTTCCGGCGACAACTTTCTCTTCAGTGCGATAACATCCTCCCTAGAGGAAGTCTTTGATATATAACACATACATAAAAATAGATGTCTCATGTCTCATGTGACAGATAATATGTCTTACTAATTGTCTTTCAAAAGCTTCTAAGGGGATTTCAATTGTAATATAAGATTTTCTTGTTGATATCATGCATAACCACAAGTATTAGAAGGAAAACAAGAAAAGAGAGAGAGTTTGGTTTCTCAACTGATGAGGGCAGAGAGAGAGACTAAAGTGAAGCAAATGGTCATTTTCCCGGTTGAGGAATCACATCAACTACCTCTGTGTTTATTACAGGCAATTATATTCACACGCAATCAAAGAGGCAAACACATGCATGGACACTACTTAAATTATGTACGAAAACAGAAATTAGGGAAGACAGAGAACTAGGGGTGGACGAGCTGGCGGATATTGAGTCGAGAGCAGGAACGAGCCATCTCGCCAGCGAGAGGGACGACAGGGAGGCTATCGCAGTTGCAGATCTCAATCATGAAGGCATCAGGGTCGTGGAAGAAGAGTTGGTCCACTTGGATGCCGCCTTCTTCCACCACTGCTCTCACATACTTTATCTCCAACTCCTTGAGCTTCTTCTCCACCGCTTCCATGCTTTCGCACTGCATTCAACACACATTCTTCTATCAAATATATGTCCGTACTAACTACAACATTTGGCTCTGCCTAATTAACCCTCTAAAAAAGCTAAAACTTCCATATATATATATATATATATATACTCTCACAATTAATTACTAGCACATTTAAAAAAAAATCCACAACCAGAAGAGAATTAATGAATCCCAAGGACAAACAAAGGGGTTAGTGAGAAAGCATGTTAAAAAAGGTATGGTGTCAAAATGAAATTAAGTAAAAACAAAAAACAAAAAAGAAGAAGAAGGTAACGTATACCTGGAAAGAAATGTGATTGTCCTTGGGATTAATCTCTGTTTTCTTGAGTAATTTCTCAGGTTCAGGAGATTGAAGAAGATGAATCCCAATTCCGTGTCCAAACAACCTAATCACAGAAAAATGTAATTAGGAAATTTTTTTAACAAATCAGAAGAAATATATCTCCCATGTAGATGTAGGTAGGCTAGGGTGTGTACCAAGCGCCATCGAAATCAAAAGAGCCAGGTCTGCGAATAGGGAGGAACCCTAAAACGTTGTGGTAAAAGCTAATGGATTCCTCGACGGATCGGCAGAGAAGAGAGATGTGATTCAAAGACTTGATATGGAGAGGGTTTCCGGTAGTATCTTCCTTCATTTTCCCCAGAAGAAACAGAACGTTGGCTCGAAGCTTAGAATCCCAAGTATACGCGCCTATAATGAATGAATTCAGGAGGAAGGTGATGAGATTTCGATAAGAATGGCTTTTATGTACACGTGTATATGTGTCATCATGTGTGTCGTGATCGAGTAAACTACGGAACTGATCTGAGGTTGGCGATGATGCCTATGTTTTTTTTTTGTTTTATCTTGTATGAGTTGGTATCATTCATTCATCCTTTTGGAATTCAGGGTACGTCTCGTATCTTTTTTTAATCTTCAAATTCAGGAATTTCAAACATAAAGAGCACGTGAATCAACTAAACAAATATACATGTCCCTCGAATTTTTTGTTTCTTACGAAAAATAAATTTTAAAATTACAATGCTATAATTTACCGCCATAAATCTACCGTAACAAGTCAGACACAAGTTTTGAGGCATCTATCTACTGTAACAAGATAGATGTTTTAAGTAGTAAATTTTGTTTGCTCTGTCACTTGTGGGCTCAAAAGTTCGACAACCAAATTAAATGTATTTATTCGACAAATAAATTAAAAAAAATATTCATTACTTGTTGTTTCTGTTCTCTGTTGTTTACATTCGTGCTATATCAAGAAAACCTATCAACGGTGATATCGCCTTTGCTTATGCTTAATGCTTTTAATTTGGCCTGAAAAAACATTTAAAACATAACTGACTTTTCCAGGGCTCATTGCTTGCATCACCAGACAATGATTCTATCGGATTCTTCAGAACATGGTCACCACTACTTTGTGTATGCCATTTTGCTCTCGAGCTGAAATCAAAAGAAGAAATAACATGTTTTGTAAACAGCATAACAAAAGGTAAACTAGTTCTGTGCTGTCAAAACTTAAGATTGTAGAGACTTACTGAGTATCCACCATTGAAGTTCCCAAATCATCCTAAGCTTTATTCACATGGAACAACAAATAGTTGAATCTGTTTAGAAGATAACTGTGCCCTTCTAATATGGGGCTACTTCCCATTTCCAGTTCCACCACAGCTATACAAAAGAAACTCAGGAGAAAGAAAGAAAGAAAGAATCCTTTTGGCCGCATTGTCGTGTAAACATTACAAAATGGACTTAAGGGAGAGCAACTGTTTTGACCTGAAAGGAGGTACTCGTTTGTGAACTAACCCCATGATCGACTTAGCCTGATCAAGCTGGTCCTTTTTCACAAGCCCTTTGAGCAACATCTCAACTGTGTCCAAGTTTGGGTACCACTTCTTTCTCATACAATCCTTGCACATTGTATAAGCCAAATCAAAATTTCCTGCCTTGCACAAATAGTGAATCATCGTCTGGTATATCTTCACATTGGGTTTGTACCCCTTACCATGCATCGCTGTATAAACCCTTTCCGCCATGTGAGGGAACCTCGCAAGGAAAAACCCTTTGATAACCATGTTATATGTTATGCTGTCCGGTTCCACCTGGAGTTTTGGCATCAACAGCAACAGATCATTTGCATCCCAAGCTCGTCTCCTATTGACTAAAAACTGAATCCTAACATTAAAAGTGGTGAGATTAGGCCTACAGCCCTTGAGGACCATAAGGTTCCACAATCCGTTTCCAATCACACACCTCTCGTGCTTGTAAAACGCCGATATAAGCGTAGTATATGTGACTACATCTGGTTTTAACCCTGATTTCTCCATCTCCCTCATTGCCATATACGCCCCGTCAAGAATACCGAGCTCACAGAAAGATTTAATGGCAATGTTAAAAGAAACTGCATCAATATCAATGCGATACTTTGCAGGAGCGTCATGAAGGAACTCCCGGATGGTGTGGAGATCAGGTTTGAAAGATAGGACTTGAAGAGCGGCATTGAAGGACTTAACAGATCTTTTGCAACCGTATAAATCCATATTGTAGAAAGTATCAAGTGCTTGCTTCGTCATCCCAGCCTTGCCATACAGCATTATAATCCTAACAATGAAACCTTCGCGTCTACCTTGTGGAAGTGTCTTCTGATGCTCAAGCAGATCCTCAATGAAATCAAGCCGACCTGCCCCAGCTAATCTAGAAACCGTGTCTTCAAAAGCAAATCGATTTTCAATCACCAAACGGTTAGTGGCATTAGCTTGAAAAAGCTTGAATAGCTTCTCGGGATCTCGCTCAGATTTAAGCTTGACAAGGGCAGGCTCCTCAAGCGGTTTCAAACCCTGGATCTGATTGGAGTCAGTTGAAACATATGCAATACCAGTGGCTGCAGAGGAAGAAAAATGGCAGAATCTGCGAATGAGTCGCAGAGATAGCATGATCCAGGGCCTCCCTCGAGCCTAAACATACCCGTATAGTGAACCCGATAACATGTAGCTGCTTTTATTCAAATCCCCCAAAATCTCCAATCTTTGCAATTTGTGAGATCTATAAAACCAGCTTCAATGAGAACGAGAGCGAAGAGTTGAGCAAACCCTCGACATCCATTTACCTAAATCGACAACAACCCAAAACCCTATGCGATTCAACAACAGCCATATCCCTCCGACGGCGAATTTAATAACACAGCCGAACTTAAGCTCAGATCGGTATACCGGAAAAGGGAGAAATTGCGATCTGAGATGGAGATTACCAGGAGGCTAACGACGGAACTACTGATTTGAGACATTACGGAGGTTTAATTAAGGTTTTAGGTTTTTGGGTTTGAGAAAACAATTTCTGTGACTGTTGGGCTCATATCTTTGTGTTGGGCCTGCATTGCTTTTAACTGAAAAACTTGTTGTTTATGACCCCATGAATTTACACCCCCAATACTTGAAACAAATGTCCCCCTAAAATAGTTAGAGACAGGAGGAAGGTCGGATGAGGCCTTGTGCGGAGCCGTGAACAAAAGAGCAGAGAGAGGAGACAGAACCAATGCCATCGGCTGGAGATAAGTCAATGTCTCTCATCAAAAGGTTGGAACATGGGACACTCTCCCCTGAACACTCGAGCTTCATAGCCACCTTTGTCGCCGATGTTCCACTCATCTTCATGTATCTCACTTTCTCTATGTGGACTCCCTTTCTCTGATACATTAAACATTGGCTCAATTTCATCAAAATATCAATATAACTTGAACTTAAAAAAAAAAAAAAACAAAGAGTCTTACAGTCTCAACGCATTTAGGGGCACAACCGTAGAACTGATCAATGATGATGGGGTTTTGTACAGACGAGAAATGGATGTCGAAGAACTCGATTCCTCGGACATAACCAGTTCCTCCAGGCCACGTCTTGATTCGAGCTCCGTTTGTTGTTCCCGTAAAGTTAACGTGCCACACACGTATGTTTTCCACTGCTACCTCTGTTCCTCCTCTGCCTAAACTCCCAATGCTGTCCTAATTTCTTATTAGTTTTTTTTTTCTTTGGAAAATACAAGATTACGAGGTCGATAAGGTGATTGTAATCACCTCACACCGTGACCAGGTCCGCAATTCATAAAAGTAACATTCAAATTATTCACTTGATCTCCGATAGACACACAATCATCACCTGTTTAATTAATTGCGTGAGAATAAAATAAATAAATAGCGCGAGTTAAACTTTTATTTTAATCTTTTCAATGGTTAGGAAGTATACCAGTGGCGATGTCAGAGTGATTGATAGAAACGACGGTGGAAGATGTGATGTGAATACCGTCGGTGTTAGGGCTAGCCTCCGGTGAGGTTACTTTGATATCATTTATATACACATTTTGGCTTCCCATCACAAGAACATGTGTTTGTGCACTATTTCTGAATCTCAAACTCTTTAATGTTACATTTCCGCAGTTGCTAAATGTCATCATCTGCGACAAATGTCATCATCTGCGACAAATATATATATTGAGACGTCCCTAGTTTATTGTATACTATTTTCTTTTCTAAATAGCAAACTTACCGTTGGTGCAAGCCAGATGCAGTTCTGAGACAGATTATAAGTACGAGAGATGGTTAGTTAGGAATTTAGGATACATTATACACCAAGAAAGATAAAAAAGAAAAAAAAAAAAAAAGGGGGGGGGGGGGGGGGGGGGGGGCCCTTAATTTGTTAAAATAAAAAAACTTTCGGGTCCCGGATGGTCCCCCCCATGAATTTCCCCCCCTTATTTTCCTTTGCCCTCCCAAAAACCCCCCCCCACAATTTCAAGTCCCTCCCCTTTTTCCAAAATTAACCCTGGTTTTTCCCCCTTCTCCCCCTTTTCCCCCTTTTTTTGATCCCCCTGCCCTTTCATCTCCCCCTCCATCTTTTTTTTCCTCCACCAAATAACTTTTTTATTTACTTTGAGGAGGCTCCTTTTCCAATTTTCCTTTAACCTCCATCCAGTAAAGTGGGGGGGGGGTTTTCCATTAAAAGGAAAAGTTTTGGTTTTCCAGGCCCCCTTAAATTAAAGGATTTTAAGAAGAACCCCTTCCCCCCCGGGACCTTTTCCCCTCCCCTTTTTGAACTTCCCTTTAATGCCTCCCCCCCCCCCTTTTTGAACCCCTTTTTTTTTTTCCCCCAATTATCCTTTCCCACAATGTTTTCCCAAAGTTTAAATTTTTTTTTATGACCAAATAATTTACCCCCTTTTTAATGGTTTTTTTTCCCCCCCATAACTTT
>NW_003302554.1:19143751-19186906 GCF_000004255.2 Arabidopsis lyrata subsp. lyrata
GAAAAAAAAAAAAAAAATTTGTGTTTGTGGGGGGGGGGGACGTAAATAGGTGAAAATAAAGAAACTTACGGGTCCGGCATGGTCTCTACAATGAATATCCCACCATGATTTGCCTTGGCCGTCCAACAAGCCGCGCCCTACGATTGCAAGTCCATCCACTTGATCGAATATGAGCCATGGTATTACCCCGTTCTCACCATTTTCCCACTTCTTTGGATCACTCTGCGCTATCATCTCTCCATCGATCTTTATATACATCAACAAAATAACTTTATAATTGACTTGGAGGAGGCTCATATTCGAGTATTCATGTAACATCAATCAAGTAAAGTGGTGGAGGGATATACAATGAAAAGGAGAGGTTTGGGTATGCAAGGACCCGTGAAGTGAAGGGAGTTGAGGAGGAACACCTTCCCTGCTGGTACATTTACACTTCCCATTTTGGAGCTTCCCTTACATGCATCCTCCCACGCCTTTTGGAACGCCTTGTTTTTTGTCCACAAATGATCATGTCCAACAATGTTTACCAAAAGTTAAAATTTTATATGATGACTAAATAATTAAGCTGCTTGTAAATGATATATATACACACCAATAACTTACAGATGTATCATCGGCAATTCCATCCCCGACCGCTCCATATTTCATCACCGATTCACCATAGCTTAACCCGGGAAGTCCTAAAATTGCAACGAGTACGATAAAAACCCGATCCTACATACATATGTACAAAAAGAGGATTATTTTTTAAATCAGGTCTAATGTTAGTAAATATATATAGGCAAAGAGTCTTACCATTTTAACGAGAAATGGATCGATCTTTGCAGAGTTGAATAGTGGATTACTTTCATATTGTCTTAAGACATATATATAAGGGATTGATTCAAACCCCAAATTGACAGCATTGGATACAATTACAAATGCATGCACTCTGTTTGGTTTTCTTAAATTGCTTACGTATCTATTTATGGATACATATACACGAGCATCTAAGGATTCTCTGTATGTGTTTCATTTGTAGTCTTAAGTTTCCTCTAATATGGAGCGCTATCCTAGGATTCTTTGTACTGATATTGTTGAAAGTTCAATGAATTTTCTAGCAATAAAGGAAATAGGCATTTCTTTTTATTTAAAAAGTTAATATTTCAAATTAATAAAAAAGATTGATTAAGAATTATAATGGTATTAAGTTGCTCTGTTTTATGTCTTATCACAAAGACTAAGTTTCTTGTTTAGCATGAAGATCCATGATTCAAGAATCAGTACCAACATTTTACATTGCAAGACTCAATCCAAGAAACACAGCAAAAAGTAAATGACTTTCGGATTCACAGCCAGGCAGTCAATAGAACATTATCTTCTTCAGGAAACTGGAAACAAGTGGTTTCACAACTCGAGAGCCTAAAAAAGTATGATCAATAGAAGAATCTCTCTCGTCCAAGTAACCCAACCAGCCAAATTAGAACTCAGTAGGATCCTGTCTTTGTGAGTCGCTTGATCTTGTCTTTGTCTGTCGCTTGATCATGTCTTTGTCTCTTAGTTATTCACACACAGAGACCACAAGACAGGAGGAAAAACATAAAGTGTAGGAGGACAATTTTGGCACAATTCAAAATCTAACAGAAGACAAGACAATGTAGATGCATCCCAAACATGAGCTCCAACATGACTCAATTATGAAGACGTTTGTGAACATGTTTTCAGGGATTATGAGAACACATCAGAGCACAAACACTCGAGAAGAGGGATCTTTAATTTCGAGAATCTCGCTCTCAACGATAAGTGTTCGACATCCTAATAGTCAGAGAATCAAATCGAGTACAAAGCGTCGAGATCGGAGAACTGTTAAAGTTCTCATTTGTTTGAATCAACCAAAATGATCAAACAACTTGTTCGGAATCGGTGTTTCTTCTTTCGTTTCTGCTCTGGTCTTACGCTCGCCTTCTTTGCTGTTTTGTATTTGATTGTTTATTCTGTAGATTTTGTTTTTTCGGCTACTTGTATTTTTTGTAATTTCTTTTGAAAATTCGAAAATGGTTTAAAATCTTCACATTTTACCAAAAACAAAAAAAAAAAAATACTCGGATCAATGCAGAGCAAAAGGAGGGCATACCATTTCGATCATGAATCATTGCCTCCGGAATTTGGCCAAGAGAGAAAGGAGGGAGCAAGAATCATTGCTTTTGCCTTGTCTCTCCTTTTTTTTTCTTTTTTTCTTTTGGGAATTAAACTCTGACTCCATCCATAAGACAAAGCCCAATGCCACCTGGCGAATGCATCAACGCACCGATGCATGTCAATATCATATATCCTTTATTTATTTTTAATTTTTTTAACCCAAAAAATATACTAATAAAATTTGCTATATAATAATCCCATATTTTACAAATTGGGGAACCGATAAAATTTGAATACATGTATCATATCGATTTAAATGTTTATTTTTAGATGTTTCCTAATTAAATGGTAATTAAAATTTTAAAACACAAGGTTTGTGAGACAAAAATCTCATGAAATCATTTTGGAGTTTACAAAAGTTGAAATGAAATCCCATCTCTAAACCTTCAGATTCATTTACAATCCATAAATCATGGATCCTCATGCTAAAAAGGAAAACTGGTATTGTCGATCGGCAAAACTGGTGGTCACTTCTGTCATCACAAGATTCACAACCCACAGATTTGACCTCTGGTCTTTATATTACGAATTTAGAAAATAAATGAAACATTAGATAATATATAGAGGAAGAATTTATTGTTACTAATCTGTACGTGATAAAGAAAGAGATCACAAGTTTAGTTCATAGTAATGTCTTGGTGCCGTCAAAAAAAAGAAAGTAACTTCTTGGTCTTGACTTTTCCCCAAAGTCAACAGCAACGTTTCCCCAAAGTGAAAAGATTTGAATAAACGTAAAGAGACAACAATAAATTAATGTAAATGCTTTTGATTTTCTCCGACAAACTTTAGCTATCTTCTATTGGTCGTCAATTCTACCAATTGGCATCATTTGATATGTCTCTTGTCTCGTCAGTCCTCATCCGTCCCCAACTTCCATCGTGGTTCGAGATGACCGGATTATGATTTTGGTTTCAATAACAGAAGACAATGCCAATTTGGTGGGTTTGTTTTATGATATTTTTTGGTTCCAAACTAAGTGATTTTGTGAAGGTTAGACGGAAATCATAATGCAATTAATTAGTCTTTTATTTGTGTACGTATATCACCATGCGATACCTCATTTTCAGAATGATCACACTGAGCCAGGACAGCTTAGCCGGCCAAATGGAAATAAGGGGGCATGCTCTTTCCCCATGCAAATGTATCCTATTAATATTAGTGTATCTATACACATGCACCTATATACATGTATTTATGTACTAAAGCTTGTGTATGCTATATATATATATATACCAAAAGCATGTGTATGCATGCTATATAACTTTGGGTTTGGGTTTTGAGAAAATTGTCAAGATATGGATTCATCAAGAAATTATAAACGATGTAGTTTTGGAGCTGCACTGTTCGTTGTCAACATCTTCTTCTCTCTCATATCTCTACACTACAATATATCTGGTATACATACATATCCAAATCCCTGAAATTTTTTTTTTTTGAAAAAGTAAATCCCTGAAATTATTACCCCTTTGTTAATAACTTTCTGATTATATGTACATGTATGTAGGGGCACATGGTCATCAACAAAGAATGAAACAATCGGTTTTTGGTTCAGAGCCTCCCGTGTGTGCGACAAAGTGCCTGAACTGCAAGCCTTGCCTTCCTTATCTATTTGACATTCGTGGTGCTCATGATGATGATGATGATAGTGAACCATACTATCCGGTTAAGTGGATTTGTAGATGTAGAGACAGAGTATTTGAACCTTAAGAACAGTATATATACATTATTTATATAGTGTTTTGCTAATGATTCTCATGGACGTTCATGATGCCCATGAATGATGGTATCATGATGATGGTTCATTGAAAATTGTCGGGATTATACAATCTTTTGATATATAATCAGGTAAACATCTGTTTTCAAAAAAAAAAAAAAAATCAGTTAAACATCTACTCGTTGCTTCGCATGTGTTCATAATTGATAGTGATGGTGTATTGGTTTGTAATTGTATTAAGAAAAGAAAAAAAAAAAGTTGATGATGTGTTTGTCGGTATCTATATGTATCATCCATGTCGTATGACACACGGATCCACATGCGTACTAATTTTGGGCCTGAATTTTTATGGGCCTTTAAAGAGCAGCCGGAATAGAAAAAAGTAAGGATATGGGCCTACTTAGCATAAAGTTTCAAACTCCAATAACGAAGATTTTTTTTTGCAAGTCAAACAACACTCCCACACCGTACGTTTTGGTTTACCTGTCTGTCAGATAACGACCGTCTCATCTTCTTTTTGTAAGTTATTACAAATTTACAATGCTATTTTTTTTTTTTTTTTTTGACATCTTTGGATCTACAAAGCCCTATTCATAGTCAATTTCTATTATGTGGAGTAACGTGATTAAGTGAAGTCGAACTCCGGTAGGAAAGACGGAGTCAGATGGACTTAACCACTTGACTAAAGCTACATCCCCGTTATTACAATGCTATTAGGGATAAAAATTTAAAGAATAAATTAATTCAGCTAATTAAAAATAAACAAGTCAAATACTAATTTATACAATTTAATTAATTTAATTATTAAAAACGAAAATATATTATTAACTTAAAAAAAAAGAATGACTAATCAAAAATAACATATATGATTTGATATCTAACTTACCATATTAATTTGTTATTAATCATTATACTTCACCTCTCATCTTTATATGATTCTATTTTTATGAAACAAATAAATCATCATATCATCCATATAACAAAAAAAAATAATTTTTTTCTGCATATGCCAAGATTTGAATTTTTAAAAACGAATATAAATTGTTAAATCTATGAAGGGTCAAAAATTCACATTTGAATAATATGTTTCTTTTAACCAAAAATAAGTTCAACAAAAATTTCGACTAAGTAACGGGTCAGATTTTGAATATTTATATTCAATTTCATACATTTATTTTTTAAAATGTATTATTTTATATACTATAATAATATTTTTAAATATTTTATTTTGCAAAATATAAAATTAGTTTTACTTGATATTTTTCAAGAATATCATCAATATTTAAAGAATATCATCAATAAATACTCTAATTTGAGTTTTTTAAAACAAATATTTATAATAGGCAGTGGGTTGAACATAATATATTATATTAACAAATGAGTTATGATCCTTATAACTGTTTAAATATTTCTGTTTAATTTTACTTATTTTTTGAAATTCATTATTTTATATACTACAAGAAATATGTTTAAAGATTTTAATTTGGAACATTTAAAATAGTTTAATTTAATATTTTAATGAATATCATAAATATTTAATAGATTAAAAAGATAAAAAAAAATTATAAATACTTTAGTTTGATTTTCTAAAAAGATATATTTTAAAAAGTTATAGTAGGCGGAGGGTTACATGTAATATATTATATGATATAAAATTATGATCCTTATAATAGACGGCATGTTAAGATTATATGATCAGATTGATTAAATAAGGTTGACATCACAAAATATTTGAAAATTTGATTGTGCAAGCAATTTTGAAAATAACAAATAATAGATTGTGCACGCAATACTTTCATTAGGATTCTAAAATAAAAATATAGACTCCACGACGCACGGGTTGAATTTGGTATATTATATACTAAATATATGTTCATAACATATTCGATTACGCGAATGATTGGTAAATTCCGTAGTTACCTCAAACAAATCTCTATTTCAACAACCAAAGAATTAGAAATTGAAAAAATAATTTTCCAAATTAATTCAAAATAATAGCTAACTTTCTTAATTAATTAAAATAATCTACGTTTTAGAAGCGATTCATTTATATTTTGATTTTTGATCTAACTGAATTATATGCAATCTTATTTTGTGGTTGTTAATATAAATTAACTCATTGTTGAGACCATATTAATTTCTTAAAATAATTTTATTTTCTGTTATTATATCGTAAAAAAATATATCCATAATTGAGTATAATTAAAAAAGAAAATAGATTCATTCTAATATTATATATATGGAGTATGGACTGACAAAAATCTAATTATATTTTTTCAATTACTATTAAAATATATTACAACTTTATTCTAAAATATAATAGGGGCTTTTGCAAAAATACCACTTTTTCAATGCCACTTTTCAAAAATACCCCCTTTTTAATACCTTATAAAAAATGCTCTTAAAAATATAAGATTTACCCAAATATGTATGTAATATTATTAAAACATACAAAAACTACATTTCTATGTATCTAAAATCTTATAAATACTTTATAAATACCTTATAAATACTTTATAAATACCTTATAAATGCATTTTAAATACCTTTAAAAACCTTTAAAATATCTTGTAAAACCTTTGAAAAACCTTAAAAATCCTTTAAAATAACTTGTAAAACCTTTAAAAACACCTTATAAAACCTTATAAATACTTGGATCGAGTCTTCAAATAGTAGTTACAATCCATAAGTACCTTATAAACCTAATAAAACTTTATAAAAATTTCAAATTTAAAAAGAGACATTTTTTAAAATGGACATTTAAAAGGAGCATTTTTTGAAAAATGGCACACCAAAGGGGGTATTTTTAACAATTTCCCAATATATAATATATAAATTTTGTAATAAATAAAATTCAACTCGTACTACAGTACGGGTGATGATCTAGTTTGTGAATAAATGCGCCTCCGTAAGGAAGGAGAAATTGAATATCGAACATTTGAACCTCAGGGTCAGGCATCACATCCTAGTATGATTCCTTATGTTGATGTAAAAATGGTGGTATATCGGACCAATCAAATTCATATATTAATATTTGTAATAATTGATAAATCAGAATCGTAATGAATTATTTTTCAGCTCCTCAAAATGATCTTAGAGAATCTTATGTAAAGTGGATCATGCACGTATCTTTATCTTCGCAAAGCTTCGAAAGAAACCTTCAAAAACGTTATTATCTACCGAATACATTTAATCGATAGCGTGACAAAAGAACAGAGCCCGTAGTTGATAAAAGCATGATGAATGTGAAGCACTGAGAGAGATCTCACCGCGCGCTTGCCGTATAACGTCTCCGTCTTTGTAGGGATTCGTCAGCTGAAGTCTTAAAAGTGTCGACTAGTGTCTCGATCCAAGATAACACTGTAGCTGACAGTTACGTTTATAGTTTGTCTACATCTCATACGCAACGCAGCACCGTTAATTTTCTGTGTGGAAACGAAACTACTATATAATGATGTCGACAAAAGGGTGAAGGGTGGGTCCCGCATTTACCCATGTGGTTGTGGTCAACGTGTCCAAGTACTAGAGGCTGTGTTTTATTCCGATCTTTTTCTATCAAACCATGGTCCCGTTCCCGTATAATTATTTCACTTGGCTGGTGTCAACTTAGAGACCAATAATATATATACACTTATCTTTTACAGTCTAAATTAATTAGGCGGCTTACCATTATATAAAGACTCTAGTAGGCTACTCTCATTATACATTATCTAGTACTCATAAGTGGTTCTTGTTTAATGGAGTTTTTAATTTAAAACATTTGGTTACCGAGTGGATCACCATGTTATTGAGAAGCACATCTGCTCCGATACTGAACTCGTGGCTTCCACAACACTGCTCCAGAGAATCGTCTCCGGAGCCGGAGTCACAGCTCCAGCGCAGGTCAAGATCGTTGTCTCTTTTCTCATCAAAGTCAATAGATGGACACACTGGGGAGGTGTTGCATCAAGCTCTCTCCGACCACAAGGAGAGTGTTCTTAAATCAAACAGCAGCGAGCACAGCTATAAAACTCCAACATCAAACAGGCAACGCAGGTCATCTTTAGATGAAACACGCTATACAAAAAAAAATTTGGATCGGTCGTCACCTTTCTTGGTGGAGAGGCTCTTCTCGAGCTCTGGACTGGGAGACAAGGCCAGTAGTGATGATCGTCTGGAGACTCTTGTTAGTGGTGGTGGTGGCGGGATGGGAAGCAGCGGCGGCAAGATTTGTACTGGCGGTGGTGTGGGTGGAAGTGGTATTGACGGCGGTGGGAGTGAGGACGCTACCGACACGTATTACAAGGAGATGATCGACTCGAGTCCAGGAAACTCGCTTTTGACCGGAAACTACGCCAAGTTCTTGAAAGAGGTAATAAGTTCAGTACGATTTTGTCAAGGAAAATATCTTTATTGGCCGTCCGTTTATTATAGTTTTTTTTTTATAGGATATTTATACAAGATATTTAATTAGTAGAAGATCCATCCACGTGTAAAGATTGTATTGCGTCCCAAGATAAAAACTAAAAAATATCATAGTTTTCTTCATGTTTAGTTTGAGGGGATGGATATCCTAGAGGAGAGGAAATAAACGTTCTCATCGAAAAAAAAAAAATCTATATTGTATATATGAACAGGTGAAAGGAGACATGAAGAAAGCAGAAGAGTATTGTGAAAGAGCAATTTTGGGGAACACCAACGATGGAAACGTTCTATCTCTCTATGCTGATCTCATTTTGCACAACCACCGAGATCGTCAAAGAGCCCACTCTTACTATCAGCAAGCCGTCAAAATGTCCCCGGAAGATTGGTAATTTTGCAAAGTACCTTTCTATAATTAAACCATTTTTGCAAATTGAGGAAAAAGACTTCATGATGATAACAATATTGTAATAATGGTGCAGCTATGTGCAAGCTTCATACGCAAGGTTTCTGTGGGATGTGGAAGAGGACGAAGATGAAGGAGAAGAAGAAGAGCAAAGGAGTGATGAAACTGGCCATGTGCCTCCAACTACCATCTTCCGTGATTTTCCCCAACACACTTCTATTACCGCATCATCCTAAGACACATATATGTACACCTTCGCGAGTGTTCGCATTTAAATAAATAACATATATAGAAGCATGTTTAATACACATATTTAAATGCAATGTGCGTGTATAATATATGTTAAGAATCTTTGTATAAGTTCTGTAGTCTTTACTCGTTATAATATGGATATGTACTGCTATTTGCAGTATATATGTGTTCTTTTTGTATTGTAAATGAAACTTACCCTGTTCCTATCGAGATAGACAAAATATTAGGCAGATGTTTGCTGAAAGTATGATGGAATTGATGATACAGATCGATTTAATTGACACTTGACATCATCAGCCAATTTTAGCCAATCGACAGATACTTTGGAATTAAAAACCAAAATATCTTGTTCGTACTTGGGCCTAGACGTCTGATTTCTCGTTAGTAAGGAAGGGAATAAGAAACATCCACATGATAGTGGGCTAATGGGCCATAATTAAAATTCAATGTGACCATTCCACGAAACGAGAAAATGATTATAGAACGGAGGTGTGGACGACTTAAATGCGAGGAGATTTTTGGGTCATATATCTTACTCTCTCTTTTTTTCTCTCTGTGACACAAATTTTCTATGCTATCACTATCTCCCATAGATTTGGAGTATTTTAGTTGAACCGTCCTATAAAGGCTATGTCTACGGAGAGAGAAAAATAAATGGAACACTTAAAGGGTTTGGTCGCTTTGATATTTAAATTTGCACCTCGTTCAAGCTGTAAAACTTGCAACTTTTTGCCTAACTCACCAACAAAAGCAAAATGAATTAGACACAAAAGTAATGTTATCTACAACTAACTCTTTTCGTAAACCCTTTTTTTTCTTCAAATCAAACAGCTGTAACTGAGTAGTAATTCAAACCAGATTACAACAGCATGGGAGCGACGAGAAATAACGTGTGCAAATCGTTTCCTTTGAAGCCGACAGAAACTCACAATAATAATTATTTGCCACTCGGTTTTGCGTCCCACCAAAAAAGAAGAAAACAAAAACAAGAAAGGAGAAAAATCAAATCAGAGATCTTCTGCGGAAGGGTGCACCTGTTCCTCACCAACCTCAAGGAGATCGTCGCCGTAGATTTGATCAAGCACAAGAACCAATCCCATGGCAAAGGCTCCATCAAAACCGGGCTTCACGTTCAACGAGAAAACGTCTTTTCCAAGCATCACGTTCGTTGACGCATCCATTTTGCGCCTTATCTCCGCCACCTTCAGCCTCGTCTCCGCCTCCACCACCGTGCAGCTCCTTGCCCCGAAACTACCTTCTATCAGGTACTCGCTGCACTGGTAGTCCCCGTACACCTCCACCGTCACACTGTTCCTCCCGATTATCGACGATCTCCTGACACCGAATATCGGTTTCTGGCCGTCCGATCTCTCCCCGAGATACCCCTCCCATCTCCGTCGCAAACTCGGCCTCTGTTTCACCAATTGGAATTTTTTTTTTTTAAAAGGAGTAAGTTTAACTCTCAGTTATCCAAATCTATTAAAAAAAAAATCCAATTCCAAGAAAAACCCCTTTCAAATATTAAAAAAAGAAATCTATTTGGTTTCATACACAAACGAATGAAGAGAATGAAATAAAGAAAGGAGAGGCACCTTTCGTCGGAGGGTGAGGAGACAACGGCCGTGAGCGTCCATGAGGACAACCTCGTCGGTGTCGCGGGTGTTGGGACCACCGTAAGAGTCCACCCGAAAGACCAAACTTCCCTTGCAGTCGTAAACCGTGAAACCATCGCCGGCGAAAAACAGAGAAGTTTTCCGAACAGTTAGGCTCCTTTCTTCTTCGTGTATAAATTCATCGTCCACAAGCAAACCCCCCTTCATGATCGAATGATGCTTTAGTTAAGCTTGAGTATACTTATTGGAGATTTGAAAGGAAAGTGAAGGTTTGGGAAAAGGAAGACAATGAGTCCAATATTTATAAGACGACGACGAGCTCATATTCCCACCCCACATTTTTTTTCCGGTTTAAGCTAATGCTAACTGGACACGTGGCGCTGACTCGTCTCCTCAATTTTTTTTCAAAAAGTTTTCAAGTACATACATGCGCTTCACTAGGCCTGGGCAAAAAAACCGCTAACCAAATAACCGACCGAACCGAACCGAAAAAAACCGGTGATTCTTAGCAAAAAATCTTAGATTAAAATACTTAAAAATAAAACAAAACTCTGTAAATTGCTAAGAAGTGCTAAGAACCGATAACCAAACGGTTAACCGAAATATCTAAAAACCTATAAGATACCCAAAAATAATATCCAAAACTATAATTATAAACTCAAAATATTAATTATTTTTAGAATCAAAATAATCAAATACTTTAAATAATCAAAATATTCAAATATTGTTTGTTATATTTGTCAAAGTTAAATACTCTTTTACAAAATTGAATCAAATTTTAATATTTTTTTCTAATACTTTCTTTTTTTGTATTTTTTTTGTGGTTAATTTTGGTTAGTTTCGGTTAGTTACGGTAAATTTTGGTTAGTTTCGGTTAGTTACGGTAAATTTTGGTTAATTTGGGTAAAAACCCGAACCAAACCGAACGTGATAAAAGTTTGGTTAGTTACGGTTATCTATTTAAATATCCAAACCGAACCGAACCGAAAGGTAACCGAACCGAACCGAATCGAAATTTTTAAAATATCCGAATGGTTATTATATTACCATATCCAAACTAACCGAAACCGAACGTAACCGAACCGAAACCGAATGGTTAACCGAATGCCCAGGCCTACGCTTCACTTCACCGTTAATTTTTTTTTTACGTCACGTTAACATTAGAGCATCTCCAATGGTGTATCTTAGGTGATTCTTAGCAAAAAATCTTAGATTAAAATACTTAAAAATAAAACAAAACTCTGTAAATTGCTAAGAAGTGCTAAGAATTATATCTAAGCTAAGATTTTTTTGGTGTGTTAAGAAGTGATGACGTGTCGAGTGGTGGTTTGTCTGAGAAATGAACAAAAGGAAAAAAAACAAAATCCCGTGTTTTTGTTTCTTCTCTCCGTCGACTCTCTCTCTATGTCTCTCTATTCTTCGACTCCTCCGACAGCGAAATCTCTTCGACGCGTTTGATCCGCCTCAGATCTCTCGCTCTTTCGTCTTCTTCTTCTTTCCGATTTGCACATCGTCCTCTGTCATCGATTTCACCGATAAAGTTACCGAATTTTCGTGCTTTCTCTGGTACCGCAATGACAGATACTAAAGATGCTGGTAAGGATGCTGTTCAGAGACGTCTCATGTTTGAAGACGAGTAAGTCTTTTCTTTGATTTCTTATTCTCTCTACTTTGATTTCAATTTTTGGGTGTTGCCAAAATTTTACATTTTTCTTTTAAGTCGTATTCACGAACCTGGTTTGTCTTCATCGTTGGGTCACTGGGAAAATGGAAAGAAAATTGACTAAGTTAGGTAACTGGATTTGGAGTTTTTTCGATTAACAATGATTTAGGAACTTGGGTCTGTTGATTTGTCGACTTTGATGTAATAAAAAATGAGTTTTGGATTTAGTACTTGTTAGGGCCATCTTTTTTGGTATCTTCTGTGAAAGGTGTCATTGTTTTTAGGAGGAACATAGTCATGTTTAGCTATGTTCACAGGTTTTTGGCCAACAATAGATTCTTCGGATATATATTTTTGTATATCTCCTTTTAGACAATTTTCTGATCATAATGATTGATTTTTTTGCTATGATGGAAGTGTTTCCTCTAAGATTTTTAGGTTTCTTGATGCATAGTACAAGAATCTATACGATCTCTCCACCTTAATTTAGTGATTTGATTCTTCGTTTTCAATCTTGCTTGCAGATGCATTCTTGTTTATCGTTCTCCTATGACTGAAGTCATTGAACTTAGTTACAGTTGGGGGGATCAAGAATTGACATAGCGTGGGTGATTTGATTTAATGTTGATCTAGCTAGCACCTTTGAGTGTCCATGAAATGTCTTAGGTCTCTCCGTGAATGTGAACATACTAAAATGATAGGAGGGCTGTTTAATCTCTGTCTATTCCCTTGTTCAAGATACTGATACCTTTTCAAATTTGCAGGTCATCTGATGGTTGTTCTCCTCTGTTTCTCTCTGTGACATCTTCCCCTCTGTTTCAATGATGATACTAGCAATTCTTTAAATTCTCCTTTGTAATGTGTTTTACTCATTGTTACTTGTATTGTAAGACAATGTTTTACAACACTTTGAATTTTTTTTTTCTTAAGAACCCCTTGATTCTTAACCATTGGAGTAGTAATTTGTTAAGATCTTCTCTAACTTTTCTTAACTCCAAAACAGTGAAATTTTAATTTAAAATAAGGCTAAGATTCAAGGTTAAGAACCAATTGGTTCTTAACCATTGGAGATGCTCTTAGATCATTATGTTCGATACAATTAAAGAGTTTAACAAACGTAGGGGATGATGAATTCGTGTTTTAATTTTTCTTCTTCTTTTTTTAATTGGCTTATACGTATAACCTATTTCAAGTTCTGTTTGACTTATTGGGTGAAGTGAGTTTTTGGTTCATTACTCTAATCAGTATATATAGAGTACGTAGCCCCTAGCAAAATTATAGCGTGTTAAATGATACACATATGACATATCTTATCAAATTAGGTAATAATTTCTCAATCACTTCCAGCCTACTATGCGTTGTGTTATTACCGTAAATGTGTTACCGTTCAGATTCAAACTAGCATGATGACAAACCAAATAAATAATTTCCAACATTAGTTGGTTTTTTCGTTTTGCTATTAATTACTTAAGTATTACATATTCGTGTATACTTTTGAAGATTCTTGTTCTTGTTTGACGGTCTTAGGCAACATTATAACCTTACACCACTTATTTCTTTCCGATCACTGTTTCTCCTTCACTCCTTTTTCCGATTCTAATTAACAAATATTCCACATATTATATAGAACGATTATACAACCAGTACAGATCAAAAGGATACTTTTCTTTCTATCTTTAGTATTTATTTAAATAAAGCATCTAACAGTGTGGGCATCAAAAGTTCATATTATTGATTCCCCTATATGATTAGTTAACTATAAAGTCTATAACTAATCTAAATCTCATTTTTATAACGTGTAACATTAGGGTAACTAAGTACTAGTGGATTTGAAAATAATGGAGTCACTGGATTGCATCTCAACTTTTATAAATTAAAACTTACAGCTTTACAAAATCTTATCATATTTTAAAACAAAAGAAAAGGAAAAATCTTCTCATATCTCGTCGTTGATATTCTTATACTCTTTAGTATTTTGTTTCTATATTAAAATATGAACCTTCCATGTACCATCAAGGTCCATGACCAGCTAGCTTAGTCAATAGTATAATACCAACCTTCTTTTATAAATTGGTCCTGAAACGGAAACGAAATAAAACTGTGGAAAATGTGTGTTATCCCGGAGTGTATGAATAAGGGACATAAAAATAATACACATATTATTTCAAATAGACCCATCAAGTGGCCTGTATGGAAATAAAGATTCTCACTCCATAATTGAAGATAACATAATCAATTAATCATAACGTTCTCATCAAATATTACAGAAATAGCATAGTATTTTCTTCTTTGTTTGTATGATAACAGTGTAGTGAAAATTTTAAGCACTATATATATATATATATATATATATTACTTTTATATAATTGAAGTCCAATTTTTTATTGATCTCTTTTAATATGGTTAAGTTATTTATGTCTTGACCATTGCGAAATTCATTTAACAGATGTAGTAAGTTCCATAAAATAATTTTAGTTTTGGTTTGGATTAGTTTATTTTGAGAAAGTAGTAATGATCAGAAGGGGATATTTTGCTGAAATATCTAATTAGGTCAAAAGTACACCTAGTAATGATCAGAAGGGGATATTTTGCTGAAATATCTAATTAGGTCAAAAGTACACCTGAATTCGGATTCTAGATTGTTTCAATAAATATCTAATTTTAGCTAATTCTGGAATTATAAGTCCAAGTCGATCTGACCCGATTGGGTAAAGAAATAAGGAAAACGGGTAGAAAACGTAATGAAAACGTTGGTAAAGTCGGTCTCTAACCTCCAGCACTATGACAATGATCATATCTAACGCATGTGCTCTCAATTTTCTCAAATTAGATCCGTGCCAATATCATTTTGTTTTTTCTTCTTCAAATAACAAAGCATATTAACATGTATCATGAATTTTTTTTGTTTAAGCGTAAGTATAACAACGATATTAACACAAACTACGGTCTTATTTGTTTTGTAGACGTTGGAAAGAACAACCCAAAACCTGTCATCATAGACTTAACAATGATTAATTTAATTTCCCTCTAAAATTAGCGTGTGTTTCTCTTTCAATCAGAATTAATTGTGTCTAAATTGTTGAAAACCAAGACAAAAATCCAAACATATATTAATTGTCATAAACGCAAGCTCATATAAAAACATTAAAAAAAAAAAAAAAAACTTTATGTTTCTGCATCAATATAGAAAAGGAGAAGAAGAAGAAGAAGAAGGCAGAGAAAGATAACAACACAAGATTAAGAATCAAGAGAACACTGGAAACTGCAAAGGTATTAGGATACAATCAGGGCTTCGGCCTAATCTCGATGCCATAAAGAATAAGGCCTTTCTTCTCAAAAGGCCTCTTTGTCTCCTTGAGGCTCATCTCTATTTCACCCATATCTCCTCTCCTTTTAAAGAATTGCCCCAATTCCACCTCGTACCAACCGTCTCTTCTCAGCTCAGCGGACTGAGCTTCATCACCGCTTGGATCTTGCATGAGACTAATCATGGAAGGCTGAACATCATCAGTGCTGTCGGTGTCAGCCAAGAAGACAAGAGAGGCCTCTACAGGCTGGCGAAAACCGTATGGACTGGGGTTCCATTTGAAGACGAGGTAAGCGGCGTAGAGGGTGTCATCAGAGAGAAGGGTAATGTTGATCTTGCCAGTGATCTCAAGCCACCAGACCATGATGAGCTCAGCCACTTCTCCGAACCTGTTTGGTTGTGTACACAAAAACCATTTAATATCTGACAGCAGGGTGTGGAATAACGCAATGGAGAAGAGGAATTAGCTAGTCTAGTTTGTAAGACAAAAAAGAAAGAAAGAGACCTGGTGTTAGGAAGAGAGATCCAGTGCCAGTATCTTGGATCATGTCCCCAAACAATACTCAAGGCCCTCGCAGCCATCATGTAGCACTTGTTGCCACTCTTTCTCTCCAGCGAAAAGCTCTGTTTGATTACACAATTCAGTACTCAAGACTATATATCACAGCCAAAAAACAAAGATAAGACATCCCAATTATCTTGAAGACATTTATTAAAGCCCAAAAGTAGATTGATTCCACATGTACTTAGGATGATGAACATCAATTTTGGTCCTTGACCCACACAACGTTGACAACAATTCTAGACTTAAAAGAGTATCAAATCAGTTCCAGATGATCGGGTAAAAAGTACCAAATCAGTGTCGTTGAGAAGAAGAGGGTTATCGACGAGGGAGAAGAAGAGCTGCTTCCTGGTGGGGAGACCAGCAGGTGCCGCAAAGCCGGCGGGGAAATCAGTCGTCGGTAAGAAATGGTTCCAGACATCGTCGGAGTCGGCGGCGGATCTGAAGATCCTGGAGACCGCCGATGATCGGCAAACGTCGAGAGGCGTAGTCAAGGAAAGGATTATGGCGACGC
The DNA here is from genome assembly GCF_000004255.2 of Arabidopsis lyrata subsp. lyrata. Lineage (NCBI taxonomy): Eukaryota > Viridiplantae > Streptophyta > Magnoliopsida > Brassicales > Brassicaceae > Arabidopsis > Arabidopsis lyrata. The sequence continues at coordinate 19,160,362 of NW_003302554.1, forward strand.
AGTCTTCTGGGAGATTATTCATTGCGTGCTCCGATTGTTGTTCGATTTGAGCAAAGCATCATCGCTCACATTTATTTAATGAGACTTTTATAACCAGAGACAACCAGAGACGTGGAAGTCGTGTATTAGTCTATTTTTTAATCAAACGTTATGTGCAAGGAGGATGAAGCACACCTGTCCATTCCTTACTCGGTTTTTCAGATTTGCTTCCATGAGAGACATCTACACTAAGCAAACCACCTGTCTGTCACACTTTTTCTTCCAACTACTAATTTTGTTTTTTTTTTTTTTTTTTTTTTTAACGACTACTTTCATTGATTAATCAAATAGAGTGATCCTCATGGAGGATGTTTACAACCCAAGGAGGAACAAAGAAAAAAGATTCAAAACATAGATATCCTTGGAAGTGTTCTTTTGCAAGACGGTCTGCCGCTTTATTATTATGTCTACTTGTCCACTTGAATTCTGCAGTTGGAAGTTTGTTCTTCCAGAAATTGGCTTCACGTATCCAATTGTGCACGTTGAAATTAAGAGTTTCACCATTGACAAGCTTTGTGACTGAATTGTTATCTCCTTCGAAAATAATATTTGTAAAACCTTTAACCCAGGCTTGCTGCATTGCCATGATCAAGGCTTGTATTTCTGCTTCCAAGACCGAAGAGCACCTCTCTCCTATACTATGACCTGCATATAAAAAGAAACCATCGGAGTCTCGGAAAATCCAAGCTGCTTGTGAGGGTTGCCCATTCTGAAAAAATTTGCAGTCGTAGTTGCATTTGACGTATCCTTCTTTTGGTTTCGTCCAAGCTGAAGTTGTTGATCTGAATCGACATGAATTTGAAGTCGTGACACTTGTTTCCGTTGCCCAGCAATCTACCCATTCTTTTGCTTCAATCTCTGCCTTGATTTTATCTTCTTGCCAATGACTATCCTTTTTTTGATAAACCAATTGATTTCTACTTTTCCAAATCCGCCATAGAGTCCATATAGGGAGCTGTCTTTCCAAGTCCGAAAGATTTTGGTTGTTGTAGCACTCAATGATGGCCCTGAACTTTTCTTCAAAAGATCTTGTTGGACGAATGCTATGAAACACGGAATTACTCTGCCATATAGCTTGAACATATTCACAGTCGAAAAAAAGATGTTCAATTGATTCCTCTGCTTTGTGACAACGGTTGCATTGACTGTTTCTTGTGATTCCTCTGTAAATAAGTCTTGTACCTGCAGCCAAAGCATTAGATAAAATCCTCCACAAAAAGTGTTGAAGTTTCGGAGCTGTCTTCATCTTCCAAATTGCTCTCTTCAATTCTATAAGGCCAGGAGGAGGTGCAACATCATTGACGTATTCTGGTAAATGTGTAGCTAACCAGTACCTTGACTTGACTGTATAAAGACCCGTATCATTATAATTCCAGCCTAGAAGATCCGGTACTGATGTCGGGAAAATCCTGACATTGGAGATCAAAGGAATGTCCTCTGGTACCACATGAAGCCTCAAAGTATCAATGTTCCATCCGGTTTGTCTCGCATTCATCAAATCTTTCACGTATCTCAAGTCACTGTTAATTCCTGCAAGACATCTTGGTGCCCTTGGTGGATGAGTAGGTAACCATGGATCCAACCAGACATTAGTGTTTTGACCATTACCTATCAGTAATCTCATTCCTTTTCTTTCTTATCCAGAAAATCAATTAATCGTGTTACACTTGTGATTTGTTTTTTTTGCTCAAATTCATTTATTTCAGTCGAACGGGCCGTACAGTGGGCCCACTCTCTTCTATTCTGTCTCTCATATATAAGCCCAGTTTCTTTCTTTTTTTCCTAGTACAAACGTTTATGTTTATGTTCACGTAAGATCATATTTTTGACCAAAAAAAAGGATGGGTAAATAAATCTCATATGTGGGATATCTAGAAAATACAAAAGGGAAATATATAATTTTAATTTGCCAAGAGAGTAACAACAAAACATCATTAGAAGAAATGGTTTCGCTTCGGTACCTTACAACACACACTATCACACACTAATTAGCTTTCTCATTTATCCTCAAGTTTATGACAAATTAAAATCATTATTCTACATTGGATATCTGACTCCTGCAGCTAATAGCCTCTGCTGCTCCAGCTGCAACCATTCAAATGTTAAATCCCACAAAATTGTTAATATTTATTACTGTCAAGGTATATGTGTACAGATTAGTTAGACTCATGACTATTTGTGTGTGTAAGGTATTAATAAAGTAAGTAAGTACCTGGAAGAGTTCATGCATCATGTTCTTGAGGTAATGATACTCATGCTCTACTACCTCCAGTCCTCTCAAGCACCTGAAGCATAGTCACGTTTTGGCACAAAACCATTAATTAAGTATAGATTGACCTATACATATCATAGATAATATATTTTCCCAATAGTAATACAAAGAAATATATAGCGTTATTTTTTTTGTACCCTGGGCGGTTGCTAAGTTCAGAAGCAGAACGCAAAGCAACGCATACGTTACGAACCCTACGAGCACCAATGCTGGAACTGCTTCCCACCAACTGATTCAGGTGTAATCCTATTTTCTTGTAGTCCGAGAATTCTCTATCCATCCTGCTCATTCATTTATTAACAATCATCATTCATATACGTACGTATACATTTTGGAACTAAAAAAAAAAAAAAAAAAACTTTGGAACACATGCACATTATAATTAACAAAGAAAGAAACTCACAGCAATAATCTAAGGTTCCGGAGTAACTTCTCGGATTCGTCAAAGTAGATATTAATGACATCATACACAAAGTTTGGTGAAGTCTCATCTTGAAGCTGCTGAAGCTGCAAGAACTGCTCGTCCAGCACTCCCTGGTGGAAAAGAGAGGCTAGGAGCCGGTTGATGTCGGCTTGAAGCCGGTCCACACCCAACCCCAACATCCACAACGGCACACCCGTCTTGTCCCGTTTTCCGCTTCGATCTTTCCTCTTTCTATATTTTTTTTTACTATTGAACCGGCCGGTCTTGCTTCAACTCCTAGCTATAGAGGGCTTGTAATTCTTGATTTTGGGTTTGTTGAGAGGTATTTATAATTTATATCATGACTACTACATGAGATGAGGTGACCCACACTTGAATTCAAATTTCTAAGAGTCAGGTTACCTTTTTTTCCCCACTTTTAAGTGGAAGAATCGAGGAGAGTGTGGGGAATAAACGGGACCGTCACAGGAAAAAGCACTCTAAAAATATTGTAAGTACTTGTTTGGAGGACGACCAATACACTGTGACCGGCTACAGCCGCCAGCCGGTTACCCCGCGTGACTCTGCCAATAGCGGCGTTCTTCCTCCCGACAACCGGCTTACCCTGTCAGACCAGTCTCCCGCAGCCTCTACATCTACATTTTATAACTTTTAAATATTCCTATATATATATATATATGCCTTATATATCAACAACTTTTTTTTTGTTTTTTAATCAACAACTTTTACCCCAATAATATGTACCTTATTTTTTTTTTGTTAAAATATAATATGTACCTTATTACTTAATAGTGTACATACTTTCTATTTTCGATTCATCACTGTTAAAATTAATTAATCTCATTTATTTTATCAGGTCTGAATAAGCTGATTTCCATTGACTGTAGATATTATATATAAGGATTTTAGTCTATCAAGTTATAATCATGGGAATAACAGTAATGTACATTAGATAATTTCATAATTATTCCACACTCTTGAGTCTTGATTAACACAAGTAGTTTATAAAAAAGTTGAAAATGTGAGCATGCATTAGTTTCTGAGACGGTAAAAGAAAGGCCCACACTTTGTTGCTCCCTCGTATGACGCGCGACTTTTCCACTAACTTTGCAGTGCGTGTTCGCTATTCTCTATGCTTCAAACTCAATCCATCCTTCTCTATTTCTATCTCGAAAGGCCTTTCTCTTTCTCGATCTAATCAATTAATCCTTTTTTTTTTTTTTTTTTCTTATAATGAAACGCTACAAGAAGAATACAAGCAACACAAGCACAACACAGAAACATGCGTGAATTGTTTCCCCGAATTAAGTAAAAACTTTTATCAATAGTTAAAACAAATGATTACGATTCCTCTTTAACTATTTTTAATATGTCTGATTAATATTGACAGAAAATGTTTGTACCATACACATAGTAAACAACAACAGATGCCATTGCCATATATAGAGATTGTTTGGTTTGTATTTTAAACCAGAAAGAAGGACAAAATTAAATAATTGAATTCCGACCAATATGTTCAGTCACACAAAATATGTTACAACATTTCATTATCGTATTCGTATATATCAATCAACTAAGGTAAATTTATAGCTAACTTCCAACACCTCTGGTTACACGCATAACATTGGTGTTTCATCGCTATATATGAATCATGACTCATAAATACTTTCTCTTTTTCACTTAAAATGTCATTTTACCTTGTTCACACATATTAATGAAACTATTAAAAGTATTACAAAATCTTTTATTAATACACTAAATAAAACTATTTATTTTATTAATACATTAAAAAGGGTTTAAAATATACTTTTATTTACAATTCTGCATTAAAAATATAAAACGACATACTTTGTTAAACAAAAACTTAAAAACGATATTCTTTTAAAACAAAAAGAATAAAAAATAAATAGTCATGACATATGAAAATAATAAATAAATAATTATGGCACATGAAAATAATAGAGAAATTGTTAAAAATACCCCTTTTTCAATACCCCTTTTCAAAAATGCCCCCTTTGAGAGTCCATTTTTAAGTTTGCTCTCTTTTAATTTTTAATGACCATTTTACCCTTATTTGAAACAAAATTAGGTCCACAAAATACAAAATATTTTTTGGCGGGAAAAGTGATCCCGCAATTTTCCCGCCAAAACACTTGTAAAAACCTTTAAAAAACCTTGTAAAATTTTCCCGTAAAAATTTTTCCCGCCAAAAAATTTTCCCGCCAAAAAATTTTTTTTGCGGGAAAAGTGATTCCGCAATTTTTTTTGCGAAATTTTTTTGGCGGGAAAAGTTTACAAGGTATTTTAAAGGTTTTTTACAAGGTATTTACAAGTGTTTTGTAAGGTTTTACAATGTATTTTAAAAGGTTTTACAAGGTACTTTTAAGGTTTTATAAGGTATTTATAACTTGTAAAACCTTATAAAAAACTTGTAAAACCTTATAACTTGTAAAAACCTTATAAAAATGCTTGTAAAATCTTATAATATCTTATAAATACCTTGTAAATACGTTGTAAAACCTTTTAAAATACATTGTAAAACCTTATAAATACCTTGTAAAAAACCTTTAAAACACCTTGTAAATTTTTGGCGGGAAAAATTTAACGCCAAAAAAATTGCGGAATTACTTTTCCCGCAAAAAAAATTTTTTGGCGGGAAAAAATTTTACGGGAAAATTTTACAAGGTATTTTAAAGGTTTTACAAATTTTTACAAGTGTTTTGGCGGGAAAAATTGGGGGATCACTTTTCCCGCCAAAAAATATTTTGTATTTTGTGGACCTAATTTTGTTATATTTCCTTATATATTTATAATATCTTTTATTAAAAAGGGTAATTTAGTCATTTTGTACATAAAAGGGGTATTTTTAAAAATGGACATCCAAAAGGGGCATTTTTGAAAAGGGGTATTGAAAAAGGGGCATTTTTATTAGTCTCCCAAAATAATAAGCCTATAATCATTTTTCTTAATTAGTCTTTGTGGAACCAAAAAGTATATATATATATATATATATATATATTTATATTTATATATTTATAAGAGATTATACTTGTTTGAGCACAAAAAAGCGTGCTCATAAGTAATTATTGTGAGCTAGTATAGAATGATAATATGATAAAAGTATGAAAATAGCTATATACTCCCTCTGTTCCTTAAAGTTTGATGTTGTAGTGTTTTGAGTTTGTTCCATAAAGATTAATTTTCTAGATTTTTATTTTTTTTTAATTAATTGATTTTAATAAATCGTAGATTTCAAGACGTATTGATTAACTGTTTCAGATTACTATTGGTTCATAATTTATTAAAAAATATTTAATAAAAATAAATAATTAAACAATGATTGTTTCTTAAAAAATGTGAAATCTCTAAAAAATCAATCTTTTAAGAATAGAGGGAGTATATTATTGTAAATGCGGAAAAAAATGACTGAAAAAAAGAAATAGCGTGCTTGGCAACGGAACAAACAAATACTATTAAACATATACTTTTCTTGTTATCAGAGTAAGTAGTAAAGTGGAGCGCATAATGAGTGGATGCTTTTTAAGGTTATGTTACCGATTAAAACTAGTGATTAAATTATGATTATGGGATTATTATATACGAAAACTGAAATTGTCTCATTCGTATGTCATGCTTGTTTGCGCCCCCCGTGCTCAAGTACCCTATTCATTAGTCACTCACTACTCTCTCAATATTTCATAATTTCTATGATTGTTTTTGTTCCATGTACAATATTTTCTTAATTAATGAGATTATTCCATGTACAATTTTTTTTTTGATATATCCGATCAGCTGATCTGGTCAGTTTCGGGAGGAACGCATCGAAGTGCTATAATATGGACTCGTCGCCAACACCTAGGTGTTGGACTACCACACTGCCTAACTTCGAGTTTGGAATGTTTTCCGACTAATGTCCGGAAGTATCCAGTTAGCCTAATCTCGGATACAATGTCAATTGCTTGGGCTAAAGCCCAAGTCCAGACTTCCCACACAAATACGATTTTTGTTTCCAGGGTGGATCGAACCTGGGTTAGTTCCTTCCAACATTTCCCAAATTCTCCCTTACCACTAGACTAGAGCCGTGTAGTAACATGTTTATGTTTATACGATATTATTTTGTAGAAATTCGAAGTCATGGAAAGTCCCGTCTATTGAATTGATAACGTATGTGTCAAGCAACAAGACTCGTCATTCGTTGCTTCGATAGTTTTTCTATTTATAATCATTTTCCCCTACATTTTTCTTATGGGCGTAAATGTGATGCGAACATTCGATATGATGAGATGAGAAACCCCCTTATACTTATTTTTTTGCCATAAACTAAGTAGGCAATAAAATTATGAAAATTTTCGAAGAAACAAAACAAAGAAAATTTGATTAATTCGAGAGAAGACTGAAAGCTAGAGGTACAGATCCTGAGCTCTGGCAAGTAAAGCTGATCGGACCGCAGCGATGACGTCAGTAAGAGAAACTAGGCCTTGTAGCCTATCGTTCTGGTCCACGACCCAAACTCTGTGAATACGTTTCGTGGTGACCATATGGATCACTTGGGCAAGGTATGTCACGTGACACGTCACAAGCTCCCTCCTTGGTGTTGAGGTGGCAGCGGTGAACAAGGGAGTTCTTGGGATTTTCTCGACGAAATCTAGTGCATTTAGTGGCAACCAAGAACACAACGTGGCTAAATGACATCCCTTCAGATTACTAGCCGAGAATGTCCACAACACTCTCCGGTTTTTCCCCTGCACCAGCAAAACACCAAACTAATCGACATTGATCTTCGCAGATAGATAGATGTGTAAGTAAAGTCACGTACGTCGACGAGCTGTTTATGATCCTCTTCCTTGGTGGAGGCTTCAACGATAGGAACCGCATTGAGCATTTATGTACTCATGCATTTAATTGCATCTTTCACTCTTGCCTGACGACGAAGACAAGTTTAACGTATGATTTGATGAATGAAGATGAATATTCTTGACTTGATTAATTTACCTGGCTAGTGAGGGCTAAAACGGTGTTATGTATAGCGGAGAGATCAGTGATGGTATGGGAGAGGATACCATGGAATTCAGAGGATCAGTTGAGGAAGAAAGAGATCAGATCCATCTGAGTCAGCATTGCGTAAGAAGAAGCTGACTCTACCAACTCAGGTCCTGTTATATTTTCTATGTTACTGTCCAATGGAACCAATACCCTGTGGATTCCTTTACTCAACATCTCCATACAATCCATTATGCTGCTTTCATCATGACCATCTTTGATAGTACTCTCTCCGTCCGTAATGTTAGATGTTTTGACAAGAAAACAAATGTATGCATTTTCTATGCAAAATTTCCATAATATTTCCTAATTTATCTTATATTAGTTGGAATTATGACAGAAATATGGGTATATTAGGTGTTGGTAATATTTTTTTTTTTTTTTTTTTTTTTTTTTCTAAAAAGCAAAAGAATTCTTACCATGTGAGAAAAGTAGTGTAAAACATCTAACATATTGAAAGGGAAGGATATATTATACATAAAGCAATCTTCTATACTAGTAACCTGGTATTAGGATTGAGAGACCAGAGGTTGAGACCCTCAGGACAATGACCAATGATAGAAGAGACAGGAGCAGCCATTTTCTTATCGAGCCCACTCTCGCCGTCGTCTCCGGTGATGTGAGCCACAACGTCCAGCATCGTCACCACTCCTATGTACTGTTTCCTTGCACTCCCGCTCTGTTTGTCCGACTCTACTATCATTGACCCGCCGGCACCCAGCCATTGGTCTGGTTTCGCAGCTACCGGCACAGCTCTAACTCGGTTTGCCACCGGTTTGATACCAAGAATAGTCTTGTTAGAAATTAATTAATGATACATAAAACGGTCAACTCCAACAAAAAAAAAGAAAGAATATATATTAATTATTTAGCCGTGGTTTACCATGGTGTTCAAGGCGTCTGCTAGAGTGGCGTTATCAGGAACTTCGACCAGCCGCCGCTTGTGGACCATCAGATGTTTGACCTTGAGCTGCATCAAACGGCTGTGCGAATGCATGGAGGTTTTGTGTTTTGGACAGAGCCAGTCCAGAGAGCAAGCAAGTGAAACAATCGCTTAGAGTTTACATTATTAAACAGTTTTTTGGAAAGGATTTTTTTTTTATATATTAATAAAAAGGTCCAAATTTTTAGTTATGCGTAAGACATCAAAGAAAATTTGGAAACTTTGGACCGGTCCTGGTTTTGGGTAGTCGGAGGAAAATGGGACGAGGCTGATTAACTTCTAATCTTTGTTTTGATGCTTTCATAGTTTACTTCATTATTCATATTAGTCATGTTACTAGGAAGATGGCACGTATAACATGTGTTGCTCCATGGGCATGTACATGTGCTTTTCGTATGCACAGACCACGCGTCCGTTTATTCAGATTTCGTTTTACAACATAATGATTTTAAGGTTCACAATCAAAAGTTTTACAGTATGCTGATTAACAAAAATAAAAATAAAAATTGCAGTATGAAACTTTTTTTAATTAAACTATCTACTGTTTGTTACAAAGACAAATACAGTGCCCAGTTCAAATTGAATAATAGCCAAAAATATCGTAAATCTGAAAATGGGCTCAGCCCAAAGAAAAAAAGTAAACGAATCGAGATAAAGGAAAAGTCGGGTCCCATTCACGAAACGGGTCGGATCCAGGGCCCAACCCAAGGCGAATGAATATCTCGTGAAAGCAATAAATGAATCAGGAATTTTGTGTTTATTTCGCTCCTCGAGTTATCCCGTGAAAGTCATAATGACATTGTGAACGTTTTTTTGGACCCACCAAAATTTTTTTCTTTTGAATATATACATACATTATATGTGCACTAACAATTTGGAACAACAACTACTAAAAAAAATGGCACAATATGAACTCTTCCGCCAAATATTCATTGTCTTGTCGATAATTTCTCCGTTAGTCAGATCTTTCACCGTGATCACCTCCGACTCGACGGCGCCATCTGCTCTGATCGACGGCCCCCAAACTGGATTCACGATGACCAACGACGGCGCTCGCACGGAGCCTGACGAGCAAGACGCCGTCTACGACATTATGCGTGCCACCGGCAACGACTGGGCTGCCGCGATTCCAGACGTTTGCCGAGGGAGATGGCACGGGATCGAGTGTATGCCGGACCAGGATAACGTCTACCACGTGGTCTCTCTGTCGTTCGGAGCGCTCTCAGACGACACGGCGTTCCCCACTTGTGATCCACAACGCTCTTACGTCTCTGAGTCCCTCACGAGGCTCAAACACCTCAAAGCCCTGTTCTTCTACCGTTGTTTAGGCCGCTCCCCACAGCGCATACCGGCGTTTCTGGGCCGTCTCGGTTCGAGTCTGCAAACGCTGGTTCTGAGGGAGAATGGCTTTTTGGGTCCTATCCCTGACGAATTGGGCAATCTTACCAATTTGAAAGTTCTTGATTTGCATAAAAATTACCTCAACGGCTCCATTCCCTTGTCGTTTAACCGGTTCTCCGGTTTAAGATCGCTTGATTTGAGTGGGAACCGGTTGACTGGTTCCATTCCCGGTTTTCTTCTTCCGGAGCTGAACGTTCTGGATTTGAACCAGAATCTTTTGACCGGACCGGTTCCATCCACACTCTCGACCTGTGGATCGTTGATCAAAATCGATCTTAGCCGAAACAGAGTCACTGGTCCTATCCCAGACTCGATTAACCGGCTCAACCAATTAGTGCTTCTGGATTTGAGCTATAACCGGTTAGCAGGTCCATTCCCGCCTTCTCTCCAAGGTCTAAACTCTCTTCAAGCTTTGATGCTCAAAGGCAATACAAAATTCTCAACAACGATTCCTGAAAACGCGTTCAAAGGGCTCAAGAACTTGATGGTTCTTGTTCTCTCAAATATGAATCTCCAGGGTTCGATACCGAAATCATTGACTCGGTTAAACAGTCTTCGGGTACTTCACTTGGAGGGCAACAATCTGACCGGAGAGATCCCTTTGGAGTTTAGGGACGTGAAGCATCTAAGCGAGCTGAGGCTCAACGATAACAGTCTGACAGGTCCAGTACCGTTCGAGAGAGATACAGTGTGGAGGATGAGGAGAAAGCTGAGGCTGTATAACAATGCTGGTTTGTGTGTGAACCGGGACAGCGACTTGGATGATGCATTCGGTTCAACATCTGGTTCAAGTGTCAGTTTGTGTGTTGGAGAAACGCCGAGACCAGGTCCTTCTGGTTCGGTACAACATCTATCTAGAGAAGAAGACGGTGGTATGCCGGGCTTGTCAAGCAGTTCCAAGACTTTGGGGTTCTCCTATCTTTCTGCATTCGTTCTTGTCTTTCTAGTTAGGTAAGGGATGATATAACTGCTGTAAATACTTCCGAGTTTAATAATGTTAGATGCTTTCTCTCCATTTGTTGGAACTTAAAATTGATTATCTTCATTCATGGTTACAAAAAACTGCTTGTTCCTTTTGTTGGAGACTAGAGAGACTTGTATTTGCTGGTTTACCATGTTTGGAATATTTGGCTTTTGTTCATTATGGGAAGAACCTACTAAAGTTTAAAATTGTCATTTTATTTCCTCTCATCGAAGAGATTAGTTACCGAACTTCCCTGATACGCATACGAATGATTGCATCAGATGTGCCCATGCAACACATTCAAGATTTTCATTCTAGTGGCAAAACATCTTTGTAAGATTTAAGGACGTTACAATCTATCTCAGTAACGCACAAGAGAGTAAAACATCTTACAAGTCTCTGTTGCAAAATAAAGCTAAATCAGCAAAAAGGAGGAAGTTTACACACATGGTAAGAAAAGTAAGTATATCTCAAGTAAATGTGTCCTCGCGATCTCCCTCTGCAATGTCAGCCTCCTCCATGTTGCTGAACTCTAGGAAATGAGTGGGTCGATGCTCCTCGTGATAGTACTCCTTTGGGGATCCGAGTTTGACACTGTAGTTCATACTCACCGTGTGCTTCACTCCCATGAAGTTGTAGTTCCACGGTCCATTCTCAGGAACCTATCACAACAACAGTTACAAAATCAGATTCCAATGGTTTATATCATCCAAGGACAAAAGCACAATTGAAAACTGTGTTTCTTACCATGTAAAACCCGAGGAACCGGTCACTCAGCAGCATCTGAACCTTTTCATAATGGGTGGGAAGGTAACCGTGAGGATTGCTGCCTGTGTCCTTGTTAAGCCGCCCCCATTCATATCCGGTTTGGGTCAACTTATATGACGTCAAAGAGCAGGAGCCCGGAGTGAAACTGCAGGTCAGGATGATGCATTTTTCTCCATCCCATTGCTTGTTGTTCTCCAGAACACGGGAATGAGAGGTTACATCCTATCAAAGCAAAGATCAGTTAGCCATGGGGTTAACAGGCTGATATTAAGGTATAGATCAAATATAACAGGATGATATTAAGGTATAGATAAAATATAATACATGTGGTGACAGCTGAGGCAGCTCGTTAGGCTGTGTGTGCAACCATCCCAAGGGCTCAAGATCATTTAGGAAATCATGCTCAGGAAGAGATGACGGCAGGTGAACTTGCTGATGACTTCCCCATTGTGGCACCATCACAACACAACGGATCTCCTTCACTTGGGGATTATCCGGGGGACTAATACCATATAAATATCCAGCAATTTGAGTACGAAGATCTGCTACGCATATAAACTTCTTCAAAATGTTCTTTGGCATGATGTAGGTGTATCCGGTTTCCTGTGAACAACAAGAAACAATGTTTAAGGTCGACACCTGAAAGTCTATTACTTAATTGACAAAGTGAATGAGAGTGAATTGGATTCTAACCTTTATGTCATCTGAGTTCACATATATGTGATTGACTCTGAGGTAAAGATTAGTAGCTGATATTGCACGTACACGCCAATCTGTTTTGGAACCGAATGCAGATTGCTCGTAAGGGCTCGTGGTGGTGACAATGAGCTCATCACCATGGACATTTGTAGTTCTTGTTGTGACTGCAGTAAGCTGGCTGGCTTCCTTTGCCTGCAAATAGGATATTTATTTACAGTGAGCAAAAAGAATAATAGGCACAGATCTACTCTCTCAATGTTTGATAGAAGTAACAGTTACGAGTACCTGTTTCTCAATCTCAGCTATCTGTTGCCTCTGTTGAGAGGGTGGAGTAATCTCAGCTCCAAGAATAATATCTCTGATCTCTGATTGTGTCAGAGCTGAGGTATTCACATTGTTCTTCTTTGCGTAGTCAGAAAGGATAAGATCTCGAAGTGCTACCTCCACCTGAATTTAACATGATCGTGAATAAGGACTATTCAAACAAAGAGAAGAAAGTAAAAGCATTACATAATATAATTCACTAGTAAGTAAAAACAGCAGATGCAGAGGTGATGTAGTGTAAAGAGGCATCCTATCAAATAAAATAATCTAGCAAGAAGAAGTACTTGGAAAGTGGCAGAAGAGTTACCTTCATCCATTGATCGTCAGTGAGAGAAGGCCAGATGTGATGTGGCTCAGTGACAACGGACTTGTCAGGCTTCAACAACATCTTAGCCTTCTCATTATTCACGTGAAGCGCACGAAGGATCAAAATAAGTCTTGAAAAGGCAGTATACGAAGAAATACTCTTCAACCAATCATCATATATATTAAACAAGACCATCTGTGGTTCTGTGGCCTTCAAAATCAGGTCACCAAATTTCTCTATCTTGAGGCAAGCCTGGAACGGAAGCTGCAGCTCGCTTCCCTTGATAACAATGTTGGGGAAATCCAGCAAGTGAACCTCAAGGGGATCCAACATTCCTTTCCGCGTGACAATAATCTGTTTCGGCTGTTCTTCAACAGGGAGAGATCGCACAAGTGCAGCAACCTCTTCAGCAGTTTTCCATTTCGCTAGCTGGCCAAGACGCTTCTGACCAGCCCAAACACTTGTATGGATAACCTAGAGGACCAAAAAACAGTTGAGATTCCACAGCATGTTACAAGACAAACAGAAGAGGAAGTAGTTTTGTGGAACAATGCATATATGCCTGTTCTTAATGTCAAGATCGGGAGAGGAAGAAATACCTTCAGGAACAGCTGCCCAGTTCTTGGATTGAAAATGAAAATCGCACCATTGATTGGCTTTGTCGTTAAATTTCCTTCAAATGTCTTGTGAATCGTGACACGATAGACATTGGTATCATCAACAAACCATATAATTTGATTGCTGAATATTTCACCATAGTTTTGAGATGACAAATATGGCTCTGTAGGCTCAGAAGAGTATAACTGCAGACCTTTCCTTATCCTCTCTCTCAACACATATAGGGCCGGATTGGACTGCAATTAGTAAAGATTAAACGGTAAGTCACATATCTAAACAAAATGGGTCCTGCAAAAGACACCCCAAAAGAAATTCTAGTACCTTCATGATCTTGTTCATTGCTTGAGCAAGAAGAGGTTTTGAGCCAGGGAACCAATTACCAAAGGCAGAATGCAGGTTGTATGCCAGATCAAGCCCAATCATTACACCTGCACGGATTTTGTAAAAACTTAATACATACTGCAGAAAAGCAAAGACTAACAAAACAAAGCAAAATGGAAAAAGTAATAAATACCTGTTGGAGATGGATAGATAGACATGTTGTCAGTTGTATAGTCCATGAATTTGGCCCTAGTATAACGCTCAATATCATGGGAGTCATAATCTCCCCATCGAAGTTGCACATCTATCCAGTACTTATTACTCGCTTTCTGGTCAAACATATCCTTTGACTCTGCAACCAGGCTAGGCTTAGACATTGGCCATTTATGAGCAGCAAATAGAAGAACATCAGCACAAGAGCTGTTCATCTTATAACTCTTCCTTGGATGAATCGTCTCCTTCTGCACAGTTTCTATCTCCAAAGCGTCCAACTCTTGGTCCAATACTTGGCAAAGATCCATAACAACACTCTCATGGATCTTCTGCCACAAATGGGCACGGAAAATCTGAATCAAAGATATCTTCAGTGTAGGAATCTTTCCATGCATAAATATTCCTGTCAGATCCAACTGCACTTGGAAACCCACATAGACATTTGCTCGATTAATTGTTGGCGACCACCAAAGCGTGAATCTTCTATTTGGAATCTGGTTCAGACCAGACCTCTGCGCATTAGTCAACTTCTTATATTTCATCGACTCCTCAAAACCAGATGCCTTCTCCCAGAAAAGTCCCTCCCATGTCGGGAAACTGAGTTCATGTAAAGCATGAAAAAATTAGTAAATATGATGTGATAGGCTGAGAACAAAAGCTGTGCGCAACTGAACATCCTACGCTATTATGAAACAAATATCATAATTAGTTGAGGAGAAATGAAAAGCAGACTTACTAGGTCCCCTTGAATAACGTGTGCTCAAGAATACCCTCAACACCTCCAAGAGCTTGGATGACATCAGTGCGGTAATTGTTCAAGTTCCACAACTTCCCATCATGCCTCTGGTGTGTCCACCAGAACGGATTTTGTTTAAGGACTTGGTACTGCTTGAAGTCGGTCCGAACCCTCCAACCTTTATCATATGCCAATGTGTGCCTATCCTTCTGAAACAGTGTATTTATGCGAGGAATTCCCCTATCCCAAGAATCCTGTCAAATTTTTTATACATGAGTTATTATTCCTCCTCAATGATCAGATGTTCTAGAAGCAAATAAAATTCAAAATGATTTTTGCGTAGACCCCGAAAAGGGGACTACGCAACAATAATCTCCCAACACCCTCTGTGACTACTTCCAGGACTACCAAAAGAAAGCAAGCTAGCACGCTGATATCCCTCTCAAAATTTGACATTAAGTAAAGAGGTAACAAATACACAAGTATGACACTTACTTCCAAATCTTCCAGTGTAAGACGCCTATTTTGGGCCTGGGCTTCCTGCCTCTTTAACGCATATTCTGCCCACACCCGCTGTGAATCAATAAACTCACTTTCCCACGGCTGTATGTAACGGTAAAGATTTGGTATAAGCTGATCTTCCTCGTGGCTCATTCCACTCCTAAAGTGGGTTACACCAACATCTGTTTGTTTGCTGTACCGAAGGTCACTTTGTGGGATCAAAATATGACCCATTGACAACATTCCCAGCCCACCAATTTCCTTTGGAGTGTAGAAGATAACAGGAGGAAATCTGCCAAAGAGTAAGTAGACAATCAGGTTACAGAAACATAAACACACAGCACTGCTATGTCAACCATAAATAAAAAAAGATAGCTTTTGCTCACCGACTAGGCATCTTTGAGTTCAGCCCAATCTTAATCCTTGTTTGGATTTTATTCTCACACTTGACCAGTAGATCCAAGAGCTCTTGTGTGTGTACAGTGGCTTCCCGGAAGTAAGTCATGAGACCTGTTTATAATAGAATACGTGATCAGTTTCATGCTAAACCACACATCATAAAAAGCTAACAATGATGCCAAAAGGGGCTCATAGGATTATACCAATTAGAGCTGTATTCCATTTGTTGACGATCTTGGTAAAGGTGGTTGATCCTGATGACATAAGGATCTGCCTCACACGATTCTCAAATACCTTCATATGTTCATCGTCAACTCGCAGAAAAGCTACTGCAGTCCTCTCCTTGGTCTGTTCATTTTGCAGATTCCAGACACCATCTCTTGTGTTGCTGAAAGCTTCTTGGGTCATTCTGATTTTTGGAAGTATGCGGACTTCAAATCCACACCTGCAGGCAAGATGCGAAAGAGTCACTGATGTCAGTAGCAGTAACAAATTACAGACTAAACAAAGGCCTAGCACTAATATCAGATGCACTACGATGCTCAAATAAAAGACTTACATGCTAAAGAGCAGGTTAGGATTATCCTTGCTATAGACAGAGACAAAGCCATTCTCCCACTCCAAAGTAGTGATGCTCCGAGGAAGACGGTTCTTCATGTCCCAGAAGACACTTCTACCAAGATTGACTGAAAGACACAACATCAACATCTAATGCATAAAATGATAGTCAATCGGACTATATATATAAAAAAGAAGAACATACCATCATGTTTCATCAGCCTCATCCTTGCATCTCGTGGCCAGCACTTCTTATTGTTGTATCCCACCATGTTTTCATTGTTGGGATCAGGATGCTCCGTAAGATATCGCTGAATAAGATCTCGAGCCTCTTCATGGGAAAACTTAAACATTATATGAACTTTGTCTATATATCGAGAATAGAGTCTTATGGGATGGCGTGTCTCCACTTTTGTATCCCAAAACGTCATAAACTCGTTAGGCATCTGAGGTGGCCCAGCAATTTCACTCGCTCGAGTCAAACCAAGAAGCAAAAGATCAAGCAATAGTCCATAAAATTGAACAACAAACGATGCAAACTGAAGTCCCCTAATGAGACCATACGCATTAGTATGACTCATATCCTTGTAAGACAGGACCACATTATTCTTGGCAGACACATAGTCTGCAATATTGTGGTCAAGAACCAAACGAAGAAGCCTGAAAGAAACAACACAAAACACTTATTACTCCAGAAAGTTGTGGCTCAATGTCTATAATCAATAAAGTATTAATGAGATAGGTACCTGTTCAACATTGTCAAATCGATCTTCTCAAAGAACTTTTCGAACTTAGTTTGGAGCATCACCACACACTGCCCATCACCTGTGTCCCATATGCCTTGCAAATTGTTGATACCTTGACACCACTTGTAAACCAGAAGTGGGGGCGGCTCTGAGTCTGCTGGCTTAATCCAGTTTGGAAACAAGTGGCGCTTGTCACCTTCGTACCACAAGTATTGATCAAGATATGCATCGGTAATTTTCTCTAGAGGCTCTATTTCATAAACTGGAATCAAGTAGCTATATAGATCCATAAACTCTATGCCAACCTGCAAAAATAAAACGTTTTCACCATCACTTTACTGCGGTAACCTTGAAGACCTATGTCAATCCATTGCTCCAATATAGAGTGAAATATCAAGTTACCTCTTTAAAGCCACGTTGGGTGAGAAGATGACGTTTTATTCGTGATAGAGCTTCATGAGGATTGTCATAAGCTTGTTCAATTAGACCAAGCTCTTCTCGCTGCTGCTGGTTCAACCTCACAGCTACACTATATGATTCCTTCAGTCTCTCAAGGGCAAGGATGAGCAACTTTGTGTCATGTTTGTATGACAATGGAGGAAATGGAATTGGAGAAAACTTCCTTGACTCCAGCCAATGAACAGTAGTTGTATAAATTGCAAGTGCTTCTTCCGGAGTGACATACGGACCATCTTTCAGGTAATTGTGCTGTCGTTCCTGTAACAGTTTTACAAAGATAACGCATCAATATATAACGCCATTTCATAAAATGTTGTTCAAGCAAAAATGAGAAAGTCATTAAGACAATGAACAGACCTGTTCTGCCTTTAGCCAAAGACGAGTCAACCTTCCGAGATTCTTTCTACAAACGGTCTTATCAACAGTAGCCCCTCTTCGGATACGCTCACGATTGTAGTGAGCAACATTCGTCCACCAATCTGCCTTAGACTTGACATAACGGAGGATCATATTCTCAACAGGCACAGGTAACCCAGGGACCTTCCATGGGATATTAGCTTTCCAGCATCGCCATGCCTCACTAAGGTGCTGCAATATAGTCCGCGCTTTATTTTGCTTGATACCCTCTGCACATTAGCAGAAAATGTTAACCAAAGAATAAAGTAAAGCAATTTCATCATTGATAAACACAAGGAAAAAAAAGTTTGTAAGAATGGAAACCTGGCATAGCATCAAGGACGTCATGCATGACAGCAGCTCGAAGCTCCAAATCAAAATGGCTTTCAACTCTCTGCTTTGTGACTGTTTTGGCCACTCCTTTTGAATGACGCCCCTCAAATTGACGTGCAAGAAGATTCCCTAACCATCGCTCAAGAAGAGGAACTATTCCCCGAAGGAAAAACAACCATACCCTCCACATTGGAGCCCAAAATCCACACCCTGGACCCTTACCCACAGGACCAGTATTGAAACGATAGTATATCAAGTGCTTTAAATCCTTGCACATCCTAATCTGCCTCATCAGTCTGTATTTATAACGATACATACCCGTCAACTGGCCAACATGAGAGAAAATATATTGCAGACCGTCAGCCAATTGGAAGGCATCAACATTACCAAGTCGGAATTGGACATTTGCATCAACTACAAGTTTTGTCAGCCGCAGGATCTCACGGCAGAGATGGAAAGCGTTCCCAAAACGTGACTTCTTTCGCTCTTTGGTGGTCAAAGTTTTCACAGGCTTGAGGTTGAAGTTGTAGTCAAGATGCAGGTAGTTTAAATTCTTCCTATGAATCAACAGATTCAGCATATTATATCCCTGCCGACAGACTTGCAGACCCACTTCAACCCAATCCAGTTCGGTACTTTGGAAAAACTTGGTAGCTGCAAGAGATCGAAACAAGTGCTTCTTCTTCTGAGCTTTAGGTGGTCTATGGTGCAACTCATTCAGGACGTAGCATTTCAATAACTTTTGGTAACTGACCCGAACTTTAACCGGATAGGCAGGAGGACTGCAGTTAATGAGTTCACAAAATGTATTAGGACACTTGCTAATTTCAAAAGGGAGAGAGGATCAAAGTAGAATAAAAACATATAGCTTACCAGTGCTCCTTGAACCACTCTGACACCAAGGGAATATCTTCTGCCCGGCGAGTCCTCCCAGACCTCATATTGAAAGGTCGTGGGGCAAACAACAATGATATGCCAGCAGCTGTAGTGTCAGTGTAGAGTTGGGTATCTTTTAGCAAAGGTTCCACTCCTTCTGGTAAGGCGAAGTCATCCTCATCATCATCATCATAAACCTTCCTTTCGCGCTTGTCCTTGTTAGTGTTGCTTATTGGGTGAATTAACGGATCATAATAAAATGCAGGAAGATCAGGATCCTCGGTCTTTATATACATAACCATAGGACTGTGATACACACAGAGTTTTACTTTCCTGGGCCGGTTATTGTAGAGATGTGGAAAAGCTATTCTGTACTCGGTTCGCAGAGGGGAACGAATGATAAGCTTGTTGATGTCATTAAACTCGTTCCAGTCCTCATCCCCTTTCTCCATATCGCGGTACAAAGGTTCAAACTTAGGTCCACCTGGAAAAGAGTACCAGAATGCATTAGAAAAGCACAAAAGAAATGGACCTGCAGCGAGAGTATAAGAAGTGGAGCATAGAAGGAAAATAGCGTACCAGGGATGCACATGTTCAGAGCCTTTGCTGTGAAGAAAGATGGCATGTCAAACAAGTAGAAGTAGTTGCGATCAATCAAATCAGACAGTAACTGGCCTGCAAGCCTGTGAAGGGTTGCCATAATTGGAAGTGAGAGGTTCCACCTCCGGTAACTGGGACCATTAATCAGTTTTGTTTTAACGAGTGGCTTGTGGTCGTAAAACCAAGTGTACACAGCAGAATCTTCTTCCTCATCGAGCTCCAATTGAATTGGCTCTAGAGGATCCACGTCCAGTAAGTTGTCTGCATAGTCTAGTGGAGGCTCCTCATCATCAAATGGTGGAAACCGCATTCTCTTGAAATGACGACGATCCCTCTTCTCCCTTCGCATCATAATCCACATAGTACCCCACTGCAAAACCAGAAAGGAATACTCTCAAATATCTATTGAAAATCCATGACAAACAGAGACAAGAAAAGAGAGACAGACTAATCACCCACCTGAGCCATGTAAATAGGTTCCACAACCCATGGTATCTCGTTCACAAATGTAATAGCTCCGGTGATGTGGTACAAAACCTTCACGTCTCGGACCTGGAAGAAAATGGGAATTTAGATAAATGAAGAAACGACGAAAACGGCTGAAGCTAAAGCAGAAACCACTTAAGCTAAAATAATGAACCTGCTCCCAGGGCATAGGCATATTCTCCAAGAGCTTGAAAACTGCGTGAGGAACGAATTTAAGGGCTCCAAGGTATACACGTTTGTCGTGACGGAACTTCTTGGATGACATATCACCATGATCCCTGAAGAAAGAAAGAAATCGCAGCTTCAGTCTCAATACAAGTAAAAATCCTAAGCAAATCATAGAAATCGGGCCAGAAAATAATATTCCAGTAAACTGGAATTCGAAATCGAAGAGGAGAAAACTCGCCTGATGATCTTCCTGACGTGCTCAGGTGGCATGTCCTCCTTCTGAGTTTCGACGAATCCAAACTTCCTCTTGTCGCCGTACCGCTTGGAATTTAGCTGCATCCATTTTCGGGCCTTCTCCTCAAGCTTGGCCTCCGCCTCCTCAGGAGTAGGCTCGAGCGGAGGAGTAGGAGTAGAAGGCGGCGGAAGAGCCGTGTAAGAAGGATGAGCAGCGGGCGGTGGCGGCATCATGGAGCCGCCGGTACCAGGAGGAGCTAAGGGCATACCATCGTTGTTGTTCCACATAGCTTAGGGTTCGAAATCGAAACGCCGAGCGTAGTCGCGGAGGATAAAAACCCTAAATCCACCGCGCCAGTGTCGATCTCTAGCTACGTTGCGAAGAACTAGTGAGCTTAATCGAGTGAAGAAAAACCCTAAAACATTATCGGGTGAGTCTTTTGTTCTCGTCCGGCCTTATATCAGCAGATATGAGGAGTAAGTAAAAAAAATCAGGCGGTGTGGAACAGATGCTTAGGCGGCTTAGTAGACCGATAAACTCATCATTAATGGGCCTTTAACTATTATTGTTGGGGCCCATTGACAAACTTTTAATTTGATTTTTTTTTGTCATTTATTGAGGAGCTGAACCGGAAAACAAACTCTCCCGATTCTCTGGCTCGCTCGGCTCCCTCAACACCTGAAGAAGAGCAAAGAGAGCAGAGAATCTTGTCAGTGAAAATCTGGAAGAATCGGCAATGCGAGAGGAGCATAGTCCGGGTAGGGACGGTCGTCGAAGTGGAGGACTGAGGTCGTTGATAGAGCCACGCTTTTTGTCATCCTTTGCTTTAAACGACGGTGGTTCGATTTCTGGACGGAGATCTTCCTACCTGAAACTTCCTCCTCAGGGTCGTATCAAGCTTTCCGTCGTTAAGCTCAACGGTTCCCTTTTCGGTACGAAATACGATTTTGCTTTCCCAAATAACAATTCTAAGAGTTTAGTTTACAATCAAGTTTCTCTCTGTGATTTTCTTTACATAAATCGTCACCCTAATCGAGTTTACAATTCATTCAATCATTGTTTAAGAGCCTTAATAGACGTAATTTTGGCTTCGTTCAGCACAATCTTCCCATATCATGTTTCCAAAATAAGTATCTACCGGTGTTTCGGTTACTTCTGATATGGCTTCTCTACAAGTTAAATGGTTTCCAACGATTCAACAGATGTGGAAGTCGCAAAGGATTGCTCTGTGGCAGAGCTCAAAAGAGCTGTGGAACAAGTATTCACCATTTCTCCTCTCGAAGCTCACGGCATGATTTCATGGTCAGTGCATATGAAATTCTCACTGCTTAAGCTATCTGGTACACTCTTTCACTTTGATCTTTGCCTACAGGTCCCACGTCTGGGGTCATTTTTGCTTGTCTTATCGAGACCAGAGATTAGTCAATGACAAGACGAGCATCCGCTATCTCGCTCTCAGTGACGGGGACCAAGTTCGTATAATTCCTTCTCACTTCCATATAACAATCCTATGCACGCATTTTCTTTCCTTTGAAATTTTTAACATCCCTTTCACTCTTTTTTCAGTTACGTTTCGTAAGGCATTTGTCGATAGACCACTCTCCTATGAACAAAAGATCCAAGAGCCCGAGTTGCAAGCGCTATCTCGAGTAAGTACTTTGTAACAATCTGCCTATATCGTCTCTGCATTTCGATGCTCTGCTAAAGAAGCCTCGTATTGTAGGTTGGAAGTGGAATCCAACGTCAACGAAATCCAACTACAAAACCAAAACCACAACGGTGTGGATGATGTAGCTGACAAGTGTTATCCAGGAGCACAAGACGAGTTACCAGCAGCAGAATTCAGACTAGTTAACTTCATTAAAGGATGGTTGCCGTATGCTGGACGTTGGGGAGTGTCCAGAAAAGGACCCGATAGTCGCAGTGGTCCTTCCAGATTTTCTTTGAAGCATTTCGGTGGCAGACCCAAGATGTAAATCCGTAAGTCACAACCTCTTCCTATGTCCCCTTTTTAGTTTCCTCCTCTCTTTCAATGATTATTGGTTTATGAATTTGTTGTCTAGGATTCATTCAAAAGATCCATAGTTTTACAAATCTCATATCTATAATTTGTCTTCATGCATTATGAAAGCAGAAAGAAGGTGCATTTTCAGCCTAGAACATAGTAGTAAGAGCATCTGATTTGTAATAAAACAATAATAAATTGAGTATGTGTTGATTATGAATAATTCAGAAGTAAGATGGCAAGGTAAACCTTGCACAGGCTGAAAATGGTAACCCATACCAACCTACTGAGCCCAATAATTGGCTCACCATTTTGCTGGTCAAACCTATGTTCCACCTGAGAATCTACGAATGACCCGCCCCGCCACTAGAATGCTCATCTTCTTTTGCCTCCGTTTTATATAAAAAAAATGTCTATCGTTGTCATATTTGTATGAAGTTAACTTGTTGACAATCTGGATTCATAGGGTGCCATATGGTTCACATCTGATATAATGTTATTATTTGATTCTTCTTAGAAGGCACAATTGAACCTTCCAAGTATTTTTAGTTTTCAAGTTTGTTCAACCAATGAACTAGTGTCTCATTGGATTAATATTATATGTAAGCTGGTCAACACTTTCACAGGTTGTTAGGAGCTTGAGAATATAGTTTTCTTCTACATCTTGAGAAAGTGAAGAATACGCTCTTAGAGATTTGTCTTTGTAATTTTATAAACACTTGGAGTCTTAATTAATGATCGGATTAGTTCTTGGCCGAGTGTAAGGGTTTGTTCTTGTCTTAATAATACAGTTTTTGTTTCTTTGTATTTGCTTTCTTGGCTGGTAAAGTGAAGAAATGCAGAAACCGTGGAAGCAAGTGCAGAAGACTTTCATTCTCGGTCTATTCTGCATTCTGTGATCCACGAAGAGTATACCACTCAATAAAGTAAAGTAATCCGCTAGGCACAGCCACTGAGGTTGTTACATGTCAGGATTCTACTTTCTAAAGAAATTGGTATGACTGATGGATCTCTCTGCATGTGGGTCTAATCTAATATTGGATGTGTAATAGTCTCATTGTCCTGCTGCATGCAATGGAATGTAACATCAAAAGGTGAGAGCATAGTGCATACAGCGACTTACACAATCTGCCAACAGTAAAAACGCAAAGAAGTGGGATATTTGATTCCCAGGAGAGCACAGAGTCACATGGTCAAGTCCCTCTCTTTTTTATGTCTTTTTATATATATATATATATATGCAATCACTACCCTATATATATGGTCATCTCCCAAGATTTGATGTACGCATTCGTTTGTGTTTCGTTTTCAAACTTCATCATCTCTTACAACCACTTTTGCCTTTCTTTTTCCCCCCGTTTATGTAACCAAAGTTACTTTGATTTCGCTTAAAAATCTTTCAAGATCTTAAGAAATAAACTGACCAATTAGATGTTGTCAGTAAATAAATCATACTATCTAGGAATAGATGCAACTCGGCCACTTACGATTGTATATGATATGGTGTGTTCTTTTCTGTATTGAAGTTGGATTTGAAAGACCATAATAATTGAGTTTTGAGTGCTGTGTTGTCGTTTTATTAAGAAAGGGTAAAGAGTCTAATTGATAGAGTCATAGTGTATGTAGATGAAATCATGAAAAGCATGTATATTTGGTTCAGATCCGACTAGTGGACTGGAAAGGATAATAGTCTCATCTGATTGATTTTGATTTTGCCTCTTCATGTGTTTTCAGCTATATTTCTTTGAATCCAAAAAGCTAGTCCAGTTATGGGGGTCTTTTTTGTTTATATGATTTATTTCTTGTATCAACTTCTCTTCTTCTAAAACATTTCCTTTTGCTTATCTTCTCTGAAACGATAATCATAGGTCAGTGTAATGGTATTAAGGGGGAAAATTAAACAAACTAGTGGTTGTAAATAGAATTGGTGGTGTTATGTCTTATCTCGAACGATAAGAGTAAAAAGTAGTAGTGTAGAGCTTAAAACGACAAAAGGAATATCTTCTACACGAAATCGAAATCCAACCAAATCTACTTGTGATGAAAAAACAAAATTAATTGAATCAATATTTGGTTAGAAAACGGCATAGGTGAATGGAGTCCATCCATAACATGGAATGTGGGGGCACAAAAAAAAATATAGTAAGATATTTTTTTGATTGAAATTGGGTGTTATTCCTTATAATAAAAGTAAAGTAATGATTAGAAAATCAAACAAGAAAAGGAAGAAGAAGAAGAGAAGTGGGGGATAGTGAGTGAGCAGGCGTGCGCTTAAACAGTCGAAACAGGCACTCGTACGTTTTTATTTTATCTCTCATCAGGCCCCTCCCTCCTCTTTTACCTTCTTTTTCTGGTAAATTTAAATCCTTCTGGATACATAATGCATACACTCCATTATAATTATTTATTCTTAACATTTACACCAAATTTTCTTTTTTATATATATATATTTAAAGTTTTAGTTAAACCATTTCAAATTAGTATTGTTTGGAGGGAGATTTTTCTTCTATGATAAGTTTTGATCAGGAGCTGAAAATTATACTGATCCTCGATGCTTTACCATTTAAAACATTCATAATAGTCCACCATTATTGAATCGCATCGAGCGATATTTGAACATTGGTTCTTAATTTACATAGTAAATTCAGCCACTATGAAGCGGTCGTTACGGTATGAGCTTTAATTTGATTGTTGTTATATATCTATATATAATAATATTTGAGAAGTGTTTTTGCTGACGTGTCGGACTCTCGGCTCTTGTTGAGTCATTGATTTTACGTAATTACTTAATTATCCTTAATGAAATCTAATATATATAATAATATTTGAGAAGTGTTTTTGCTGACGTGTCGGACTCTCGGCTCTTGTTGAGTCATTGATTTTACGTAATTACTTAATTATCCTTAATGAAATCTAATTAATTTTGGAAAAATTAAATTGAATTTCGGAATTAACCAGGAAAAAATAATTTTGGAAACAATAAACATGATATCTATATATAATAATATTTGAGAAGTGTTTTTGCTGACGTGTCGGACTCTCGGCTCTTGTTGAGTCATTGATTTTACGTAATTACTTAATTACCCTTAATGAAATCTAATTAATTTTGGAAAAATTAAATTGAATTTCGGAATTAACCAGGAAAAATAATTTTGGAAACAATAAACATGATAATTAACCAAAAAAAAAAGGAACAACGAAGTACCAGTTAGGAAGCTTTAATTGAATTCATCGTGTTCTTCGTCGTGTGAATATAATTCTTCTAAACGAAGGCAAAACTTGAAATCCTAACATAAAGCATATATTCATAGCAATAACAGAGATCTAATAATTTAGTGATAGAATTTCACCTGTTGATCTGTCGAAGCAGAATAGTCAAGCTTCTCATAGTATCTTGCCCATGTTATGTCTTTAAGACGTCAATACTATCCTGCACCCTATAATTCTAACCAATGAAAAGAACAAATATTTATTACCTTGGATACAGAGTTGACGAAGAAACCTTGGATCAATACTCGACGAATCTATATATAATAATATTTGAGAAGTGTTTTTGCTGACGTGTCGGACTCTCGGCTCTTGTTGAGTCATTGATTTTACGTAATTACTTAATTACCCTTCACGTAATCTAATTAATTTTAGAAAAATTAATTGTAATTTCGGAATTAACCAGGAAAAAATAATTTTGGAAACAATAATCATGATATCTATATA
>NW_003302554.1:19187006-19242880 GCF_000004255.2 Arabidopsis lyrata subsp. lyrata
TTATACCAAAAAAAAAAATCGGAAAAGGAAAATATTTATTATAATATTGATATATTTAAGATGATAATGTCAAATATCCGAAAATTATTAATCGGAGCATTAATATAAACATAAAAGAATACTATTCTAACCTTACTCAAATTAATAAGATTTAGATAACCGAAATTAATCGTAAACGGTAATTAATTGTTAAACTAATTAAAATAAAGATCAAACGTACCGGAATAGATGAAATTTTTGGTATGATCGTCGTGTTCGTAGTCAAAAAAAATAATATGTAGATCAATGAAAGAGAACCCACCAATTTAGAAACGGTTATCACGCCATCGTATTGTTCGTCGGATGATTATAAGTCTCTAATCTGGAGATTGACTTGAACCCTGACAAAAACATATATTCATAGCATAAAATCGTAAATAGAAGGTAGAAGACCACCTATTAATCGGTTGTAACCTTGTGCAAACTCGATTTAATTTTGACGAATGAAATGTTGGTGTGGTGTCAAAACTTTCTTGGGGAGACTCGAAGATGAGAGAGCTGAAGTCAGAGATAGGCAGAGAGGTTTACATGTGAATTAGGTATGGAGTGCTAACGTGAACATGAACGTGAACGGCGGTGATTTTTGCACATAATAGCAATTAGATCGAGTTTTGGAAAAAAATATGGATCAGCGTGACATGACGCATATGGATACCATGCATGTCTATCTATTGTAAATCAAAAATTATATTATTGTTCCGCCTTATTTTTGAAACAGAAAGGAATTTTCCCTTAAATTTTAATATATTTTATAAGATAGTATCAGATATAGTAGTAAATCTAAAATAGTTGTTATTATTCCATATTTTTACCGAAAAAAGTAAATATTATTTTAAATAAACATGGATAACAATGAATAAATGGCAGTTTTACAAATATTTATTATTATGATAGTGATTTGCTTACTAAAATATGTAAATTTTCTTTTCTTTTTTTGTATTTATCGTCGAAAAATTTAGAAACTCTAAATCATGCACCGCCTCCTATTCAATATAAATACCTTGCTCATGGTATTCAATTTCAGATCATAACTAACCCTTGTTTTTTTGTTCTTTTTTTTTCAAACTTTTTTTTGCTTCTACCTAATTTTTCTTTTTCTTTTTATTGTAGGGTGGATGTATGGAGGGGACGATGTGAACTGGTGTATGGAAAATTTGGACCTAATTCAATGAATAAACAGGTGATCTTATAATTTATATGTACAAATTTGATTTTTTTTTTTTTGTATTTATGGTTTCACTATTTTCACCACTAATCAATTTTTATAATCAAAAAGTTTGGTTTCAACTTTTGAGAAGGTAATCATCGATGGTTTGGTATGTTTCTTTTTGTTGTAAAAAGATGAGGTACCTCCCGATTTTGTTGAGGTACATGTTCTTATTATTTTCAAATATGTCTTTTCTCAGAAGAAACACTCAACTTTTGATAACACAGTTGCCACAAAGTCAGAAAGATGACTTATTTCAGGGATGAATCTTCAGAGGAGGCTAATTTTTGTCGTTAATACAATTTAAGTATTCCTCTCTTTAGATTAGGGATAACAAACTTGGCTGTTAAATTCAGGAATTACTCTTCGTTGCCAATCTCTCTCCCCAAACTAAAATATTACATATATGGAAGTAGTAACTTAAAGTTTTTGGTATCGAGGTCATTCTAAGGCACTGAGATTCGGACTTTGGTATGTATAGGATTCGTTTTCCATGCACTAAGATTTAATTATTGTTTAATTTATTGATTTTTAGGTTTCTTTCCATGCTCTGATGCGTTTTCGGGTGTGCCAATGGAAGCTTGCATCACTCTTTACTCCAAGCGTAAGTATGCTCTGCATTAGCTTCTTCTGTTCCATTGGTTATTATGGGTTTTGACTTTTGAGAAATATACAACAATTTAAAACCAAGTTTTGTTGTTGATTAGTTCGGTTTGTATACCATATTTTGCTAAATACATATGACCATAAATAAGACCAAAGGAGCTGGGTTAGCTCCTTTGCCAGCTATATATATCCCAGAATTTTTTTTTGTTTGTTAATAGAGAGAACCCACCAATTTTGTAGCGTTGATTGTGACATCGAATTGTTTGTCGGATGAATATAAGTCTCTAATCCGGAGACTGAAGTTGAACCCTAACAAAAACATATATTCATAGCATAAAATTCATAAATAAAGGTAGAACATCACATAGCTTTTTCTTCAAAGCTAACACATCTCTCTTTGTAGCCGAATTACTCTCCAGTTTGGTATATACTCAAATTTTCCAATGACTTCCTTCTCGAACCTGGAGCGTTTTTGCTTTGCCGGATATTTTTAGGATATGGCTCTTATGTATCTCTTGTGAGTCACTTGATATGTTGTTTAGGTAAAACTTTTGGTTTGAAAGAGAATGATCTACGACAAGCATAATCGGTTATTTGTTATATATGTGGCCATGTTCATATTGCTTTCTCCACAAGCAATTTTCCAGTTTTGTAGCATTCGATATTTAAATTTAAAAGCTTCAATACGTTGTATACATGTGTATGTATGTACATATATGAATTATTCTCAGTTGCACATAGTGGTTTCTAAGGGATAGATACTTGCTCTCTGTAATCCTCTCATTTTTAGTACCTATCTTCAGTGTTTACTTTGCTAAGAGCTTCTTGATAGGCATACATCTTTGCAATCTCAGATCAATATACTACAAATACATATACGATACAGTTAAGAAAATGATATTTCTCTTACAACTTTTTATATGGGTTTTATAAACAAGAGATCAACTGAAGGGTTACGCAGCGACCAATGGCAAAGGTAGAGACAAAGATACTACAATAGGGACGATAAATATGACACGATATATACAAAAGAGATGCCTGTTTCTATACCATTGAAATTTTACGTACATAACTAATTCAAAGAGCAAGATGACTTACTTGATAGGTAAGAGATATGGTAAGAGATTATATTTTTCAATTATTTGTTTCCAACTACGAAAAACTCCAGTGACATACAATCTAAAAGCATGAATATGTCATAAAATCAAGAATACAACAAAAACCAGGAAGATGGGCCCAAATTAAAGTCCGAAACTGGACGTGGGGAACCCACAGACAGTGGCGGTCGGAGCGTTACAAATATGAAAGAAACGAGGAAGCGTGAATATGTCATAAAACCAAGAGTACTACAAAACCAAGAAGATGTGCTCAAAGAACGAAACTGGACGTGGGAACCCACAGACAGTGGCGGTCGTGGCATTACAAATATGAAACAAACGAGTAAGCATGAATATGTCATAAAATCAAGAGTACGACAAAACAAAGAAGATGGGCCTAAAGACCGAAACTGGACGTGGGGAGCCCACGGACAGTGGCGGTCGGGGCGTTGCTAATATGAAAGAAACGAGTAAGCATGAATATGTCATAAAATCAAGAGTACGACAAAACAAAGAAGATGGGCCTAAAGACCGAGACTGGACGTGGGAACCCATGGACAGTGGCGGTCGGGGCGTTGCTAATATATTGTTGGTTTAAATATATAGATTTTTTATATTTAATTCTATTATATATATCAAGATATAAACACTAATAATTGTTTGTGATTCAAAAACACTATTAATTGTTGATTACTAATAATATATATCAAAAGTTATAGCGTTTTACCATAATTCTATATTAATGTCGTTATAAAAATTAGACTCTTGACAAAATTAATTCAATAAATATCCCTAACTTGATAACCCAAAATATTAATTATTAATTCTGGTCTTAATCAACATACAACCCCGCGCTGGGCGCGGGGACCTCCCCTAGTTTCAATTTTTAAAAGATGTACTGTATTAAAAATTAACTTGGGATGGAGACGTACGATGAGTGGGTGAAGGAAATGAGAGAGATAAAAGAAGAATGATCAAAATAAGTAAGTGCTATTATAAATACAGCCAACCCCTTTCTCTCTTCTTCTTGGACACACACAAACACAGACACAAGCACACGCACACGCACACGCACGAGTGAGTGAGTGAGAGATGTTTGCCGTGGAGAATGGGTTGCAGGGAGACCCAAGATTAAAGGCCATCTCCGACGCCATTCGTGTCATTCCTCACTTCCCCAAGACTGGTCCATTTTTGCTTCTTGCTTTCTTTCTTTTTTTACCTTTTGTTTTTCTTTTCGCTTACAAATTAACTAAACGACGACTTAAGAGTACTGTGTTTGTGTTGCAGGGATCATGTTTCAGGACATAACAACTTTGTTGCTGGATCCAGTTGCCTTCAAACATGTCGTTGATATCTTCGTTGATCGTTACGAGCACATGAACATCTCTCTCGTCGCCGGTTCCTTTCACTTTCCTTTCTTTAAACCGTCTGTTTTTTTTTTTTTTTTTTAAGTCGCTATTTAGTTTTTGCCAAAGACACACACGAACAAGACCAGCAAATTATGAATTCAGCTTGAAAGGCAACGTATTTCTCTATTAATTCCTGATTTTTTACGATATCCTTATGAGAGCATTCGGCTTGAAAGACACCTCACACATGTAGATTATTAAATTGTAATCTATACGACAGAATAGTCTCAAATTCCTTTATGATAGAATCCGAGGCGTAATAATCATATCACCCAATTTGATGAAAAGATTAAATAAACAATAATAGACAACTTTTTTGGTTTAATGATTTTACACTCACATACTAGTTTCTCTAGTGTGGTTGGTATCTAATTACTTATCCCTTTATATCTTTGTTATTGTCGTTAATTAGTCTGCCTCTAGTTTTTTTTGTCTTCTAGTGACCCTTTTAGGAATTTAGTTAGAAGTGACTAAGAATTGCTAAAACATAAATTGATGTACGCAGGAGTAGAGGCGAGAGGATTCATATTTGGACCTCCCATCGCGTTAGCCATAGGTGCCAAGTTCATTCCACTGCGCAAACCGGGAAAACTACCCGGTACAATTACTTATATATACATACAGATAAAATCTCAGATAAAAAAACGAACGTGTTGTATTGGTGTTAATTATATGAAAAGAGAAGTAGTGTGATAATTGGTTGTGGTGTTAATTAAAAGGGAAAGTGATAAGCGAAGAGTACGAGCTTGAGTATGGAAGAGATCGTCTAGAGATGAGTGTGGAGGCTGTCAAATCCGACGAAAGAGCTCTCGTCATCGACGATTTAGTTGCCACTGGTGGGACACTCTCTGCTTCCATTAGCCTCTTGGGTAAATAACATCTTTCTACTTTTATTAGACAATGAATACTAATGCTAAACAAGATGATGATTTATATAATACGCCTTTTAAAAAGGTTTAGTATATCGAGTATTATTAGACTAATTATGAGTCTATATGAAATTTAGAGCGCGCCGGGGCCGAAGTTGTAGAGTGTGCATGCGTTGTTGGTTTGCCTAAGTTTAAGGTAGTAGAGTAGTACTCTTTTAATTAAGTTCGAACCAATAATATTTTGGGATTTAACGGGGTCTTGTTATAGGCCCATACATTGAAGATACTAAAATAACTCGTTTCCGCCGTGCTATGCAGGGGCAATGTAAGCTGAAGGGAAAGCCGTTGTACGTTCTGGTGGAGCCAAGCCAGTTTGATGAATTAACAACCTTATAAGCAAGCGTTTTTCTATTCGGTCGTCGATGTAATGATTTTGTAACTAGGGATTGAATGATTATATTCTCTAATATAGTCTCGGCTCCATGTGGAATGAATGATTTATGCTGCCTAGTTACAATCTAAAATGAAGCTGGCCTTAGTTCAAAGTTTGTTGTTTTAACATCTCATCTAAAAATAAGTGAAAGTTGGAATTTATCATGCGACACTGTTCTTTAGATAAAGTCAAGTCGATTTTCAAGTGATTTGAAAAATACGTAACATGGGGCATAATTTTCATCGATCGTATAACTTAACCAAGGGGCACAAAAGGAATTAAATAGATAAAACAATATTTTGAAAAAAGAAAAAAACGTTTCACGCGCAACGCAACGCGCCCATGTGAATAAGAAAAGTACGAGAAAGCCCCTGCCGCTTGAAGTTTGTTGTATATAAAAAAGCCTGACCTGACCTTTAGTTAAAGAAAAAGGAAAACCCATCGAAAACCTAAAACCCGATTAGATTTTTAGATACGAAACCTCTTCTCCTTCCTCAATCTCTCTCGATCGTCGGAGATTTTATTTGTCCCCTTGAAGAGTCTTCTTCTCCCAAACCCTATTTTATTCATCGCGTTTGTGGTTTTCTCAGCCAGCCATGTCTGCCGTGTATTGCGGAACCAAGAGATCTTACTTCGACGATATTCCTTCTCCGCCCTCTTCTAAGAGGTTCCGATGTTTTTCGCCTTCCAATTCTCCAATCTGGTCCTCTCCCTCTCCTTCCTCATCGCTCGATCAGCTTCGCACTTCGTTTCCTCATCTTGAACTCACGGTAGGCCTTGTTCTATTCAATCCACACAGATCTAGCTTTACCTGCTTGTACTAGAAATCTCTCTGACTAGGCATTTTTCGGACTCGAATTACGCATGTCGATATCTCTCTTCTTCTTCTTCACCGCCTGTAAATTGAGTTTTCGCTCATCGAATTTCCATGTCTCGGTTGCACAGGTTCTTTATGTGAGATTGGTTTCAAGTAAATTTTGACCTCTACAGTAGCTTGGTTTTCTTGTTCCTGAGAAATTTTATCTAGATTTGGGTGTCTTTCACAGGTTCTTGTCAAGGCACTAGAAGATAATGGAAGTGATTTGAATGCTGCTATGAAGAGCTTATACTCCATGGCAGCCGCTGAGGAGAAAGAAGCTGAAGAATCCTCCGCAGGAGGTGCTAATCAGGAAACTGATGCCGTTTCTGGTGGTAATCCCCCGACCAGTGGTGATGACTGGGTTGAATTGTTAGTGAGGGAAGTGTTACAATCTTCTGGTACAGATGATGCAAAAGTACGTGCAGCAAGAGTCCTTGAGGCCTTAGAGAAGATGTTAAGTGCACGTGCTCGTGAAGAAGCTGGAAAAAAATTCCAAGAGGTAAACCATTGTACCCGCGCTAAGTCCTTCCTTCTTTTTAATGTCTTCCATTCAAAATATATATTCTTACATATGCACCTTCGTTTGTGCATACATACTGGGTATCAGACCATGAATAGTGATGATCAGATTGTTCTTTGTGTTCAGGGTTGCTCTAGGACATAGGTTGAACCATTAGTTACTTCTTATGTAGGTTCATATGTCGTCATTGATTACAAGTCTGTTGGCTCTAAACACAATTATGTCATTGAGGAATCAACTGTGAAAGGACAATCATCCTCCATTTGATTTGTCAAAACTATGATATCTATGAAATTAAGAGTGTTTTTTTTTTCAATGGGAGGAAATAAAGTTATCATAAAGTAGATAATTCTTGGCATCTCTTGTATCAAAATAACGCCTCTTCTGATTCACAGGAGAAAGTGGCAGTGCAGCAACAGGTGGAGGCCTTGGTCAAGGACAACACAGTCCTAAAACGTGCTGTTGCTATCCAGCATGAGCGGCAGAAGGCATTCGAAGATGCGAACCAGCAGCTAGAACTTTTGAAGCAACTGATTCCTCAGTACCAGGAAAAGCTAAGAACTCTGGAGGTAAGCCTTAGACCATTAGAGAGGTTCTAAGTATCTCTTGCTATTGCCTTGAATGTTGTGGTGACGTAAAAGCAGATGTTGTTATAATTTGATGATGCATCATAAAAGAAAGAGAGAATGAAAAAATGCAGGTGAGCAACTACGCGTTGAGAATGCAGCTGCAGCAAGTGGAACATGGCAACTCCATGCCAGGAAGATTCAATCCGGACGTCTTCTAAGGCTCTCCAAGAAACAAGGACACTTGCAGGAGAAGGCAATAAACGAAAGTAGAGGGAGAGAAAGAGAGAGAGAGAGAGTGATCAAACTACAAAACAAAAGCGCTTTGCGTTGTATTACTACTGTGTAGTCAGGACAAACAAACATCTGTTTCCATTCCTTTTTTTTTTTTTTTTTTTTTTTTCTTCTTTTATTTGGTTTGCTGCCGTTTGTCTGTGGTGATCAGGCGCATTAATTGGGAAATCAAGGATGTGTGTTTGGTACATAGGACTGTCTGTATAAGTGAACATTGTTTCCAATCGGATCAACCATTATAATATGATGAGAGTAATTTTACCTGTTTGCATAAGGAGTGACTTGGAAGAGAGATAAATTAGAAGAAAATAAGGAAAGAAAGAAAAATCCACGTGAGCGAGGTTCGCACCACAAATCCCGAAAAAAGCTTTGGAGAACGGACTGGAATCATCATCTCAACAATCAGGGCCGGTCCTAGAATTTCAGTGGCCTAAAGCATAATTTTAAAAGTATGGCTTTGAAAATAAAATAAAATAAACAAAAATTAATAACACAACAAAAAATGACAAAAAACCAACTATGGAGACTCGAAACTGGGAGGGATTGAGATAAATTAGAAGAAAATAAGGAAAGAAAGAAAAATCCACGTGAGCGAGGTTCGCACCACAAATCCCGAAAAAAGCTTTTGGAGAACGGACTGGAATCATCATCTCAACAATGTCCGTTACCAAGCTTCTCCTCTTCCTCTTGGTAGCTTGAGAGAAGCTCGATTTTGTCATCAATTTCGTCTTTAATGGCTTCTCCCTCCCTCATCCCCTCTTCTCTCTGCTTCGCTGCCGCTCCCGCTCCCGCCGCCGATGGTCCGCGTTCCCTCTCTTCTAATTTCGACGGCGGTACCAATCTCAGGTATCACAAGAGCTTCTTATCCCTTTCATCTTCTTCGCCTTATCGAAATCGACGGTGCCGTTCCCTCGTCGTGTTTGCTGCTTCCGGAGACTACTATGCTACTCTCGGTGTCCCTAAATCTGCCAATAACAAGGAGATTAAAGCCGCGTATCGACGCCTCGCTCGTCAGGTGTCCTTTCTCTTTCTCGTCATTCGTTTTTCTGCTTTGTGATTTTCTCGCTTATTATGACATTACACTGTTGCTTAATGATTTCCTGATCATGGAACTTCTCAACTGATTTTATGAAATCTAGTATCATCCTGATGTGAACAAGGAACCTGGCGCAACTGACAAGTTCAAGGAAATCAGTGCTGCCTATGAGGTATGCACCACAAGCTAAGGTCCTCTGTTCGATTCTCTTCATGCCATCTTCTCCTGCCCTATCACTATATTTTGGGTTTGCTTTTCTTGTTACCTGTTAGCTTGCATGATTACAAGGCCTTACTTTTTAACATTTGCTGCTACAATTATGTTGGGATATGTAATCGTGTAACATGAGTTCTCAGCTCTTTTAATTCCTTGTGGTTACTGAACTACAACACTGTCAGGTGCTATCAGATGAGCAAAAGCGAGCATTATATGATCAATATGGTGAAGCCGGAGTCAAGAGTACTGTAGGAGGAGCTTCTGGTACTTACACGGTAATACATTATCTATTTCTCTCTATGCTTAATCATGCGCATGACCCACAAATTTGTGCGTTTCTTCCCTTGCTGATGGATTAGCAGTTGAAACCTGATTTGAGATGTGCACTGGCCGTCAGTTCCTGTGCTTGTGCGATACTTGACCCTTGGCGTTAACTCTTACATTTCCATGCAGACAAATCCCTTTGACCTTTTCGAGACATTCTTTGGTGCGAGTATGGGTGGATTTCCCGGGGTGGACCAAGCTGATTTTGGGAGAACCCGCCGCAGTAGGGTTACCAAAGGTGAAGATTTACGGTGAGTTTTTATTTCTTCCTTATTCTCTGGTAGCACAGCATTCACTGTTTGCTGATAAGATACTACTATCTAATGATTAAAATTATTGTTAGTGTCTTCTATAACTTACCCTGTGTCCTGAAATTTTCTACTACCATGGGCTTGAATCAGTAAGCAGAGGAGGTTGTGTCGTATGTCCACTCGCTTGCTTTTTCTTTTGGAGTTTTTCCTTGCTCTTCATAACCTGCATAAGCTTTGAAAACACCAAAAATGAATTAAATTCATATTTGCTTCTATTGCGGTTTAGGTATGACATCACCTTAGAACTGTCGGAGGCTATTTTTGGATCTGAGAAAGAATTTGATCTTACGCATCTGGAGACATGCGAAGCTTGTGCTGGCACTGGGGCAAAAGCAGGATCCAAGATGCGAATATGCTCCACTTGTGGTGGGCGGGGTCAAGTTATGAGAACTGAGCAAACACCATTTGGGATGTTTTCACAGGTCCTTGCAGTTGATATTCTTTTCTTTCTGTCTGCTTTATCTCTGTTGCAGTTAATTCGAGTCTGATGTCAGAAATGGCTTCTGATTGGAGCGTCGGAATTGATGTTAATGTACAGTTTAGTCAAAATAATCTGTTTCGTGGTTAGTAGTAAATGCAGAAGTGAGAATTCGGTCAGAATTTGGTTAAATCCAGTTTGTGTTTTCTATTGATTGTGAAAGTTTGTTTTTGCTGGTAACAGTACCTCCCTATAGCTGAACTTATCAATAGTTTCCTATGTGTGTGGTCTCTTTCATCTTAGGTTTCTATATGTCCAAACTGTGGTGGAGATGGTGAGGTAATTTCTGAAAATTGCCGGAAATGCTCTGGAGAAGGACGCGTGCGTACAAAAAAAAGCATCAAAGTCAAAATTCCCCCGGGAGTTAGTGCAGGTAGCATCCTTAGAGTAGCCGGAGAAGGTGATTCTGGTCCCAGAGGGTATGTTGATAACATTATCGATTGATAAATTACCAGTAGAAAACCATTCTTTCTGTTATAGGAATCTTAATGGTTATGATTTTTGGTAATTGGACTTCTGCTTCCATTAGTGGCCCTCCAGGAGATTTGTACGTATATCTTGATGTTGAAGATGTCCGGGGAATACAAAGAGATGGCATAAACCTTTTATCTACCCTTTCGATCAGTTACCTTGATGCTATACTGGGTGCGGTTGTTAAGGTGATTTAGTTCTTTGTATCAGATATATTAGAAGTACACCCTACTTACATGTAGATATTCTCAGAATTTACCATTCATCTCATGATTAATCTTAAAACATCTTTGTAGGTGAAAACAGTTGAAGGAGACACTGAACTGCAGATACCTCCAGGTACACAACCTGGTGATGTGCTGGTCCTGGCAAAGAAAGGAGTACCAAAACTGAATAGACCATCTATCCGCGGTGACCACTTGTTTACAGTCAAAGTTTCTATACCAAATCAAATAAGGTAATACCGTCTAAACTTGTCTTGTGGCCAATTTAACTAAACCAAACAGAGTTTTGTGAGTCTGTGGATGCCTTCTTTCAATTAATTTCTGGATCCTACGGACAGTGCTGGAGAACGGGAGTTACTGGAGGAACTTGCATCTCTGAAGGACACGTCCAGCAACCGGTCACGAACTCGTGCTAAGCCTCAGCAACCCAGTTGTAAGTTGTCAGATCTCTGGAAAATCTCTAATGCAGAGGACTCTTTGTTTTTATGCCAATATTAATGGAACCTCTTGTAATTTTCTGTGCATCTGAATCGATGTGAGACTATTTGATACACGTATACATTGTTGAATCCCATCATACGTATGTCGTCTCTGATTTTTCAGCTCTGAGCAGTGCACCCAGTAGCTTAGAAAACAGGACAGATGAAGTTGAGGAAAATGAAGAAGCGGAGCAAGAAAACGACTTGTGGAAAAACATCAAAGATTTTGCAGGGTAATTCAATAAAAAAGATTTGTGCCCTTGATTTCTATTCTTCTGAAGTCATATAGTGAATCGTCCAGCTCTTGTTGTGTACTTAAAATGAGAAGCACAAAATGTCTTCTACTTAAACACAGTTGTGCTACTTATTTGTAGGTCTGTCGCAAATGGAGCTCTGAAATGGCTGAGAGATAACCTCTAGAGATCCATCTTCAACTAACTGGACATGCATTAAAGCTTTTATCCGCTGCATTTATGGTACCAATGTGGAAAAGTTAATTGTTTCATTTGTTAATGTGAGGGTGTTTTGCGAAAACAATACATTTTTTTTTTTGTTTTTTTGTGTTTCCTTTCAGTTTCAATTTGGTGCACATATTGTGAAAAGAGGGCGGTTCTGCTCTACCTGCCCCTACTCCATTTAATAGTAGAGATGCAATTGGTTTTTTCGAGTTGGTTTTGGTAAGAAATAAAAAGGTCGGAGAACTAAACGGCTCCAATTTATTTGATTGGTGTTTGTTGGAGGAAATGGTTGCGGAAGCCACATATGTTGATGGAACATGTGATGATCAAAGTCTCCAAGAAAGTTGTTTTTTTTTGTATACTTGTGACATGAAATTACAAAACCTCTCGAGTTATTTTTACGTACTACTTTTTTGAGCTAAATCAATGACTAGAAAGTCAATTAAGATCCAGCAGACGCAGGACATGCTATGTAACATTTCTAACAATTTGCATTCCCTTTTTCTTGTTGTGAATTTGCATTGGATAAGACGTGGGGGAGGGAGTATGTGACAGACGAGTAAAAAAGGAAAAAAGAAGAAGAAGACGGGAGATCCAAATCTATAAGGTAAATACCAAATTTGCCCTCTTAACCTCGCCGAAAAGAAAAAAAGCTCAAAACCCTAGCCGTAATACTAAAGGTCCAAACAAAAGACAAGAAGCAGAGAAGAGTTTGCTCTCTCTCGAGAATCTTTATTTGTTTTTAGGGTTTCGATCAAAAAGAAAGAAAGAAAGAGCGCAGAAAGAGCCCATTAGCCTCGTCTCGTCTCCTTCCTCTCTCTCTCTCTCTCTCTTTTTTTGTTTTTTCAAAGTTTCGCTATTTCGCCTCGATTCGCGCTTATCGTTCCCGCCGCTACAATCTGTGAGTCCTCTAATCTCTCTCTCTCTCTCAAGGGAGCAGTGCTCCTCCATCTCAGATCTCACTCGATTTTACTGTGCTTTTCCAGATCTCTCTCTCCTCCAATTCCTGCTGTCTGCTTCTGCTGAGATCGGTATTAAACAGATCTCTTCTTAAGCCCTTTCTTTCTTTCCTTGTCTTAATCTGTTGTTCTCTTGTATATTTGTGTCCAAATTGTCTCCAATTCTTCTCTTCTGATAGAATTCTTGCTGATTCTATCTTTCTTCTCTGGTGCGGTGCAGGACTTTTCTCTCTACCAAGGATATTGTTATGGATAATAATTCCTTGATGCTCATTGATAACAATGGCTCTTTTGAGATTGATGACCAATCCCATGCTTCCTTGACTTTGTTCACTCCCACTAGGCCCACTGAGGATCTGCCTAATGCCGACACTGACGATGGCTTGCTCCCTGATCCTGCCACTCTACCCACCAAGCGCAGGAGGAAGAAGTCTATGGTCTGGGAGCACTTCACCATTGAAACTTCCAGCCCTGGATCTACCAAAGCTTGCTGCAAGCACTGCCGCAAATCTTTCGCCTACATTACTGGCCAAAAGTTGGCAGGAACTAGCCATCTTAAGCGTCACATTCAGTTGGGTATTTGTCCTATGAGCCGAGACACCAGCACCCATGCACAGATCCTTGGCTCCAAAGATCCCACCACTGCTCCTCCCAAAAAACGCCACAGATCTTCTGCTTCCTACATCCCTCTAGATCAAGATCGTTGCTACAATCAGATGGCAAAGATGATTATCATGCATGATTATCCCCTTCACATGGTCGAGCATTCTGGATTTACTGGTTTCGTCCAGGCCCTTCGTCCCCAGTTCACTATGGCAAGCTTCAATACCATTCATGCTGATTGTGTCAATATGTACCTGTCCGAGAAGCACAAGCTTTCAAACTTCATCAGTGAGATTCCTGGCCGAGTTAACCTTACCGTTGATCTCTGGACCTCTAATCAATCAGTGGGTTATGCCTTTGTGACCGGACACTTCATTGATAGGGACTGGAATCTATCTCACAGGCTTCTAAATGTTGCTGTCGTTCCTTCTCCCGATTCAGATTTTGCTCTAAATCAGCCTATTGCTGCTTGTTTATCCGACTGGAATCTGGAGAGAAGACTCTCCAGCCTCACTGTTGGGCAGTCACTAGTAAATAAAACCTCTATTGAAAACCTCAGATGCTGTTTGTCTGCCAGGAACCAGAATGTATTGAATGGTCAGTTGTTGTTGGGTAATTGCTATGCTCGCCTCCTAAGCAGTATGGCGCAAGATCTCCTTGGAGCTGAGGATTTTAAAACACCCATCAAAAAAGTCCGTGATAGCGTGAAGTATGTGAAAACCAAAGATAGTTGCGAAGAGAGGTTTGATGAACTGAAGAGACAACTTCAAACCCCTTTTACCAAAGATCTTCTCATTGACAACCAAACGAAATGGGACACAAGTTACAACATGTTATTGGCTGCCTGTGAACACAAAGAGGTGTTTTCTTGTTTGGGAAACTGCGATCTTGATTACAAAATGTCAACATCTCCTGAAGAATGGAGAAAGATTGAGATCCTTTGCTCATGCTTGAAGATTCTTTTTGACGCCGCCAATGTTTTGACTGGCTCAACTCGATTGACAGCAAACGATTTGTACCATGAAATGACAAAGCTTCAGCTAGAGCTAAGCCACTCAGCCATGAGTGAAGATCCAGATGTCAGAAACCTGGCGAACCCACTGAAAGAGAAGTTTGACGAGTACTGGAGAGAATGTTTCCTGCTTTTGGCAGTTGCTGTGGTGATGGATCCGCGCTTCAAAATGAAGCTTATTGAGTTTAGTTTCTCTAAGGCTTATGGGGAAGATGCAGATAAATGGATCAGGAGTGTTGATGATGCTGTACATGAGCTGTACCATGACTATGCTGAACAGAGTCACTCCCTGCTAGATGCTTATGTAGGCCACGGGAATGATGGCTTTTCTGAAACAGATATGTCTCAAGTTCACTTCCATCATGAAATGCCTCATGAATACCACAACTCAAATGGGCTTTCACATGATCAAATATTTGAACAGCCTGAAGATGAAAGTCTACTGAATGAAAAATCTTTGGAGGGACTATCTGGAGAAGGTCAGCAAACGGGGACAGTATCGGTGGGAGGCAATACCACACAGGGAGTAGAACAAAAAGGCCATTTGGGCGATGCCGGTACACAGAAGAACCATATCGTGGAAGGGCTGTCGGAAGAGAGCAAACCAATGGAGGGATTGACACAAGAGTCTCTTCTGACAGAAGGAAATCTGCAATCCAATGGGGAGCTAACTCCGGCACAGGAGAGCCGGCTAACAGATGAGACATCCCATGAGAACCAGGCAATGGAGGAAACACACGCGAACCAGTCAGCTGAGGAGATGTCCCATGAGACCCAGCTAATTGAGGAATTTCCATGTGAGAGCCAGCCTTCTGAGGACGTACCCCTTCAGAGCCAGCCAGTGGAAGAGATACCACAGGAGAGTCAGCTAGTGGAGGATACAGATATGAACCAAGACAGCCAGTCGGGGGAAGGATATGTACCGGAGACACAGCCAATGGAGGAAATCGTTGAAGACACTCAACCTGTTGAAGAAGTGGTGCAGGAAGAAACATCACAGATGAGCCGGCCAGTGGAGGATATACCACCTGAGAGCCATCCCATTGAGGAAATACGGCTGGAAAACCAGCAAGTGGACGATAAGGATATAACCCATGACATACAGCCGGTCGAGGAAATGCTCGAGGACACTCAACCAGTTGAGGAAGTGGATCAGGAGGCACAACAGGTGGAGAAGCATGATGACATTCAGTCTGTTGAGGAACTAGGACATGAGATACAGCCGGAGGCAGAATTGCTGGAGGACACTCAACCAGTTGAGGAAGTGGCTCAGGAGGCAGAACTGTTGGAGGAAAATCATGATGATATTCAGCCAGTTGAGGAAGCAGGACATGGGACTCAGCCAGTTGAGGAAGTGGCTCATGAGGCTCAGCCAGTGGAGCAAATTCCCGAACACAGCCAAAACCCACAAAACGCTGATGGTATTCTCAGCCAAGAATATTCTCGTGAAGGTAAATCTGTACAAGAAGAGCAGCAATCAGATGAGGGCATAGCCTCAGACCAACATCCTCAATCACATGCAATGCCACAGGAAGAAGAGGCACAACATGATTCTCAGTCACATGCAACGCCACAAGAAGAAGCCACATTTACAATCTCTCAAGAAGGTCACCAAGTTGACGTCCTTCTCCAGGAAGGCCACCACCTTGAAGCATCTTCACAGGAGTTTCCCCTCATTACCATTGGAGATGGGTTCTCAGACTTTGAGCTTTACATCTCCGAGGTAGGCAGTCACCAACAGATGAAATCAGAACTAGACCAATACCTGGAGGAATCTCTAATACCGCGATCACAGGATTTTGAGGTTCTAGGCTGGTGGAGCCTGAACCGAACCAAATACCCAACCCTGTCCAAAATGGCGGCTGATGTTTTGTCACTACCCTTTTGCACTGTCTCTCCAGATTCTGTTTTTGACACGGAGGTGAAAAAGATGGATAATTACAGGAGCTCCCTTCGACATGTGACCTTGGAAGCTCTCTTCTGCGCAAAGGACTGGTTCAAGCACAGCTCCAACTCAGAAAACAACCTGAAGAGGGAGTCTTGAGTTGTCCTTATCATTCCTTGTCCTTAGATTTACTTTTAGCTTTTCCATATTTTGCTTTGGTCACTGTAGGCTAATCTGGATTTTTAGCCTTGTGCTTGCTTATGCTTTTTTTTGTTTTTACCATATGTCTCTCTTTGGGGGTTGTTTATGTATGTTGTGATTGATGCTGATATGATGATTTGATGTTACAATTTGGCATCGTAGAAATTATATTACATTATATGTCTCTCAATCTCTTCTAAGTCAGAATTTCTAGTGAAATATTCATAAGTTTCTCTTCTGTTGTTTGCATGTTGCTTGTTCAGTTTTGTTCGCCCACCATAATCAACATATATTTAATCATAATCTATTATTATTAAGGTTTAAACATATATAATAATTCAATTATAAATAAAGTATAAACGTACATAATTTAGTCAAAGCCGGTTGGTTTTTTCCTCATACTAAAAACTTCCCTCACGCGCCCAAACTTTTAATTTTGCCAAAAACAGCAATTTTAGCAGGTTTTAGTCCACAGATTTTGTGGATGTGGCGTCGACGCGCTTATTGTGCGAGTGGGTAAGATACTTGAATTTCGCAGTTACGTTTTGGGCTGACGTTTATACTGCCCACTGGGCTACACAAGAAGACGCTCAGTTATATACAATCATAGGCCTCCATAATCGAAAAAGCCCAATTGAATAGAAAACCATCATAGGGCCAAAATAATTTCATATGTACAAGAAGTTTTGAAAATGTCATAAATTTAGGAACCTGTAAAAAGTAACCACAATTTGTTCACTGGGATCTATTACAACAGTACAAGATTTGCTTTAATCCATCCTAATTACTGGTAGAACCCTGTATAATATGATTATAGATTCTAATCATCTCGTACAACGACAGTGGTAAGTAAGTATCTAAGAAGGCTTCTCTGTCACAAATTGGACCTTATTAGCACACTCTTTAAACGCTTCCCAGGCAGCTCTGCAATGCTCTTTCGATCTCATCCCTTGTTCGACAACCTGCATCGCTCTTCTGTGCAAATGCTCATACCATTGATCCGGATTCATTATGTCCACACGACCTGACCCAAATTCCGCCACATAGAGACGTTTCACGTCCTTCCGCCACCGTTGCAGTATATACTGAGGCGGGACTTCCTGCAAGCCGTTGTGGCTGAGTAGTAGGAGCACATGCCTGCATTGGTAGCCATTGAAGCTGAAACCACCACAGACACAGAAGCAACGTACTTGTGCTGCTGCACTTGTCTCGTAGATGACCTCAAAGTCTCTCACTTTCTCTCCCTCCCTCTCTTTCACCACGTACGAGGAGGCCGACCCGTTTGAGTGGACTTGCGTTACTCCAAAACATGAAGACATTGCCGAGACCTCGTCTTGGAACCTTCTAAATATCTGCATTGTGAAGACCTTTGCCATCTGAGACTCGTAGGGGTGAGTTGTTTTGAGCTCGGGGATTGACTTTAAGGACTCTGAATCGCACAAGGCTTCTCTTGTGTACTTTTGATCCAGAAAAGATTCGTACCCTTCAAGGAATTCTCTAAGGGATGTGTTCTCATGAACATAGCCACTGAAGATGAACGGGGCTGCCACATTTCCCAGTGGAAAAGTCAGCGCCCCGGCCAAAAATGTATCCTTGAGGTAAACTGGAGCCCACAGTTCTCGATCTTGAAACATGTGCTGGATGGTCTCGTTATTTGTCAGCCCAAACCGAATGATCATCTCTTCCCAAGCTATTTCAAATTCTTCGACCTTGAGACAACCGTAGACTACTCTGTTCAGTGCCATACGGAACAAGTCAGAATCTTGAAGTTGGACAACGCTGTGAAAGATGTTGTGCAAGACGTGGGTCAAGCTAAGACGATGATGA
The DNA here is from genome assembly GCF_000004255.2 of Arabidopsis lyrata subsp. lyrata. Taxonomy (NCBI): domain Eukaryota; kingdom Viridiplantae; phylum Streptophyta; class Magnoliopsida; order Brassicales; family Brassicaceae; genus Arabidopsis; species Arabidopsis lyrata. The sequence continues at coordinate 19,205,390 of NW_003302554.1, forward strand.
GCCCTTGGAAAAACTTCAGAGACTGCGGTCCGCATTGCCTTGCACTGTTGTGTGATGAAGGTCTGGGGGGGACGGCCTAACATGCAGGTTAGCCACGCTCTGAAGAGCCAGACATAGGTGTCAAAGCTCTGGTCAGCAACCAAACCACAGCCGAGCAAGATTGTATCTCCATGGTGGTTAATTCCAACAAAGGCGACAAGGGGAAGGTCGTATGCGTTGGATAAGCATGTGGTGTCGAACAGAAGAAGGTCGCCAAAGTGAGAGTATGCAGCCCTAGCACGAGCGTCGATCCAGAAGACATTCCTGAGACAGCCGTCATCGGCAAGATCCATGAGGTAAAGAAAGTTGGGGCTGGTAAGCTGAATTTGGAAGAAGAAATCCTGCAGGGCCCTAAAACCTCCTCTGAGCTCCAAACGCCTAGAAGATTGGAAGAGAGGATGGGTGGGTGGAGTGTGAAGGGAAAGGGTTCGATACAATCTGATGGTCCGGACTTGGACATGGAGAGGTGGTTGGGGTAGTGTCGTCTTAGTTGCAGCAGAGGAGGATTTCTTGTGGGCTCGGTGAGGATCAAAGGAGTGGTTGTGGTGGAGGTAGACTTGATCAACTTTCCATCTATCGAATTGGATAAGACGAAGGCGAATCATGGCCTGGCAACCGGTTCGGGTGTCCTTACGGCGGGAGGAAGCATCCTTAAGCAACTTGAAACCTTGGCAGTTGCAACACAAGACAGCACCACGTTTCTCCTTGCTGTTGCGCTTAGTCCAAGAAGATTTGACGCGGATAGCAAAACCGAGAGCACGGGCGTACGAGTTGTAGAAACTGTAAGCATCATCGTAGGAGTCGAATTCCATTCCAGGAGCAGGGGGAGCCATGAAACACTTTTCGTCGCGTCGAGTTTCTTCTTCTTCTTCTTCTTCAAGGTCAATATCGAGATCAGGGGTGTCGTCGATTGGAGGAAGGTCATCATCGTCATCATCTACAACCAGCTGCTCGCTGCTCTGAGACCCATCTTCCATCTGAAGACCAAATTCAAACAAGGAGAACAAATTGAAATCGGAAACCCAAATTGATTGATGAAAGAGAGGAAGAAGAGGAACCAACCGAGATGCAGAGATGATTAGGGTTGGGAGAGAGAGAGAAAACGCTATTGCCTTTGCCGCCCATCATCTTCCTGACCTGACTCGAAACAATGGCTGGAAAGTCTCTTTGTGCAACCGGACTCTCTCTTCTTTATTTCTCCCTTTTCGTTTACTTCTTCTTCTTCTTCTTCTATACACTTGTTTTCTGTATCTAAACCGATTTTAGTTTTCTAGTTTACTATTTTACATATATATGGTAACAATCAATCATCAATTACTATCATCACTATCATCATAGAGGAATCGGCTGACCACCACATCTTTTTCTTTAAGTAGCCAACCCCCTCGAGAAGTAACTAACTATCATCAAAACCCTCAAATTGGGCAATTGTAGTCAAGTGTGGAACTTCACATAGGCCACAATGCCTTTGATAAACAAGTTGAAAGGCAAAAACAAAATAACACATTACAATTATCAAAAATAATGAGGAACCCAAAAGAATAAAAATTACAGATGAAGGAAGCCCCAAGCTCAAGCTCAAGCTCTAGCTCTCACAAGAACATAAAACACAACTCTTTTTTAATTGCACAACAACCTCCTGAAAACAAAACAACACACACACGTTCAAAACCAATTGGGATAAACAAAGCCTTTCATATTTTTATCCTCAATTCTCAATTGCCTACCTAATAAAAATAGGCAACAATAGCAGCCCAACCTGCTCCTTAAAGCAGGCAGCTTGGAGAAGCACCAGGGGCCTGCTGCTAAGGAGCTTCTCTCTCACCCTCCTTTCACTCCACTTATTCAAGCTAGACGACCTTCCTTTGCACTCTTCTTTACTCACTTGCTAAAGCTCATCTCCGAGTATCTGCATCAACATGTGCAGGGTTAGTGTGTCCTTATTTAACATTTCTTTTTTTCACAATACATATATGGTACCCAAATACTCCTGTAATACTTTTTAATGCATGCACCCTAATTCAAGGTGGTTTCATGTCAAAAGTAAGATCAACTGAAAAACAAATTATACGCACCTACGAGGCTGCTTGTTTTGGTTGCTATTTGGCCCTTGGGAATTCCCATTGTTTGTAACCTCTACATCAATAAACCCCAAAACAGTCAGTCACTCAATGTAATCATTCAAATTTCTTACTCGCCAAACACACAACAAAATCTTCTGAATCCATGATAACAACCCCATTTGACTGGCAAGAGTTATTACTTTGATAAACAATGCTCGAGGAACCATATCCAACATATTCTTTTCTTTAGTTACTAATCACATCAGGGTAAATAATCTTTCATATGTCCTCATAAGATCAACTACAACAGATGCTTCCCCTACTAAACAAGATGCCGCAAACAGCTAATGTTAAAGCACTGGTCTCAGACCATAATGGTAAGGAAACGACTTACCAGGTCTATCCATGGGCTCTTCATCATTAGGATTATTCGAACTGTTCTCATAGCTGCAAAAATGTAAGGTAATTGGGTAAGTGAGCTGAAATTAAATGCTTCATTAGACGCTCATAATCAGAGAAGATTAACATTGTTATATGAGTGCCCAACCAAGAAAGTGAGTCTGCTTAATGAACGCTACATGTTTCTGGGTGTACATAGTCGACAAACTACTAATCGAACACTTAAGAAATGTAAATCTAACGGGTAAACAAGCCTTTAGCAGTGGGTCTAGAATAAGAGAAACCACATATCTAAAATCTCACACACGGTTACTTTAGTTAAAGCTGCATTCCCATACTACTCTTCCTCTAAGGTAAAAAGCTAAGAGTAACCACATATGCATATGGAAATGGCATGTTGATTAACAATACTAAGAAAATGAAGAAAACTATTTTTATAAACCTGGAGGATCCCGCAGAGGAAGGTAACCCTGGTTTGTGTGCTTGGTAAGAACCATCAAGGGCAGCATAAGGTGGACAATATGAACCCCCTAATGCTCCGGGGCCAGCCAAAATTGGCAGCCTGTCAATAATAGCAGTAATAAGGACCTACTAAAGATAGAGAGCTAGGGAAATCAAACAAACAAAAAACAACAAACAGCAGACGAGTGAAAGCAATAATTTTGGTTCTGTCTGGGCCACTAAAAGACTAATCAGATTTAAAATCCTCTCAGATTACAAAGACGTAAAGCAAGTCAACTAAGAGCGCACCAAATATATAACTTTTAAAATATGTAAAGCTGTGGAAACTCAATATTACACAACAAAAGGGAAGGACTGCATACCATGTCATCTCAGGATTTCCGGTACCGTGTTCTGGTTGGACATATCCTGGAAGAGCCATTCCAAAGGTGGGAACCCCGCCGTGCTGACCACTGAATTGCATAACTGAACATGAAAATGAAAACAAAAAAGTTGAAACTAGTGAGGCATGCATATTAGCACCAGTACATACAAAAGGTGCTGATCTCCAGCTTTCAATTTCACTAACATGCATGAATTGATTCTGAAAGATGTCTTTTAACCATTACAATGTAGGATGAACACTTTGTCATTCAAGAACAACTTACCAGGCAGAAAAGCAGGGAAATTTGGATTGCCATGACCAGCTGCCATCCCGGCAGGCCCCATAAACTGTGTCCCTCCATACATCAAAGATCCCCTTCCAGTAGGCTGGACTGACCCTTTTCCCTTGGCAACCAGAGCACCTGTTTCTGCGGCCGACTCTATTTCACCAGAAAGATACTGGTTTTTTGATGATCCGGTTTTTGGTGGAGAAGAAGGCAGCAAACTGAAAACAGCCGAATGTTGATCAAAAGCCTGACCAGGAAGTTGAGTACAGCTTTGGTCAGTGCCTTTTGGCATTCCCCGGATTTGCATTGGCGGAGAAACTTTGTCACCTTGATTAGGAGATTGCTGGTAAAGCACTTGCTCACGAGGAGGTGCACCTCTACCATGACTTGTAGTCTGAGAAGGTTGAGCAGTGGGTACCCACAAAGAGCTGGATTTTGTATTCCCAAACTTCTTTCCAGTCGGAGTAGGGTTTTCACTAATGTGCAGTCTACCCATGCCAGCTTGTACATCCTTTTGTGTCAAGTTATTGGAGGATCCTGAAGGATAAAACGGAGGAGAAGCTGAATTTAAACTTGAAGCTAATACATTCTTTTTGGCTTGGATGGCTTCAGTCTCTATGCTAGCTATTTCTGTTGGTGGACGCCCTGAATTAACGTGCGACACTTTCACAAACGAATTTTGGGACCTAATGATTCAGTAGACGAGACACAATAATTAGAGAGATAAAGCCTTCATGTGTTGACTAGAGAGGAAACAAAAATTAAAGACTCACCGTTTGGTTTGCACAGAAGGTGCTTGATTCCCATTTCTCAATGCAACCTCATATCTTCTGGGGCCCCTCCCTCTCGTGACAGCCTTAGGAAGCTGATTTTGGTGTCCATTGCCAGTAAATTCTTTAGAATTGTTCCCTCGAGAATGTCCACGATCCTGACCCCTACCCTGACCACGACCTCTGCCTCGGCCTCTCGAAGTCTGCCTCTATGTTCACAAGTTTTATCAATCAGCAATTAAAAGGAAAGAAAGAAAAGAGGTGGCAAATGTATAAACACCGCAAGAGGAAACAAGTCAATGAATACAAATGTATTTATGCAGAGGAGAGAGGATCTAAGATAACTAACATCATATTGGTTTTCCGGTGTATTCATTTCTTCGTATTTGTCATGTCCCCACTTTCTTTCATCTCTGGATTGCCAGAGCCTCCTACCACCACGCATTCGCCTACAGAAACGAAACGAAACGCTATATCAGTTGGCATAACCATGTAACTAACTAAACAGAATGTTGAATGAAAGTGCTTGTGAGAATCTCGGCTAGATTCATACATAGGGATTGACAATCAAAGGTAAACATAAGATTAACAAAGCAACAGCAGTTGTTCCAATCGATTTGAACTACATGATGACGGAAAGTTCCAATCGATTTAGTAACTTGAGCTATCAATATAGTGTTCCTCCATAGAATGATAGTAAAAAGTAGTTAACCTATTAGAGGCGGCATCAATTTCCTGAAATCTGTTATCATGCATATAGAAAGCTCCAGCAGTTGGCACTGCGAAAGGTTCCTTCTTCTTATGGTGCTCTCCATCCACAAGAGCAGGGGCAGAGTCCTCCTCGGTGCCAACATGTCCATCGTGATCGTGATCATAAGTATCATCATCCTCCTCATCATCATCGACAACAGCAGCACTGTGTAGATCGGCTCGCAGCTTATCATGGTCCCTATCATGGTGGTCCTCATCATCGCTGGCTTCTCTCCTCCGGGTAGCCAAGGAGCGATTCAATTCGTCGGGATCACTCTCGTAGTCGGGGGGGTCTTCAACGCCAACAGGGGCCATCAGTGAACCGGAGAGGCAAACACAAACCCTAGAAGAGGAAGAGATTGAAAAAAAGCGAGAGGAGAATCTCTCTCTCAGGGTCTGCTGCGAGGACAGATCCGCAGAGAATAATTCTTTTAAAAAAAGAAAAGAAAAGAAAAGAAAAAACCCTCTAAATAATCCAAAATAGGATTTTGATTGTTCGTAGACAGCGCTGGCTTTTTCCTATATTTTCGGAATTATCCTACTTAAATGCTACAGTACTTACTAATGGAGGACATACATATTATTAGCTCAACCTACTTATCACTTTTTCCTCCCAACTATTAATCCCCCTGACAAAAGTGACCATGTTAATCAGTAGTTCTAAATATCAACATTTCCTTTACCATCATAGGAGATGTCTATAACCTACCTGATCAACTTAATAATAATAATTAAACATGTGGTTTGTTTCTTTATTAACGCACGCAGGGTCAACAACTGGAATATCAATCAAAACCGGACACTTTTGCTATTAGTCTTCAACATACCTCGCTTAAGTAAACAATTTGCAGTGAGAAGAAGCAACGAGAAAAGAAGAAAAACAAAAAAAAAAAACAACAAGAAAATTTGAAAAGTATCTCCAAGACAAATCGGTAGAACAAGCATGATAGTGATGGTGATGACCGGAAAGCGAAGCCAAGACAGTGGAAGAATGCAAAAAACTACTATATGTTAATTGCGTTTTTGCTACTGATTGTCAAAATAAAATAAAATAATAACTGTTACTGAGTTTTGCAAACTAAGATATCAACTTTAACCTGCTCAGATTTGAATCTAAAGTCAAAAACATATATCATATGGGATAAAAATTTCAGTTGGAAACAGATATATTCTACAGGTGAAATCTCTCATCAGATGATAGATCAGTTTTTAACAATGGAAACTAATCTCTCTCTCTGTGCTGCCTCATTTCTCTGTTGAATGTATCCAAGTTTCAAAGCCAAGAATATATATATTATATATGTATGTCTTCTCACCAACCCTACTCCTGTGGCGGTGTTAGAACTGTACAACAAACAATGATTTTATCAGTCCACAGATTTTAAAAAAAAAAAAAAAAAAAAAAAAAAAAGAGTAAATGGATTTGAGATGCACTAACTAAAGACATTCAACATCAAAAATATAAGATGATCAGTGAAAAGAAGATGGGAGACAGACAGATGAGGAAACATTGATGCACAGATGCAAACACAAAGCCTTATGATATATGTCTCATGTGTGCAGATGGCCAAGGAACCTAACGACCTAAGAATATAATTACTGAAAGATGCTTTCCTGCAGCTGCATCTTAGAATCAATTAATATCCACAAATGCTATAAGGCTGATGCGGTTCCTTCATTAATCTTACCCCACTGTTCTTCAGACTCGTTCCCATTAACTAGCACAGCACCATCCGTAGAGTCAGCGTCCACCACTACGGCCTCTTCTTCCACATTCTGTTGCCTCCCATCACTACTCTCTTCCTGATGATCCCCATCCTCCTCTTCCTCTCCCTCTTCCCCAAACTGTTCACAAAAAAAGGCAGTCCATAACATATGAAGCAGCGACAGTATAATTAATGATCCTACCATTGTCGATTATGACCAAAAAACCTCGAAATGTAGCAATTAGATTGGACATCATGGGTAAAAGACCATCCCCTTCAATGCCATGTAATGTAAACTTTGCATACCTCGTCGACAACATCCCCGTGCTCAAGTCCCCCCTCTTCCTCTATTTGCATAATTCTAAAAGCTTCCACCAAAGTTGTATGATCTCTGTCTGCATGACTACAATAATCCCCAGCAGGAGGATGGACGCCCCTGCAAGATAAGTCAACACAAATACTCTGTTTATGAGGATTCTGAATAAATGAAATCAACATTTGGAGTTATGTTTACACGGGGTATAAATTCAAATTATAAGCAAAACACATGACACTACCTCGCCATCTAATGCAGACACATGACTCTAATTGACTTAAGTCCCACAATTAAATTAAAAGGTTTCCTCATAAGCACTGTTTTTAATAACAAGCTAATGACGGCAACGACGTCTAAAAGATACCTCGTCTCTGCAGCTCTATTTTCAAGGGACAGGGCGACTTGCCACTCCTCAAAGAGATTGGGATACTCTTCGGGATCAGCCAGAGATTCAGCAGCCTTTGGACTTATCTATATCCACATTGACAGAGGATCAAGAAAATCTGTGGATATCTCAACAGGCAAGGTTTAGAATTCAATCAGAAGGTGCATCGCAAGTGTCTACCACTAACCTTGGTCAAATCATTTCTCCACAATGCCACTATTTCGGAGACCTTGCTTGGAAGGTACGATCGTGCCATCAGAGCGGCTTCAGGTATTCGATTACTGTAACCAGATAAGTATCAGAATAAACGTGACTAGTTGCGGGAATATATGTTCCAAATGTAAGAAACAGTAACAATGCACCTTTCCACCAACAGATGCAGGCAGTCTTCTACTTGACCCAACATGAACAAGCAAAGAAAAGCGACATTATTCTTTCCTTGCTCTTTGGCAAGTGCTGCCAGCTTCATCAATCCATCTGCATCTCCCAATGCAGAATAAAGGAGCAACAGTCCACTCAAATCCATAGCATGCCTCATGCATTCCTCAGCCATATCCAGCTACGTAGTCCAAGCATGAGAGGAAAATGAGAAGAAAGATACATATTAGCTTTAACCTTTGTAAGAATCCTAGAACACTAATTGCAGCTTAAAAAATGGTCACCTTCCCAGTGGACATAGCTAATTCTCCAAGTTGCTTCCATTTAGACTCATTTTGTGCCTCTACAGCAATGTCCTGTCAAAATAAGAATTGATTAACAACATATTGGTAAATCATGGAAATAAAGCTTCTCAAATGGTAAAAACTACAGACTAACCTTTGCGACCGCCAATCTACCGAGCTGTACGGCCAACTCAAATCTGTAATCAGGGTCAGTAGCTACTTCTAGAGCATCTTCTGTCATACCACGTGATTCCAAAAAGTGTGCCACGCTGACAACATGAGCAGGTTTTTGAAGTTGAGAATCAGAAAATTAGGAATGCATGAATTTAGGAAAACAATTTAAACCATTATGTGACCTTGGATACATGTTCACCATAATACGAGGGAAAACACACTCTCATACCTATTATGATGCTCCTTAGGAATTGAAGGTAAGATTTCATTAGCCTGTTCCAAATCTCCACGCATCACAAGAGTCTTGTACTCAATCAAACTTAAAAGTAAAGTGTATCCAATAACACTGTAAACAATAAAGTGGACACAGAAGTCAGTAAGTTACAAAACATTGTTAGCAATAATAACAGTAAAACATCTGCTTACTTGAACTCTTTGTCAATCAAATAAACCCGGCTTTGATTAGCAAGATAACCCAACAAGTACATAGGACGGTCCAGATGATACATTGTCGTTACCTGTAATGTAAGAGGAATATTGAATCTCATTTCCAACAAAAAACTTTTTTTAAGAAAAACGTTTCTTTCCAAAAACCTAGAAATGAGCCTTACCTCACCACCAACACAGTACTTAAGCCTCCAAGAAGAGTTGGTATAGATAAAACAATCCCCAACCCATAAGCCAGTCCGAACACGTTCATTGGTTTCATTGAGAAGCTCAAATGCGTCTGCAATGCCTTCCTCATCAATTTGTTTACCGCCATCAAAATAAGAGGAAACAATGTCGCGCTACAGCAGAACAGGAAAAAAACAGCTTAAAACCATGTATCAAACAGCAACAGTACAAGGAAATCTATTAGAGTTCTGGTTCACTACCAAGGTTTAAGAAAGATCCTCACATTGAACTTAAGGATGTAGAATGATGAATCACTGGCAATTGCAACTAGATCACCACTGTCCGCCCAATAAAGATTCTGACACATTCAATAAACAAAAAAATTAGACGTGAATAAGAGTTGTATTTCAAAAAGCAACAGTATCAATCTGCTTTTGCGTTTAAATTCCAGAAAAGAAACTCTTTTTGTATTTCTCCAATAAAAATATTACTGGAACCGTAACCTATAAACCATTCTCCTGTAGAAACTAATAGATCTACTTCTGGTATATAAGCACTTACTTTGACAGTAACATCTATTCGCCTAATCAACCTACATTCCACCCAATCATAGAAGCAGATAAAATCACTTGAGCACATTGCCAATAACGTCCCACCAAAAATGCGCTCTGCTGAGAAAGTGGGTCTCACAGTCTTCTTTTCCTGCAAATTAAACTAGGCAGTCAGTATAGGGTAGTGTATTTCAGATAACAGAATCAGACAAAAAACAAAAGCTATAGAGTTAATCAGTTGGAAAAATGGAATGTGCCAAAAGGAATTACAAACCTGGAAATTCTTGCTGAAAATCTTGATCTTTGTCGAGCTTTCCCTGACAGCATGCTCCCCATCAGATGACCAAACAAATTCCAGCCCAGAGCCAAATGACCTATTTCGCCACGCCAAGGCAGTGTAGATGATGTACTCACCATCTCCACAAACAACCACAAACCTACCATTAGGGTTGTGCTTCAAGCTCTGAAAGCAAAAAGTTAAATAATAGAAACATAAATGACAGTGGGTAGTCACAAAATTAAATGATTAAGGTCGTATTTCTTACTAATACCAGTAATCTAACAAACTGCCCAAAAAAACAAATAACTAGAAGCAACGATTTAAGAAAAATGTTAGCACTACATATCCAATATACCATCAACAAATGTAGAAATGACAATCCAGAGATACGAAACCATATTTCCAAAATTTATACAACCAGAAGGATGCCACTTACTTGAGGATAAAGATCGCAGGTCCCTAGCTCTTTAACAGCCAAAGGCAGTCTCTCACCATCAGTGACCTAAGTAGGCTCAGAACCAAATGATAAACATTGCCAAACATGAGCTAATTTTCAAATAAAAAGGCAACAATGTAAAAGTCTTCATCATTTAAACCCCAAACCTCATCTGCGCCCACACTCTTGATGTTTACAGTATGTATCTCATTGTGTTTAGCCCAAATAATTTTTCCGCTGCTATCCATACTAGCCACTGGTATTTCACGGCCAAGTTTCACCATTATGGATCCTTCGTCATAACCAATTACAACCCTGGAAAAAGACAAGGTATTGCCATCTCGTAAATTATGTAGGAAACATAAATTTACACAAAGAAATACTTATTATGTGAAGATAAATATACCTTTAGCAGGGAACAAATATTGCCATAGTATAAGTTCAGAAACTTACCGGCGTGAACCTTTAATGTGTCCAATAGCCCAAACCCTCTCAAGGCCATAGTTCAATGTATTCTCAAGCCTAGATTGTTGGATGAAGATTAAACTGAAGGAAGTTTTTAAAGACCAAATCAATAGCAGCTTTAATACATACAGCATACGAGTTACCTGTAAGTGGTGGCATGCCATATACGAACAGTTCCATCCTCGGATCCTGTAATAATTATTGGGAGCTCTGGATGAAAAGATACTGCAGAAACATTGTGTGTATGACCTTCAAGTGTCTGAACGCAACTCTTCGTTTGGTAATCCCACACCTGTTTCCAGAAGACATATATGAACAATAGAAAACCTTGCACGAACCTATATACAAACAATACAAATGGAGATACATACAAGCACACATATGTAGCAAGCAAACGACTTGCAAAGAAGCAAGACAGCTCAGTACAGACCTTAGCAGTATGATCATCAGAACCAGTGATTAGGTATGGTTTATCCCCACCAGTAAAGTAGTCTACACAGTTTACCCCTTTCAGATGTGCATCCAAAGTAAAATTTGGATCCGGAGAGCCAAGATTCCATATCTATGTAAGAAAAGATGTAAATAAATGAAAAAAGTTTAGCTTCTCATAATGGGTATGAACGAAGAACATGTATCGTAAAAGTCCAAGAGTAATTTTACTTTGATGGTACGGTCAAGGGATGCACTAGCAAAAGTATTGGAGTCTTTTGGGTTGAAAGTCACTTGCATAACATAATGGGAATGCCCTTCGAAAATCTGAGTGCAAAGCCAACCCTTATCCCAGTCCCAGAGCTTGATGAGCATATCATCAGATGATGATAACACATGGGGAAGGGAGGGATGAACAGCAACACAACGAATGTAATCAGCATGAGCCTCAAATACTTTGATTTTATCCATTGTGTTGTAGTTGTAGACACGAATAAACATGTCATCAGCTCCAGCTACAACCCACTGCTTCCGTGCAATGAACTTTGCTGACCGAACTGCACAACAAGATGACAGATTCAAGAAATGCAGGACCACAGAATGCTGTGCGAAAGGCAGCATAAGAAGGACCAGGAACAAAATGAGATGGTGTATATCATACCAGGCAATTCAGTCACGTCGAAAGATTTTACCATTGTCTGCAAAGTAATATTCGGGTAAACAATAATGGAGAAGGAGAACAAGAATATCAGAGTGAGGAATCAGGAAGACTAATAGATAGCAAGTAAAGTAAAAGTAACAGATGATACTAACCTGTGTCTGGTAATTCCAGATGCACACAGTTCCGGAATACAAACTTGCCAGGATCCTGAAACAATCAATGGATTAGTAGTTGTTGTTTCCTTAACGAAATACTATAAAGCAATGAAAATTACCATGGCTCTGTGGGATGGAGATCTACAGATTTGACTCTTTCGGATCTTTGAGCAAACTTACGCTGATCAAAACATAGAGGCGAATAAGAATGATGTAGAATGAGAGAGGTCTAAATCGAGCATCAAGGGAGACTGCATTACCTTGATTTCGAGTCGCAGAGGCTGTCAAACAAAATAGAAGCAAACACATTTAGAGGAGAAACAAAACAATAATAGCTCGTTGATATTCTGAGAAACCAAAACACGGCACAAGTAGTAGAAAATCGCATTTCGATTTAGGGGATGAATCATATTTTAATGCAATGAGGAACACTCTTACGTAGACTAGCCCAGAAATGAAAAAAAATTGAAAGAGGATTCAGAGGTACATCTATGGAGAAACTGAGAGATCATGTCACTCACCATCTTTGCAAGTCCAAAACAATGTCTGAACCGGAGATCGAATTATCGACGGAGATCGCAGGGAGATGTCGAACAAGGGCAGTGGTGGTGCTGATCCCCACTTCCAGTGCGCGTTGGCGATTTGGATCTGAATCTGGGTCTAGTGAGTCTCTCTAATGCGACGTCGTTTTTTGTCACTTCACCCGTACCGTATGCGAGATGTTACATTTCGACGGACGACCCTTTTTTTCAGTACACAGTTTAAAAAAAAAAAAAGCAAGAAAATTTAAGGAATCAATTGGTGGTAAAAGAAGAGTATGGTGAATGATTATAAAACACACAAAGCTGCACCGAGTAGAGGAGAGAAGATCCAGTATATAAAAAAAAGAAGCAACATGAAATCAATAACCTATTAGGTTTTTTCATACAGAAGAACAAATTGAAACGTACGTATTCCAATGTTTTAATTTTTGAGGTCACAACAAAACTGCAGTCAGTCAGAGTTGGTGCTTCAACATGGTTACTTGGCTGGCTGGCTCAAGTTCTTTTTGCCCATTCTACTCCTCTGATTTCATCTCTGTACATGACAATTGTTAAGAGTACTAGTATGAGTCGCCCGCCCTGATACAAGAATCTGCATCACTTGTTCATACACCAATCTTCAAACCCCTGCAGCAGCAGTCATGCGTAAGTCAGTCATGAGAAAGTATATGCTGTGCAGAGAGTCATGAAAGAAAGAATGGATCATCTTACTTGAATGGAACCGATCCATAGGAATCTCTTGCTGTTCGCGTTTAATGCACAAATACTCAGCTAGCAAAGCCATAAGAGCGAGACCAGTTCCATTAACAACCCACCATGCCATAGAGGAAGGCCATCCGCCATACATGATGCAAAAGAAGAGATGAATGATGTAGAGAGTTGCGGAGAAATCTAAGCATTTCCGTGCTCGTTCCACCAAAAATATCATGTAGACAGCCCTGCCAAATAAAATGAATGGAAGAAATCTGAAAAGTAATACTACTAAAGAGAAAGCAAAGAATAATAAATGGGGGATAGGCAAGCAAAATACCCAGCGAGTGAAGAGAAGAGGAAAGAGGCAATGACACACCAACCGGTGAAGGTGGAAGTAGTGAGAGTAGCGTAATCGAAGAAGTAGACAAGACTAAGGCGAGGAACACGAAGGCCAAGAAAGACCATGGTGAAGAGACCAAGAGTGAGATAGTAAGAGCACTGGAGGCAAATAATCTGGCCAACGATAAGCCAAGGGTCCCATACAGCTGTGCCATAGAACATTGCTGCAGATGATAGATGATAGCACAAAACAAGTGTGTCGCTATATCAAGAAAAACAAAATTCCCTAGTAAGTAGTAATCATCCCGAAATACACAAACCAGATCTAGTTTCGATTTCCACCCTCGATCAAATGCATAACCCCGAGAACGCACCTAAGTAAGAATCACGCAAGCCTACTAGGGAGATCAAACCGGATCCGCTGAATCGGCACCGCTAGAGATTCACCAGATCGATAATTCGAGAGAGAGAGAGAGAGAAAGTCTTGGTGGCAGCGAGCGACCAGAAACAGAAAAGAAGAAAGAAGAAGCTTGAATGAAGAAGAATTGATTCTATTGATTCATATATGGAGCAAGAATGACCGCATAGCGCAGTGGATTAGCGCGTTTGACTTCGGATCAAAAGGTCGTGGGTTCGACTCCCACTGTGGTCGATCTTTTTTTTTCAAAAAGATTGAGACTCTACCAATAATCACTGAGAACAAAACTCTCGAATTCATCATGGTAGGATTTGATCACACTAGTCTGAAATCCCGACACACACAAAAGAACAAAAATGGATTGAGTATAGAGAGAATCTTTCAGATAGTATAAAGTCTCCTAGCTAGTCAAAAATGAATGTGGTTGGTGACTTATTAGAAAGAATCTCAAAAAAGTAGTAGTAAGAAGGTTTAGGATCAAAAGCATATATATAGATATATTTTCCATCAGTGGCGTGGCGGCTCTTTCTTTCCAGATAAGAGGAAAGCCCCAAATGCAATGCAGGTGCTCGATTTTACAACTTGGACAAATCAAATGAACAGTTTTCGGGCTTCCTCTTCTTCTTCTTCTTCTTTGGCTGCTGTTTGTACTCTGTGATTGATTGATTGATTGATTATTAGGAAGCAAAGAAAGAGAGAGAATACATACGTACAAGACTCGTATTGTTTGCCTTGCCTCTGTATTTTTTACTCTTTTCCCCTTCTTTTTTGAATGATTAGAGAAGAGTAAAAATATTAATTTAACAAATACGCGAGAAAGTACGTACGTATAGACGACACCGGAAGCAACTCCTACGAGTGATCCTTTTATCAAATTTTTTTTAAGAGAAACATACATATTTGTTGACAACAGAAAACAACAAAGCTTGCTTTTTTTTTTTTTTTTAAGTAAAAATTATATTAAAAACCCTTTAATGGGTATGTGGCTACGACGGGTCAAACAGAGAATAGAAGCAAGCGGTCCACCGGAAAAAAAGAGAATAGAACAAAGCTTGTTTTTACTCTTGCTTTTTATTCCAATTTTTCATACCTTTTTAAATAAGATATAAATTATCTGAGACATTGTATGTAACTATAGGCGTTAGAAAATAATTATCAAAACAAAATATACCATCCAATCAGTGTAAGACTAATAATTAATAACCGAAAAATCTGTAATGGATAATATTAATTAACACAGTGCAATGACCAGATATATACCCCGTTCTAAAAATCGGCTACCTAGCCGCCTAGGCGCTGATCGGGTGGAGACCACGGCGATTTTGTCCAAATCGGTAAAAAAAATCGGTGATCCGATTTTTGTCCGCCTAAACGGCACCTAACCCAATTTTTTATTTTTTTTTAAAAAAATTTTACATCTAAAATTCAAAACATCCCACTTATATTCGTAATTTGTATTAAAAACTCATAATTTTGAGGTGAAATTCTTGTTTTGATGTGTTTAATGTAATTTTAAAAACGATATTACATAAATTTCTTAATTATAATGGATTAATATGTTTTTAAAATATTAAATAGCCTTAAAACTAATCCCGATTAGTCTCCGTTTAATCTCCGATTTTCTTGTTAGGCGCTAGGTCCACCCTCACCGCCCGACTAGCGCCTAGCGATTTTTTGAACATGGGATATATATAAGTTGAGTACATTCTGTTTACATTTGGAAATAGGATTTAAGGGTCTAGGATTTTATTTTTAGTATGTGACACAAAGGTATATGCTTTCGAATAAAAAAACATGAATTGATCATATATGAATATGATAGGCTTCTCAAACATATGCTAGTTATAGGGCTTTACCTATTTGATTCCCCCAAGTACATTACGATTCTCAATCATCACTAATTTACAATGACCAAATTAACAAGCACAATATAAACTTAAAACTTAAGATTTGTAGGGCTTTACCCCGAAAGGAACCCTTCTAAAAATTCTCAAAGGCCATAGGTCGAGCCCAAGCCCATGAGGGGGTTTGGAAATAGTTTTCAACCAGCAATAGACGCGCCTCGGTTAGAACCTCATTAGCTGCGTCATTGCCCCAAGCGCAAAGATGCTTTTCTCCGGAGGATGTGAGATTTGTTTTATAGCACAACTTTTTTCTGCATCTTTAGTCTCACAAGCGATGTGGGACAAAATACAAGCACACCGCCTCCAACTCAATTATTATTACACTCCTGTCTTGGGCCACAAAAGTTGGGCCTCGAAAACAGTTTTGCTACTTACTTATCCGCTTTATCATGTCTTCTTCATTTGTTTTCACTTTTTTCAATATTAAAGATGTTAATTTTTTGTCAACGTTACCTTAATGGTACTTAAACATTGAATTGAGTCAAGTAAATCAAGTCTGTGTTTAGATTAGGCGCGTGAGCTTTCACTTCCAAGTTCCAATACAAAAAAAAAAACTACTGTACTATTCAACGATGCATTGAATGCAGAATCTGGAACTTATGGAAACAGATTTAACACAAAAACAAATCTAAGAAAAAACTTGCCTATTAATTTAATGAGATTACCCACAACGTAAAAGCGTTGAACAGTTTCAGATTTGACCAATGAACCCCTGCTCCCTCTTATAGCATCAAATCTCCCAGAATTGGTTTTAAAACAAAAATCTCTATTGTTTTCATGCAGCAGAGTTGTTTGTAGAGCAAAAGGTCTCAGAGGATATGCCAAACCCATTGCAGAAATCGCTGCATGGTTACCTGTCAAAGATCAAACGAGAGACAGGGAAGCTGCAACTGTCTTCGTCGAATTCATTCTCATCCTCAAAGAATTGGGTCCTTGGTAAGCATCCCAAGAAGCTCTCCTTCTCCTTCAAGCACAGACGACGCAGCAGCAAGACCAGATTCAGCAAAGACGACCCCGTTCACCAGCAGGACTCCGCTCACGCCGCCACCTTGTCTGACATTGATCGTTTTCTTGAGGAAAACTTCAAATCCCTCTGCATCAGAGACGACCAGGAGGATGAGCATCAAGTCCGGCTGACCAAAAACAAGGAGAAAAGGGAATCTTCATCAGACGACAGTGATGATGACGACGACGACTATCGTCACCGATTCGAGAGGACATGGGGACAGGCCGTCTACGACTCCCCAAAACAGCCGCCGGATTTGCTGAGGACGGAGAGACTATCTCCTCCTCCTGGATCATCGGAGGGGAGGCCTAGCATGGAAACAACGTCTACATCGGAGGATAGACAATCGAGATCCACCTTGGTGCTGCCGGAGAACTGCATCGCAGTGTTAAGATACACGGATGAGCCGCAAGAGGACTTCAGGCTGTCCATGGTGGAGATGATGGAGTCCAAGTTAGGGATGCCAGACAGCGAAGTGGATTGGGACTTGATGGAGGAGCTACTCTTCTGCTATCTGGATCTCAACGACAAGAAGTCACACAAGTTCATATTAAGCGCTTTCGTTGATCTCATCATCGCTCTTCGTGAGAAGGAGAAGAGAATCACCAGGAAAGGCCTTGTGAGGTCGCTCAGTACTCGCGCAGCCAGGGAGAGGCTGAGAAAGAGGATGATCATGAGTGACAACTAACACTCATGCAATTTCACTTTCTTTTGTCACAAATTTTTTACTTTCTTTCTTTCCTTCTCAGCTACACTTAAGGCTGTTAGAGTTTACTTACAACAAGAATGTAGAGAGAGTAACAATGTCAATTGGAGTTTGAAAAGATGATCGATCAGCCTTCTCTTTTTCTCGTTTTAATGCATTCCTCATAGGCAGGACGATACTTTACTGGCACAAAGTCCTTGAATCCCATGAGAAGATGATCCCTCTCTCTTCCACAGAACAGTTGCACAATCGACTCCATCACGTTTGCTAACTTAATCTCCTTCTTCTTCAATGCTTGCATGTATCCAATGAACTTTTTATATTCTTCTGTGTTGAGCTTCTCTTTGACCTAGTAAGATCATCAGCGCATGACTTCCAATGTAAACAAATAACTTGATATACAAAAGAGAAACATGGAAAGAGAGGGTGGGATCTAACTTGACTCAAAAATGCAGATGCACTTGCTTCCTTTTTATTACCACCTCCATTTCCTTTCGCTGTCAACACTGACGACGATGCACTTCCCTGACTCTCTTGAACCTTTCGCTTTTTTTTTAGTCCCATTGTGTTGAAACATGTGCTTGATGCAAGCACTTCTGTTTCACAGGTCTGCTTCTCACAGTTGTCGCATTCTAGATCCACTACTTCACATCTCCTCTCTACCGGAGTCTCCTCATCATCACTTAGTTCCACTAACTTAGCCTTCCGTGAAGAACAACCCTGCATAACATCTCCCTTTACAATGTGAGGTATCTTGCCCGTATGTTTAAGAATGGTCAGGCCTTTCCATTTAACATTATTTCCGTCACGCTCCAAGGGTGAAGCCCGATTTGCAGGAGGAAATGCTTCCAGTCTACTCAACTCATTCTGCGCAACTCCAACGTTTTTCAAATTACTATTACCTGCAAAAGATCAAATACCCAATGCAAAATTACAACTTTGAGAGTTGAAGTTAGAACCACATTCTAACCATGTGCAAAAGGGAAAATATCTTTCCTCAGTCATGAGAATGAAGGAAAAATGAATCACTGACCAAAGGCTGGTGTAGGATTATCCTTGGTTGATTCCATTGGTACCAATGTTGAAACTGTATCAAAAAAGATTTGGCTTACAATGATGTCCAACATATACTTGAAAATAGGGCTTAAAGTATTAGAGCATTTTGCTATGAAAAACTATTGCATATATGCTCGTACTACTCACTGTACTTTTTTTTTTTTTGTTCCAACCTATTATAACCAAGGGGTCACAAAGTTCTTATGGATACAAGATAAGCAATTATATCATGCCCCAACTCCCAAACACAAACCATAGTTGATCACAAGGAAAGAAATAGGATGGGATAATAGGACAGGCAGACTAAGATATGGTAACGTCCAATGAAAGTTATCTTTTTGCTGCAAGGTGCATTACCTATATTGTTCTCTTGATCTGTTACAAGCCTTGCAGGAAAGTTTGATCTTTCAGTCCGGAAAAATCGTGCAAGGTCAGAAATAACCTCTCCATATCTAGAGTAGCACTGCAAAACCGGTGTATCCAGGAAAAAAACTTAAAGCTCCATAAAAATGCAGAGGCAAGACAGAGCATAACTTATACCTTGACGTTAGGTCGTATCCAAAGTGATATCTTGGATTGCTGGGACGGTTGTTCAAATCTGTCAACAATAGCCAATGTACGAAATAATCACAAAAAAACGAGAATGAATATATGTTTACCCAAGATCGAGCACAGTTCTTGTCTATTTGGAGAATCGTTAAAAACTATAGCGAGTACAGTTTAGAAAGAGAATGTCAGACGCAATATCAACCAAAAGCAATCTCAAAGAGCATACGTCTCAAGGCTAAAATTGGCAGTACCTTAACTACCACATTTTATGCACTATCTATTTGTCCAAAAACGAGAGGCCTTCATCTTTACATGCATCATGCCCGGAATATATGCCCGAAAAGAACATTCTTGCATGAAGCCAGGAAGAAAAGAAAAAAGCTATGGATAGCATGAACAAAACCTGTCATCACAAAAGATGATAGCTCCATAATCATGGCGATGGCGGATTACACGTCCAATTGCTTGATTCACAGCCCGTGCGGCTTCTTGACTGTACCACATGCTTCCAGATAGAAGGGTTGATCTTGGAAGCTAAAAAATTGCAAGAAATATTATAACCTTGATGTGTCAATAGTCAAATAAATATCGAACTCACCTTGACATCTGCAAGTTGTGATTGTTCATCCAGAAACTCTCGTTTCAATATTACCTGTTTTAAACATGGGTTAATGATGCTGGAATGCAATTAGCAGCATAAAATTTAAAGCTATGTGACCTCTCAGTGCCAGTTTAAATAAAAGTGAAGACAAATGAGAAAGAAACTCTCAAAAAAGAGCAAAACAATTCACTGGTTTTTGCAACCATTTTGCCAATGAGCCTATATACAAATTCAGAACAAAACAGTAAAGGATAGAGCAGACAAACCCTAGGATCTGTCACCCTGGCATAAGGTAACCCAGTAATGACGACAGCTCTGCCAGCACCGTCAGCAAAATCCAGTCCTTCACTGACCTGACAACACAACAGAGACCAGCCATACTGAAGACACTACACTAGAGAAACTTATTGACCTCCTATTTTTTGTACCAGCATTCTCATACATACTATATGGATACACAAGATATCTCTTATTACAAACAGACAAATTTCATACAGGTTGAAGAAAACATACCTTACCGCGACAAACGGCAAAAAATACCA
The DNA here is from genome assembly GCF_000004255.2 of Arabidopsis lyrata subsp. lyrata. NCBI lineage: Eukaryota > Viridiplantae > Streptophyta > Magnoliopsida > Brassicales > Brassicaceae > Arabidopsis > Arabidopsis lyrata. Next base: position 19,225,714 of record NW_003302554.1, read on the forward strand.
CACCAGAAGTCGATCTGTCTTGCAATTTTTCTGAGAAGTCCTACCATGAGAAAAACACTAGACACGGTTAAATTATATAATATTCTGCCTTTTGAAAGCAAAAGAAGATCAGAGGCATCTGTTGCTCACCTGCATTGCTGCAGGAAAGAGGGACGAATCCTTAGGTTCAATGACAGGTTTCTTGAGCTTGCAAATTCTTTCCCATACTGTCATTGAGTTTCTGTGACACTGAATGATGAAGAAACGGTAGATTTTCAAGCTAAAGAGTACTAATTTTTTCATATTTAAGAGAAAATTAACAACGGCCATACCCCATTTTTCCAAAATGAAATGCAAGAGTCCATAAGGTAATAGGAAGGGAAAAATATCAGCAATCCTTCAGGCACGACTCGAGAAAAGTTGACTGCAGAGTAGAAACACGTACTAATTAATTGATCACTATAAGGATAGCAGCTTTGATATTGAGAGCTCCCCAGATTCTAGAACTCGGTTCACACATCAGAAATTCAGAGTGATACATTCAGGCCATCCAAAATGAACTACCAAATAACAAAACACTTACCTATGGCATTCCCAAGTTCTTGTTTGTACTCTGGTACATCACGATTGCGGTAGCTAGAATTAAGAACGTACCCTGATGGACCAGTACTTACAACTCCAGCCCATAGCTGATTTGAGGATATAACATGGGGATTCTCCAACCGAACGGGAAAGTCTCTGCATTTTCCAGAAAAAGATGTTTTCATTAAAAACTGGGGGAAGAGCCAAAAAGGCAGATAGACAAGCATAGTGACAGAAATGATTATCGATATGACTCACAGTTTTAGTTCTTGAGCCAATGAATCCATGGGAGACAAAGTCCCCGATGTTAAAATGATAGACCCAACACCTTTTTTTGCTATGTCCAGCATGGTAATCCCAGGACTGAAACACCACCAGCTAAGCGTTCTTGATACCTTGCCTACAGAAATAAATCAAATCATTTCTTTTCTCTAAAGTTCTGACTAATTTGCCAAAAACAATTTCCACAGGAGAGCAGATTAAGAATGATTATTATATTTTCAAATTAGCAAAATGGCGTTTTAGTTAATGCTTTGGGACTGCAACAATATTAATTTTATGTTTAAAGGCTATAGACAATCCCACTCTTATTTACCTTTCATCACATCAGTAGAATTTTGCTCCAGCTCTTGTACATGAACCTAATGAAGGACGAATATTGAGACTGTAAGTGAAAGATAGGAGTAGAAAAGAGGGTTTCTGCCAATGAGATAGCATAAGAGAAAAATAAATTCCTTTTCAACTTAATTATAAAATTCAACACGGAATATAAAGAACACTCTTCTTAAAACTTACACGATAAACATCTGCATGGTTACTTCCATTTTCTCTAAAGATCAGCTTAAGCATGTCAGCAATGATTTCTAGTTTGCTTCCAGCGTTGGTCGCTGTTCGTTGTTTCTCCTCCTCCAGGAACACTGCAGCCTCCTCAACTGTACCAATGAGTTTAGGAGCAGTTTCGTGAGTGATGTTAAGGCTTTTAAGCATTTCATATATGTAAGGGCCAGGCTTGGTAAATCCCTCGTCCCTTTTTGGAATTGGCACTTTAGAAATCAGTTCCTGCAGCTTAAGAAGCAGTCCTGGAAGCGAAAAACAACGCATAGATGAGAACAGTTATGTCATTTTCATTCACGTCTAACAGAACATTGTACTCTCAGTCAAGGCCTAAAATTTGACCTTTAAGTATAGCAAAATTCTCAGGGTTTATGGAAACGTCATTTAATGAATTCCTTCTTGCTGCCGCAAGTTGTACACATTCTTGTGCTTCAGAAATGCAAGCCGATAGAAGAACTGAAGGAAGGTCAAATGAAGCTGAGTCTGCGCATAAACTTTCCTGCGCATGTTTTAAAGATAAACTGAGTGTTTCGAGAAGTTGGAAGCAGTATAATCGTTCGGTAACCCGGAAAAATAGAACAAAACACCAAGAAACGAAGAGTTCATGAGGAAATTATATGCGGAACATCTTAGTCCCCTTACCAGATTGTGCGCTTCATCAAAAATAAGGACACTATTATTCCAGTTGACTTTCAAAAACTTTCTATAGCCATTGCTGATCAAGTAGTTGTAAGGTGCAAATATGATGTCCACGTCCTTGTGAAGCTCTCTTGTGATATAATACGGGCATCTGCAAAATACAGATATGGTACAGATGGAAAAGCGAGCAACGTAAGAAACAAATATGTTGAAGTAGCAAAAATAGAGGAACCTACGGTCCGGAATCTTTTCCAATATTGACCAAATCCTCAATGTCAAGTGGTTCGTCGCCAATATGAGTGTTATGCTTTAAATAATCTACAAAAGATTAATGGAAAGGCAAAATAGTAAGGATTTATGTCGTCGTTTCATGTGGCGATAAAGAGTAGATTTCAGAGGTGTACCTGGAATGCGATTGAAATGGTTGCATTGGCGTTTACCGCGCTTTTTGCAAAGGTACTGACAAGCATTTGTGAGTGCTTTGCCACGGAGTGAGTTGACTTCCTCATTAACGCATAATTGCTCCCGCGATCCTAGGACCACCATCTTAGGCCTAGAAATGATTGAGGTAGAGAAAGATTAGAAGAGATGATGAGCAGGTAATAAGGCAGAAAGTGAATTGGTGGTGTGACCTGTAGCTACATCTTTTTAATTCTTTGATCACTTGGCGGAGCTGACTATGAGTCCGGGACGCATAAATAATGGTAGGAAAAGCTCCTCCGGATTGTGACATTAGGTCGTCAGAATCTGACCAAGGAATGGAACAGTTCTTGCGATCCTTACGGGTTGAGAAAGAGCCCAGACTCTTTCGCCAGGCTAAGGTGGCACAGAGAAGACAAAGAGTTTTCCCAGTTCCAGTAGGACTCTCCAAAAGCGCATGACATTTCTGCAGCATCATCTCACAAGTTTTAATAATCCAGATTAGTTAACAATTTTTAGCTGCACAGTGAGCGGGGAACCCTAAAAGAGCAATATAAAACGAATGGGAGAGAGAGAGTTCGGGAAACCCACGTTTTGAAGAGACTCGATGACTCTGTCCATGTATATGATCTGAGACTGGTACGCCTCGAATGGGAAATCAACATTGATTCCTCTGATGCTGTAATTTGGCATTATTTTCGCCTCGGATTCCGCCGCAAAACCTCTCCGGAGAAGACGAACAAGACTGACGCGCCTCTTCTGATTTTCCCGCCTTATAGGGCTTCCACTTTTTTAAACTTCCGAAAAGCCCATTATAACCCATTAGTTGGCCCATTATCTGAATTCACCGAATTAAAGCTTTGTTTGGTTTGTAATGCCGTGTATCAAAATTTTGTCCGAGTTACGTTTTTTCCCTCCCTAGTCGCGATGTAATCTCTCTGAAGAGAAGAAAAGTGATACAGAAAGAGAAAGACAAGAGCCATTCAGAGAATGTCAAAACTGTGAAAAAGACTAGCAGGATACTCGGGGCAAAAGCATTGTATTTTTTTTTTTTTTGTTTATCAGTGTAAAATCTCCTTTCTGTTTCACTCTTCCTCCGATCCCGACTCTTCAGAACTCGACTCTTTCTTCTGTTTCACACTCCCATTGGCCTTCTTCGACCCTCTCTTCTCATCCTCATCTTCACTGTACTCACTTTCGTAATCATCATCGTAATCCTCCTCCTCAATCTCATCTTCCTCCTCCATACCTTCTTCTGCAATCGCACCCTCATCTGAAACCATACCACGTGTCCCTGCCCGGGTTCTTTTCAGGACTTTCACTTTCAGTGCTTGCTTTTTATCACACCCGATCCATGTGTCGCACAGGCACAAGCAAGTCAAGTTGTATGTTCCCTCTGCCGGTGCTTGGAGTTTACCCATTACCAGCCTTGACCCGCCTTTAACCTTCTCAATCGCTTCTCTCACTGCATCGTTTGTTTCCTTCACCCCTGCTCCTGAACCTTCCATTGACTCACTGATGGCTTTCGAGGCAGCCGTTATCGCTCCACCTTCATCCATGAAGCTTACCTTCTGAGAGAACCACACGTTGTTCGACACCGAATCGGCAAGAAGAACCCAGTAGTTTTCCTCCTTGTGGAAAGGGAAGTAGGGTGCATGAGGAAGGGCGCCTATAAGCCCATTGGGTCGTTTCAGAGTGACCCAAGCTTGAAGGGTCACGATGTCACCCTCTTGGATCCCCTCTTCCCCTTCTGTTTCACATGTGATATCGACTGTAAGAGACGGCATCATTTCTAGCACCTTCTCAATGTCCTCAACATCAGTTGCTGATAAACCCGCTACCTGGGTGAGCAGTTCAGAACGGTCTTCCAACCTCATTTCTTGAAGATCTTGGAATGATTTAACCTTCTGAAAATAGGAGAAACAATGCCATGTTAACATAAAATGCTGGTTTATATATGTCTTTAGGCTAGACCTTTAAGTAAACCAACCTAAAGCAACACTATTACTTATTCGGAGAGGAGAATCCGAGAAGATTCTCAGGTCAAAATGCACATGATATGGAACTAGATATTATCCCAAATACTGCACTTGACACATTTGATAGTATTAGTATACCTTCCGTGCTATCTTTTTGACAATGGCATCACTGAAATGAGGGAGCTGTAAGAAAGGGGAAATGCCTTCTGAAGATACTCCAGAAGACTTCCTTGCACTAAGAGGAACAGCCTGCGATTTTGAAATTTTAGTTTATGTTCCTCGACAACAACACTAAGCACTTCTTAAACTTTCAGGAAGAAGTAAATCTTGTGGAGAAACGAGACATAAAGAACTGAAAGCTCACAAACAAGAGAAAAACTAGAAGATAGGTGATGAGAGTAATTTAAGACCTGAACAATGCACTGAGATAGCTCAACTACTCCAACTGCAGGTCTCAGCCATCCATGCCCTTGGGCAGTGCGCGGTATAACCGCCATCTGCAAGAAACTCACAATGTTATAATGAATGGTTAAGAAAACCACAATTCTAACAGTGTGACCAAAAGCATCACTATTAACCTAAAATTTTAAAGTCTGTTTCGAGTTTCCCTGCTATAGAGGAAAATACATCTCTTCTACATAACAGGTTAGCACTTTCCGGTCATCGCTTCTTGATGCTTATTTTACCAGAAATTGTGCTATTTAAATAGAGACTAGACCTTCAATAACTCCTCAAGGAGGCGAGGTGCAAGCTCTAGCACACGCCTGAAATCACCCTGAAGGGCGGGAGACAGGACTCCTGATTCACGAGTTAACTGGGCCTGTATCAACAGCTCCGTCTGTACAGAAAATGAGGAAGTGAGTATTTCAGTTTATTCAATATTTAGCATCACAGTTGCGTAATTTGAAAATTCACCTTCACTATGGCAGGATGCTGTTTCCAAAACTTAGCTTGCTCTTGCTTCATGTTTTTCAGGTCCAAATTTAGCTCACTCCTAACAGACATAAAGAGCTTCTGCAGAGGTTCATCATCAGTTCTACGAACTGGAATCTCCATGTACTCAGCTGCCTTGGTGAAAACTTCCATAACTTTGCTGGACAACAGAGATTTTTAAACATGTCAATGTCATACAAACAAACGAAAACACAGCCCATTTGTCATGTACCTATAGCATCACTTGAATGTACATGGGTATGAGTGAATATACCTTGGGGCCAAAGAGGGTTTCATTAGATAATAATATGCGGAGAGTGTTTGATGCATAACGTAGTTGCCGGTATACTTTGATGACCTCGAGAGATATATAACAGCAATCACAAGGGGCAAGAGAATACAGACACCAACTATCCAAAGCAATAATATGCCACCAGATGCTCCATCAATGTCTAAAAGAAATTGAGGAAGAGCAATGCCCATTTGAAATCCCTGGGATCACATTACAATATGTTAGTCTCGATAAGACGGGAGCCCATGTGAAGGGAAATGAGATGTATCATTACCTGTCTGCCATCTGGATGACCATACTTCTCAAAGTTTTCACGGGATACAGGATCAGTCAAAGCCTGGTAGGCTTTAGAAATGAACTCCACGAAATATTTATTGGCCTCTGTAGAGTTCAACAATATGCACATAGAAGAAAAACAATCAGGATCAAAAGCTGCAAGCATAATTCCGTAATGATCAAAACATGACCTGGATCTGGATTTTTATCAGGATGGTATTGAATGGACAGCCTTCTATATGCTTTCTTAATTTCTGAATCTGTAACTCCAGGTTCCAGTCCAAGTATACTGAATGGGTCAAAAACTTGAGCCTGTAAGACGCAACAAGAAGGTAAATAAGCAAGTAGAAATTGTTGATAGAAGTGAGTGTTGCTTCAAGTTCAAAAAAATAATCTCAAGAGCAGGCAATGCAATGGGATTACCTCACGGCTCATGTTCTTAGTGTAATAAATCAAGAAAATCATCACGACCCAGAGTAGCACAAGCGTCAAGTTGCTCCATGTAGAGAAGTTAGAGATCTGGAGACAGAAAAAGTGAAGAAGAGAGGTTAGGAACATGCAATATATTACTGAGCAGGTGGGTTGAGTGGGAAAGAAACCTTTTTAAACAAGGATCTCTTATATTTGCCAGATCGGTCACACTCGAGACACTGACAGTGAATGGTCCTTTGTTTCTTGGAGAGAGCACCGGTTAACTTGACCATGGTATACGGCACCAAAGGAATTGCCATAATCGTCAAGATAAAAATGGGAAACAATGCGCTATTCTCTTCTGAAGCCGCCATCTTTTAGATGAGAGATTCGATTCTGCAGAAAGGAAAAGCTCTGTTATAATCTTCAAAAGGATACAAAACTATCAATAAAATCAAAAGCTGGATCTGAAATTAATTAGGGATTCTACATGACGGCGATCAACACAATTAGATCTAGGGTAAACTATCTAACAGTATATCAATCCCTGCACTCACTTAGAGATCGACACAAAACCTTACTACGGGAAGGAAGCAAAATCAATAATTGAAGAAAGATGAAATCGAACCAGAGAGGAAATCGAAGAATAAGCTCACCTGATATCTCTCTATGATCAAATCCGCAGCTTTGGAGAGAAACAGAGAGATCGCGCTGCTGCAGATCGGGCAAGAGCAGCAACAAACGGCGTTGCAGTTTTTTTTCCTTCTCCTCTCTTCCCTTCTCTTCTGATTGGTGAGCTCTTTCTTCTTACTTGCTTATTAACTTTTTTTTTACCTTCTCAATTAAAATAATTCGCTATCTATTTCTCTTTTTTTTTTTTTTGGACAAACCCAATTCGCAATTTATTTCTCTTTTCACATTTTTACGCGTCATTTATTTTCCACTAACTAAGAGTAATTTAAGAACAAAGTTTATGGTACAAGAAAAACAAATTCCTCCCAAAAAAACACATTTTATCATGAAGGAAAGAAAAAACAAAGTTTAATTAATTAGAAAAAAAAAAAAAAAAACTAACAAAAGGAAATGAATCCTTTTTTCTTTTTAAAATCCCTTTCATATTATAAACTCTATTTAGAGATATCAAAATGGTCAATCCAACTCAATTCAACGAGTTTAGAGCTAAATAAATTCATGGGTAGCAAATAAGTTATTAGCTATTATCGTTTCTCATACCATTTGAAATTTATTACTGCCTTTGATATTGTACATAGACAACACTGCTAAAATATCTCATTAACTCCAACCTAGCTAACAATGATAGTATAATTGCATGTCATTGCAACTTTGCTATATAGTTTTAAACCGAAAAAGCTAACATAATCAGAAAATCATGCAGCAGAGCTACAACTAAAGGAGCAAATGATATCAAAATATGTTGATGCACGAATCACACAAGTACGGAGTGTAGTCTCAAGGAAAGTAAGAATAATCTTTCTTTGAACGACGAGCCAAGAGTTAAACAAAATGAGCGAGATTACAAAAATCGACTTGATCAAATACAAAATTGGACGAGGTCGAAGTGGGAGTTTGGGTTGTACGAGCTGAAGTCACTGTCGACGAGCCAAGCTGACATGAGACGAGTTGAATTGAGGAAGACGTGCTGAGTGTACTCTCTGCGTATCAACGGAATTTGCCAATGTCTGACAAAACATTCTATCTTGGTATTTATAGGATACGGATCCAGGGTATTTTGTGGTGCAAAATATTCTATTAAATATTGATTTAGCTTAATAAATGTTTTTACAATAATTATAATAGAAATAATTAATTTTGGACGAAAGAGCTTTACGTAAATGTATTAATTTGATTTTGATATTTATATGTCGATTCGACGTACATTATTAAAGAAAGGGAAAAATAAATATCAGAAAATATATTAAAAAGAAAAGGAAATAAAAGGGGAAAAATGTTGTTTAATAGCCGAACTTTAAAAAAATGGCCGTTTAATACGTGAACTTGTTATATGGCCAATTTAAACATGAAATAAATGTTGACCGGCCAATTTAAACAAGAAGTATTCGTTGACCAGGCCAAAAACCACACGCCGTTATCTATCGTTAACAGATCCGATAACAGCCGTTAACGATTCTGTTATCACCTAAAACGACGTCGTTTTGGGCTAAATCGCCGCCGCTAAATCCTCTACATCTTCCAGCTACTTACCGGAGCATCAACCGTCGAAGCTGCAAACTCCTCTCCTTCTGATGTTCATCCTCCTCCTTCTCCGAGAAGCACCACAACGCGAATCCGCCCAAATCAGATGACCTAGTAGAGCTTCCTCTCTTCCCACTACCTCTCGTTCTCTTCCCCGGCGCAACAATTCCGCTTCAGATCTTCGAGGTCCGTTACCGAGTCATGATGCAAACGCTTGTTCAATCCGATCTCAGATTCGGCGTTGTCTACTCCGACGCCGTTTCAGGTTCCGCAGCTGGAATCGGTTGCGTCGGAGAAATCGTGAAGCACGAGCGTCTCGTCGATGATCGATTCTTCTTAATCTGTAAAGGTATGGAACGATTTCGCGTCACAGATCTCGTCCGTACGAAACCTTACCTCGTCGCGAAGGTGACGTGGCTTGAAGATCGACCGTCCGGGGAAGAGAATCTGGACGAATTGGCGAACGAGGTTGAGGTTTTGATGATAGAAGTGATTCGATTGTCGAATAGATTGAATGGGAAACCAGATAAGGAATCTCAGGATCTGAGGAAGAATCAGTTTCCGACTCTGTTCTCGTTTTTCGTCGGAAGCACGTTTGAAGGAGCTCCAATGGAGCAGCAAGCATTGCTGGAGCTTGAAGACACGACGGCGATTAAGCCCAAAACGACGTCGTTTTAGGTAATAACGGAATCGTTAACGGCTGTTATCGGATCTGTTAACGACAGATAACAGCGTGTGGTTTTTGGCCTGGTCAACTAATACTTCATGTTTAAATTGGCCGGTCAACGTTTACTTCATGTTTAAATTGGCCATATAACAAGTTCACGTATTAAACGGCCATTTTTGAAAATTCGGCTATTAAATGACATTTTTCCCGAAATAAAAGTGGTAACGGAAAAAAAGAAAAAAGGAAAAGAAAAGTGTGAAAACAAAAAAAAAAATAAAAAAATAAAAAAGGAAAAGAAAAGTGGAGAGGAACGCAACCCTGGGGCTCCTTGATAAACCTCTACCTCCTGCTCTCTTCTCTCTTCTCAACGACAACCTCCTGCTCTTCGTTTTTCTCTGCGACGAGAAAACCCAGATTTGGGTTCAAGCTTCCATAACTTAAACCCCTCTCGCGATCCAGGTATGTTTCTTAATCTTTATTCCCAGATCTTCCAGATCTGAAGCTCCTCTTCTTTTTTTTTCGTAGATTTGATTTTTAGATTTGATCTACTTGTATGAATGGCTCGCGTGTTCCCCCGCTTGGTGTGTATGTATTGGCGATTGTAATCTAAACTGTTGGTTTGATTTAGGTTCAGTAATAAGACTGCTTACCTGACCTGAGTTAACACCAATTCGTCTGTTGAGCTGAAAACTAATCTGTTCTTATCAATTTTCCACACTTGTTATTCTGATACTTTTTTTAAAAAAATTTATAAGGTTGCTTTCAAATACTTGGGAGGCTCCAGTATTATTGAATAACACAGCCTGACAATGAGTGTAGTTGGGTTTGATTTTGGAAACGAGAACTGCCTTGTTGCTGTTGCAAGGCAAAGAGGTATCGACGTCGTGCTTAATGATGAGTCCAATCGTGAGACTCCCGCTATTGTCTGCTTTGGTGACAAGCAGCGCTTCATCGGCACTGCTGGAGCTGCTTCAACCATGATGAACCCCAAAAATTCCATCTCTCAAATCAAACGCTTAATTGGTCGCCAGTTTTCCGACCCTGAGCTGCAAAGGGATATCAAATCCCTTCCCTTTTCCGTCACCCAAGGGCCTGATGGCTATCCTTTAATCCATGCTAATTATTTGGGAGAGAAGAGAGCCTTTACCCCGACTCAAGTCATGGGTATGATGTTGTCTAACTTGAAAGGTATTGCCGAGAAGAATTTGAATGCAGCTGTGGTCGACTGCTGTATTGGTATTCCTGTTTACTTTACCGACCTCCAGCGAAGGGCTGTTCTCGATGCAGCCACAATTGCAGGCTTGCATCCCCTGCGCTTGATCCACGAGACAACAGCTACAGCTTTGGCATATGGAATTTATAAGACAGATTTGCCAGAGAATGAACAGCTCAACGTCGCTTTCATTGACATTGGGCATGCAAGCATGCAAGTCTGTATTGCAGGCTTCAAAAAAGGGCAGCTCAAAATCTTGTCTCACGGTTTCGATCGCTCCCTTGGAGGAAGGGACTTTGATGAAGTTCTTTTCAATCATTTTGCTGCTAAGTTCAAAGACGAGTACAAGATTGACGTCTCCCAGAATGCTAAGGCTTCTCTCAGGCTCCGTGCTGCGTGCGAGAAACTCAAAAAGGTTCTAAGCGCAAATCCTGTCGCACCATTGAATATCGAGTGTTTGATGGACGAGAAAGATGTTAGGGGTGTCATCAAGAGGGAAGAGTTTGAAGAGATCAGCATCCCAATTCTGGAGCGTGTTAAGAGGCCTCTAGAGAAAGCTCTCTCTGATGCGGGCCTCACAGTCGAAGATGTACATATGGTCGAGGTTATTGGCTCTGGCTCTCGTGTCCCTGCTATGATCAAGATATTAACTGAGTTTTTTGGTAAGGAGCCCAGGCGTACAATGAATGCAAGTGAGTGTGTGTCGAGGGGATGTGCCTTGCAGTGTGCCATTCTCAGTCCGACCTTTAAAGTTCGCGAATTCCAGGTGATGGGTGCATATCTATGCTTAAGTAAATGTCGTTATTTTCGTCTACTTATAAGCAACTTGAGAACTGTCATAGTCCAGGTTATCTGACAAGTCATTATGATTTTTTATTTTCTCTTAAGGTTCATGAGAGCTTTCCTTTCTCAATATCGCTGGCTTGGAAAGGAGCAGCTTCTGATGCTCAAAATGGAAGAGCTGAGAATCAGCAGAGCACCATTGTTTTTCCCAAAGGAAATCCCATTCCTAGTGTCAAGGCTCTAACGTTTTATCGTTCTGGAACATTCTCTGTTGATGTGCAGTATGGTGATGTGAACGATTTGCAAGCACCTCCGAAAATCAGCACATACACGGTTTGATCTTTCCCAATGTCATAAATACGTAAGATTGTAGCACTCTTGTTTCTCATGGTTAATCTCCCTTTTGTAGATTGGTACCTTCCAGTCATCAAAAGGCGAGAGGGCAAAGCTTAAAGTGAAAGTGAGATTGAACCTGCATGGAATTGTCTCAGTTGAATCGGCAACTGTAAGTTTCTTTAAATGTACTATTTAAAGTCTCATTCTCTCTAATAACTGATTACAAGTTGATCATCCAGGACCGTGCCTTCCCTTATGAACTTAGGGATTCGTTAATTTATCCTAATCTTTTTCCTCCCCTAAATGCAGCTTTTGGAAGAGGAAGAAGTTGAAGTTCCGGTCACAAAAGATCAATCAGTGGAAACTACTAAGATGGACACTGACAAAGCTTCTGCCGAGGCAGCTCCTGCTTCTGGGGACTCTGATGTTAACATGCAGGACGCCAAGGATACCAGTGATGCAGCTGGTTCTGACAATGGTGTTGCAGAGTCTGCTGAGAAGCCGGTGCAAATGGAAACTGATTTAAAGGCTAGTTTCTCTCTTAACTGATACTGCTTGCTATTCGCTTGTGAACATTAGATAATAATGGATATTTATTAATGGATTGTGCAGGCTGAGGCTCCGAAGAAGAAGGTGAAGAAAACAAATGTACCACTGTCAGAATTGGTCTATGGTGCCTTGAAATCTGTGGAGGTCGATAAGGCTGTGGAGAAGGAATTTGAGATGGCTTTGCAAGACAGAGTTATGGAAGAGACCAAGGACCGAAAGAATGCTGTTGAGTCTTATGTTTATGATATGAGAAACAAAGTGAGAATCTTTTTTTCGTCTTTTCATTGGCAGTATGCATATGTAAAGTTGTGAGTATGGGGTACTGACGTGTCTTGTTTTCAGTTGAGTGACAAATACCAGGAATATATCACTGATGCTGAGAGGGAAGCATTCCTGGCGAAGCTGCAGGAAGTGGAGGATTGGTTGTATGAAGATGGGGAAGATGAGACCAAAGGTGTTTATGTTGCAAAGCTCGAGGAGCTCAAGAAGGTAATGTTGCAAAGACCGTATGATGACACTTTATTGTGCAGAAAAAAAAACATTTTTGATGTTAATGTTTTAACAGAGGCTGGGTATTGATCTTTTGCAGGTGGGTGACCCTGTTGAAGTACGTTACAAAGAGTCGTTGGAAAGAGGGTCGGTCATTGATCAGCTTGGTTACTGTATTAACAGCTACAGAGAGGCAGCTATGTCTAATGATCCCAAGTTTGACCACATTGAATTGGCTGAGAAGCAAAAGGTAAGAATTCAGCTCATCTCGAAAGCACAGAACAAATCGTAAATTTAACAGGCTTGGGGAAAATGGTTTGATGTGTGTTTTGTTGTTGTGCAATAATGAAGGTTTTGAACGAGTGTGTGGAAGCAGAAGCATGGTTGCGGGAGAAGAAGAAGCAGCAGGACACGCTTCCCAAGTATGCCACACCGGCTCTCTTGTCAGCTGACGTTAAAAGCAAGGCGGAGGCATTGGACAAGTAAGCAAGGATCTTTGTATCTGTCTCCTAATAGAAATGCTTGGTATATGTTGTATAGAGAGTGAACCAGTCTTGGATGTTTTGCAGGTTTTGCAGGCCTATAATGACCAAACCAAAGCCGGCTAAAGCAGAAGCACCACAAGCCAAGGGAGGTGAGCCGGCAGATGAGGGCAATAGTGAGGCAGAGCAACCAGCTTCTGCCGAACCAATGGAGACTGAGAATCCCGCCGAAGGTAGTGCCTAAATGAATGACGAGAGCGAGATGGTGTTGTATCGATTTTGTTCTTACTCTTTTTTTTTAATTTACCTAGCGGAACCTCTTTTTCTGGTTTCGCTATTATTCCCGGAAAAATTCTATATTTTTAATTCTTCCTTCTCGATAACAGTTTTTAGGAAGCGTCGTTTTTCTTATTGTTGTTACTTGTGGTTTTGTTTTTTAATTTGAAAGTCATTTTTTCTGCTCTTCTCTATAATTACTATGGAGTCAGTGTATACGGATCGTTCTATATTGGACTGGACTGTTTAACTTTATATAAACAGCAAATGAAAGTACGATTTTGATCTCTTAGAAGCTTAACATCTTCTCCTATGTGTGACGTTTATGCGGTGGCTCACCTCTTCCTGACCATTGGCAACAACTTCGAGGTGGTCATCCAGGCTGAAGTTGTATTGTTTCTATAATCCAAACAAGCATATCTTATGTAATACAAATTCTGATAACACCAGCCACTTCTCTATAATAATTGTAACTTTCTTATAATTTTTCAGAAATTTTATGTGTTAAATCATACAACTTGACCCACCCAACCTATTAAATAACAAATTTGTAGAAATAAAATTTGTTTTGACGGTGATTTTAAGTAAATTTTATACATTGGGTTTAAATAAATTATGTAGACTCAAAGTATACAAAAATATTGGGATAAAAAAAAAAAAAAAACCTAAGAAAGCAAAAAAGAGGCAAAAAAATAAAATATCACAAAAGAGAAAGGAAATGAAAGTGTTTAGAGAAAAAGAAAAAAAAAAAAAAAAGAAAGGAGAAGAACATTCCAGACGAACCCAAACCCTGTGGTGGTGTCTGCTCCTTAATTAAACCTCTCTTTTGCTCTTCCTTTATATATAAAAAAAAAAACTCTGGTCTCTTGCCTCTTCACTTTTTGGCTGCGACACGATTACAGATTAACTCACCTCACCCAGATTTCGGTAGAAGCTTCCACCAGAACGCGAACCCCTCTCGCGATCCAGGTATGCTCTACTTGCAGATCTTCTTCTAGATCTGATGCCTCTCTTTTTCCTCACTTATAGTTTTTTTTTTCAATCTATTTTCTGGTTGCTTTCCCTCGCGGATTACTTGTTTCAATAAGATTCTTCTGCTTTCGCTACTTACGGATTTGTAGTGGGAAATTGTCTTAGCTTCTTTTGTATTCAAACTCCACGTATGTATTGGTGATGTAAATCCAAACTGGTGGTTTGATTTAGGTTCAGTAAGGCTACCTGGCCTGATTGTTCGTCTTCTCCTGTTATCTTTCGAGCTCAAGGCTAGTCTCTTTTGATCGCTATTTCACAGTTTTTAATCGGATAGTTTTTTTCTTTTTTTTATATATATATATATAAGGTAGCTCTCGATCACGTGGGAGAATTGAAGAACACAAAGCCTGACAATGAGTGTAGTTGGTTTTGATTTTGGAAACGAGAACTGCCTTGTTGCTGTTGCAAGGCAAAGAGGTATCGACGTCGTGCTTAATGATGAGTCCAATCGTGAGACTCCCGCTATTGTCTGCTTTGGTGACAAGCAGCGCTTCATCGGTACTGCTGGAGCTGCTTCAACCATGATGAACCCCAAAAATTCCATCTCTCAAATCAAGCGCTTAATTGGTCGCCAGTTTTCCGACCCTGAGCTGCAAAGGGATATCAAATCCCTTCCCTTTTCCGTCACCCAAGGGCCTGATGGCTATCCTTTGATCCATGCTAGTTATTTGGGAGAGACTAGAGCCTTTACTCCCACTCAAGTCATGGGTATGATGTTGTCTAACTTGAAAGGTATTGCCGAGAAGAATTTGAATGCTGCAGTGGTCGACTGCTGTATTGGTATTCCTGTTTACTTTACAGACCTCCAGCGAAGGGCTGTTCTCGACGCAGCCACAATTGCAGGCTTGCATCCCTTGCACTTGATCCACGAGACTACAGCAACGGCTTTGGCTTATGGAATTTATAAGACAGATCTGCCAGAGAATGACCAGCTCAATGTTGCATTCATTGACATTGGACACGCAAGCATGCAAGTCTGTATTGCAGGCTTCAAAAAAGGGCAGCTCAAAATCTTGTCTCACGGTTTCGATCCCTCCCTTGGAGGAAGGGACTTTGATGAAGTTCTTTTCAATCATTTTGCTGCTAAGTTCAAAGACGAGTACAAGATTGACGTCTCCCAGAATGCTAAGGCTTCTCTCAGGCTCCGTGCTGCGTGCGAGAAACTCAAAAAGGTTCTAAGCGCAAATCCTGTCGCACCATTGAATATCGAGTGTTTGATGGATGAGAAAGATGTTAGGGGTGTCATCAAGAGGGAAGAGTTTGAAGAGATCAGCATCCCTATTCTGGAGCGTGTTAAGAGGCCTCTAGAGCAAGCTCTCTCTGATGCGGGCCTCACAGTTGAAGATGTACATATGGTCGAGGTTGTCGGCTCTGGCTCTCGTGTCCCTGCTATGATCAAGATTCTAACTGAGTTTTTTGGTAAGGAGCCCAGGCGTACAATGAATGCAAGTGAGTGTGTGTCGAGGGGATGTGCCTTGCAGTGTGCCATTCTCAGTCCGACCTTTAAAGTTCGCGAATTCCAGGTGATTGGTGCATATCTATGCTTAAGGGAATGTCGTTATTTTCGTCTACTTGTAAGCAACTAGAACTGTTTACTCCAGGTTATCTGACTAGTCATATTATGATTTTTTTTTTGTTCTCTTAAGGTTCATGAGAGCTTCCCTTTCTCAATTTCGCTGGCGTGGACAGGAGCAGCTTCCGATGCTCAAAATGGAGGAGCTGAGAATCAGCAGAGCACTGTTGTTTTTCCCAAAGGAAATCCCATTCCTAGTGTCAAGGCTCTAACATTTTATCGTTCTGGAACATTCTCTATTGATGTGCAGTACAGTGATGTGAACGATTTGCAAGCACCTCCAAAAATCAGCACATACACGGTTTGATCTTTCCCCAATGTCATGACTATGTATGACTGTAGCACTCTTGGTTCTCATGGTTGATCTCCTTTTTGTAGATTGGTCCCTTCCAGTCATCAAAAGGCGAGAGGGCAAAGCTTAAAGTGAAAGTGAGATTGAACCTGCATGGAATTGTCTCAGTTGAATCGGCAACTGTAAGTTTCTTTACGTGTACTATTTAAAGTCTCATTCTCTCTAATAACTGATTACAAGTTGATCATCCAGGACCGTGCCTTCCCTTATGAACTTAGTGATTCGTTAATTTATCCTAATCTTTTTCCTCCCCTAAATGCAGCTTTTGGAAGAGGAAGAAGTTGAAGTTCCGGTCACAAAAGATCAATCAGAGGAAACAACTAAGATGGACACTGACAAAGCTTCTGCCGAGGCAGCTCCTGCTTTTGGTGACTCTGATGTTAACATGCAGGACGCCAAGGATACCAGTGATGCAGCTGGTTCTGACAATGGTGTTCCAGAGTCTGCTGAGAAGCCGGTGCAAATGGAAACTGATTTAAAGGCTAGTTTCTCTCTTAACTGATACTGCTTGCTATTCGCTTGTGAACATTAGATAATAATGGATATTTATTAATGGATTGTGCAGGCTGAGGCTCCGAAGAAGAAGGTGAAGAAAACAAATGTACCACTGTCAGAATTGGTCTATGGTGCCTTGAAATCTGTGGAGGTCGATAAGGCTGTGGAGAAGGAATTTGAGATGGCTTTGCAAGACAGAGTTATGGAAGAGACCAAGGACCGAAAGAATGCTGTTGAGTCTTATGTTTATGATATGCGAAACAAAGTGAGAATCTTTTTTTCGTCTTTTCATTGGCAGTATGCATATGTAAAGTTGTGAGTATGGGGTACTGACGTGTCTTGTTTTCAGTTGAGTGACAAA
>NW_003302554.1:19243194-19292873 GCF_000004255.2 Arabidopsis lyrata subsp. lyrata
TGAAGATGGGGAAGATGAGACCAAAGGTGTTTATGTTGCAAAGCTCGAGGAGCTCAAGAAGGTAATGCATGCATGCTTATGATGACACTTTATTGTGCAGGAAGAAATTATTTTTCAGGATAATGTTTTATTTAACAGAGGAGTGGGATTAATATTTTGCAGGTGGGAGACCCTGTGGAAGTGCGTTACAAGGAGTCGTTGGAAAGAGGGTCGGTCATTGATCAGCTTGGTTACTGTATTAAGAGCTACAGAGAGGCAGCTATGTCTAATGATCCCAAGTTTGACCACATTGATTTGGCAGATAAGCAAAAGGTAATAATTCGGCTCATCTAGAAAGCACCGAACTAATCATAAATTTCACAGGCTTGGGGAAAATGGTTTGATATGTGT
This sequence comes from Arabidopsis lyrata subsp. lyrata, assembly GCF_000004255.2. NCBI lineage: Eukaryota > Viridiplantae > Streptophyta > Magnoliopsida > Brassicales > Brassicaceae > Arabidopsis > Arabidopsis lyrata. Next base: position 19,243,585 of record NW_003302554.1, read on the forward strand.
TTTGTTGTTGTGCAATAATGAAGGTTTTGAACGAGTGTGTGGAAGCAGAAGCATGGCTACGGGAGAAGCAGCAGCAGCAGGACACACTTCCCAAGTATGCCACACCGGCTCTCTTGTCAGCTGACGTAAAAAGCAAGGCGGAGGCATTGGACAAGTAAGCAAGGCTCTTTGTATCCGTTTCTCGTTATAGAAATGCTATATATGATATAGAGAGTGAACCAGTCTTGGATGTTTTGCAGGTTTTGCAGGCCTATAATGACCAAACCAAAGCCGGCTAAAGCAGAGGCACCACAAGCCAAGGGCGGTGAGCCGGCGGATGAGGGCAAGAGTGAGGCAGAGCAACCAGCTTCTGCCGAAGCAATGGAGACTGAGAATCCCGCTGAAGGGAGTACCTAAATGAATGACGAGAGCGAGATGGTGTTGTATCGATTTTGTTCTTACTCTTTTTAATTTACCTAGTGGAACCCCTTATTCTAGTTTCGCTATTATCCCCCGAAAGATTCTATCTTTAGTTCTTCCTTTCGACAACAGTTTTTAGGAGGTATATTATTGTTCCTTGTGGTTTCATTTTATTCTCTATAAACATTGTGTTGAGTGTAATGTGGATTAGCTCTACATTGGACTTGTTTTTAACAGCAAATGGAATTCGAAACAGACATCAAAGTACATATTTGATCTCCCAAAGCTCAACATCGTCTCCTCTATCATAACCCTTCAAGTACTGGGGGATCTGTGTAACGTCGATGCGCTTGCCCACAAAACTCCTGTTCTCTTCTTGCTCACCTGTTGCATCTTCTTTGACGTAGCTTCTAAAGCAGGTGTAGCCATTGGCAACAATCATCAAGGCTGAAGTTGTATCGTTTCTCCAATCCTAAGTATAGCACCTGCCATATTCAGATGTTTATAATAAATGTACATGTGATTGCTTAAAGCCTTTAAAGTGATCCAACTATTACCTTGTCACAACCGAATGTCATAACTCTCCTTAACATGCGAAATAAGGCAATGGTTAGATCATCGCTGTAGATCACATGTGCTGCTGCGAATATGAAGCTTGCAGATTTGACTTGTTCAAAGTCCTGCTTGCTCCAACAGAAGCTTGCACATAAAGAAAGGACACGCAGCTATGTCAAGGATAAGAAAATAAGAAATAAAGTGAAGAAGAGAATGAAGTTTCTATCAATACTTTTCGGGATCTCTGCAGTCACCACGGCTGTCTTGAATAGGCCAATCGCTCATCCAGTTGAGCTCACGAACATTGACCACAGCACAGTGTGGGGGTGAAACAAGAATGAATTGATATCGAGGTTCTTAGCACAGTTGGCAAGAATTGCGTCTCCATGATCTATGGAAAACAGAAAAGCCTGGTGAGGTAGAACAATAAAGTAAGGAAGTGAAGGTGCACACCACGCGTGCAAGATGGGAAGGAGTGGAAGAGTATCCATAATCCAATGGCACCGAGTTCCAGAGACACAATGCCATGGAATTCAGATGAGGTGCAAATCTTATGCAAGACACAAACTCTGAAGAAGAAGAAGATCGCGTCTATCTCATCTTACTAGAGAGTAATTGCGTCTAGGAAGAAGAAGATCGCCATCGTTATCTAGACTAGCTAGAATGATCATTGGAGGGAAAAGAGAAGATGAAACGGGAAAGAAAGGGTTCGTTAGTGGCGGCGGGAGGGCAACCAAGGTGAATCTCGCGTCCGTTAATTAGGGATTTTCCGGATTTAAAAGAGTGAGTTTGGCGGCGGTTTAATTACAAATAAGAAGACGACGACGACAACAACAACTACTACAGCATTTTGTGTTTTTTTTCTTTCTTTTTGGGGTGTTTCACAGACACAGAAGAAAATCAATTTCGTGAGAGGGCATCGACGCGAGCGGCGACCTCATCAAAATCGGGGACGCAGCTGGAGGGCTTATGCTGCCACGAGGCTGTTCGACGACTCATTCTCCTAAACCCCTCTCCTCCGCTTGCTTTCCCCATCGAATCTGATGTTCTCATTATGTTCTTCTTCTTACTCTCCTGTTTCAATGCTTCCCCTTCCGCTTCAGGGGGCGGGTTTGCGAATCTTCGTCTCACTGATCTCGGCTTTGCTTTTCCGGCCCTCGGCGATTCTGTTTTATGCAACACATCATATATATATATATATATATATATCATCATCATCATCATGATCAGTGCTTGCTTTGCTTTTGCTTTTGCTTGCCAAAAAGAAAGAAAGTACTCTTTCCTTTAGATAGATACTCACCGGTGTCCATGAGATCAGATTTGGTCATCTTCTCCGGAAGGCTTTCCTGTTTTTCGATTTTGGGTTTGGTGTATGGCGCAGCAGGAGTCATGAATCTGTAGTACAAGGGTTTCGTTTCAGGATCCTCCTCCGGGCCAGTCACACAACTCCCGCTTGTACTCATGGAGTCTTCTTCGCTTGTACTCATTATGGACTTGTTGCTGTCATCCATTGAGTCTTCTCTGCCATGGAACCAAAGGCTGCTTCTCGTTTCGGGGTCCTTGGACTTCTCTGTTTTTGGCTCTTCAGTTTCCGTCTGTGTATTAAGTGAGAGTCTGGCTCAAATGGAATGATGTATTGATAGCAGACAAAGAAGAAGGATGACTCACATGATGATGAGCTGGTGTGTACAATCTCTGCTCTAAAGACTTGGCATCCCAATTTATGGAGTACTCTCTTGCGATTTCCTGCAGCAGCTCCACCTTCATTTCCTTTGACGGCGGCTCTGCTTTGAATCTCTCTACAAACTGCAAAATATTCCCATGGAGGAGTCAGCATATATTATTATAAATATAGTCATCAGGGTAAAGAATAAATACCTCAGGATTCACAAACTGTTCAAGTTTGTTCCCGTATCTCTCAGCAAATAAAGATCTGAGGTCGCGTAGCTCAGGCACTTCAGAGACTCTAGCCGCTGCATATACAAGGGAGGAGATGGCCTCGCGACACTCATCGGGGCACCCGCTGCTCAATCAAGCAAGAACCATATATATTTAGATGAATGGAATCCATGCAAGTTAAATTAAAAGGGGTGTTACCTGGATTTCTGTAAGAGAGAGACATTGGATGCAACACAGATGCAGAATTGCTCCAAAAACTCATAACAAGCCAGCCTCCTTTTCTCCTCTATAAGCCCTTCTGCCTGTCAACACACACACGCGATCAAAACCATCTCTATGTACCTACTACTCATGTCACTAATTTAAACAGGGGCCAAGAATTTCTTAAGCAACAATTCACTCTGTTATAACCAGCTGGTGACAGCATCAAATTAATGAAACATATATTTATATTTCTTTTTTGCATTGCTTCAATATAAATACCAAAATAGAACCAACAAGGATTTAACGAAACCATCGTTGACCCTAGCTCCTCTTTCTGCAGAAAAAGAAATTGTTTATAATTGGTTGTTGGAAATGTAATTGCTTTCACGTTCGGGAAACCAGTCAGATCCCCGTGATCCATTAAGCCGATAGAGGACATAGATAACGTGTCTGTAACTCCAAAAAAAAAAAAGATAATATATATTACCCTGCCATATGCATTGTAATCGAGGCTGTTCTTGAGAAGATCGACAATGTCGTTCTTGAGATATTTGCAAACCGAGTTTTTCTTCCTCTTCACCGTGTCTACTCTTGTCTTCGTTATCTTGACCAACGACTTGCTGAGATATAATTAAAAACAAAATCAACGAAGAAGGTGAAGGAAACCAAGAAACGGAAAAGAAGAGACTTAATTACCATTTCGTATAGAACTTGGGTTTGAACAGCCCATCAAACATTTTGCCTTTCCAAAAAAAACAGACAATGTTCGTCGTCTTCTTCTTCTTTTTCTTTTTGGTTTTTTTTGTTTTGCTGTTTTTTTGTTTGTGGTTTTTGTTATCTCTCTCTTTCTTTCTTCGTGCAAGAGAAAGAGAGAGATAGAGAGAAGAAATGTGGTCCTTTTGAGAAAGTTGGCGCTTTGAGGTAAGCAAGGGAAGGCATTTATAAGAAAGAGAGAGGGAAGAATGAAAAAGAAACGACCTTGGCTTGGCTCGGTCTTACATTGAGATCTGAAGAAACGGACTTGTATCGCAAGAAAACCATGCAACCCTGTGTCCCCGCTTTTTTTGTCCACCTCTCTCTCTCTCTCTCTCTTTTCGTACATGTATGTATTTAGAGCTCTAATTACTAAAACAGGGTGAAGTTTCCGCAAGAGAAGGGTGTTGACTAGGGTTAGTTTTGGTATTCAACTCTCTTTTAGTTAAACTCTTCGTTATTTCGCAAGAAGTTATTACTGACGATCACTAATCATCACAAAACATGTGACCATTTTAGTTGAAAATGTTATACTCTATACCCAGGCCCAATCGACACAAATGTTTTTGGAGAACCCCTATTGGGCTCATAATAAAAGCCAAGCCCATTTGACAAGGTATGCTTGTACGTCTTTAGGGGGTTTATTTATCTCTCTCTATGAGTACAAAAATCTGAATATGGTTTGATGTGATTGAAATATATTTTTAAAGAAGTAAGAGCAAAGGCATCACAGAAGGGAACATTTGGAGAGAGTGGGCACATGAGTTAAGGAATGATCTGTTGTCTTAACTAGTTTCCTCTGAAAACATAAGTTAATCATTTGGTAACTTGACGTCTCTCTATTCAACTTTTTTTTGGTTGGCTTTCTTGTCTCTTTAGTATAGAAAAAAGATGGCATATATATGTTTGTATACTCTACGTTACTTCTTCGTCTTCATGTGACTCTTTGCCTTTATTATGCGGATGATGGGAATTACGTGCACCCCTTCTTCCTTAACAAAATCCATTTTAACTTTAGTGAGTTTTTTTTTTTGTTTGTTTGTTATTGTAGTCTTTGAAAAGTGAGTGGCTCCTATATTGTTTAAATCTTGGGGGATAGAGAGAAATCATAAAGAAGTGGAGCACTGAGAGTTATCAAATTAAATGAATGAGGATCTCTTGTATAATACTTAATAAACAATTGGAGTGTGAATAAGCATGCATTTAATTTGATAATTAGGAACATGATTATCTTGTTTTTGTTTTTTTTGTTTTAATTAAATTAATAATGGGGAATGTGAAAAACAGAGGAAAGTAAAGAGAGTTTTGGGAAGGAGATGTAGGTGGCGGGAGTGGGTTGGGCGAGATGATGGTGACGGTGCAGCTCCAATCTCAATCTCAATCTCAATCTTTTTTTTGATTTTTCTCTCTTTTAAACTCACACAAACTGATTCTCTCTGACTCACTCATAATCCTAATAATCTCCCCCCGGATTGTCCTAATAATGCACACGGTTTCTTCTAACCAAAAAAAAAAAAGAGGTGACAACGTTCGTACCATCCCATCCTTGGGATATGGATTTCTGGCCGGAGTTTATGGCGACCAGCTGGGGACGAGAGTTCGTCGCCGGTGGTTTCGGAGGTGTTGCCGGAATCATCTCCGGCTACCCCTTGGACACCCTCAGAATTCGCCAGCAACAGAGCTCTAAATCGGGATCTGCCTTCTCCATTCTCCGGCGGATGCTCGCCGTTGAGGGCCCCACCTCTCTCTACAGAGGCATGGCTGCGCCTTTGGCCTCCGTCACTTTTCAGGTTCTTCCTTTTTCTTTCTTTCAACTTTTGATCACATGGCAGGTATAAAAGATTCACCTTTTGATCACATCTCAGGATATTCCTGAAAAGATGCTTTCTCGATTCACCTCTTTTGTGTCAAATCATTCATTCGTTACTCAATACAGTCAGTATTTTCTTGCAGAATGCTATGGTATTCCAGATTTACGCCATATTCTCTCGCTCCTTTGATTCCTCTGTTCCTCTGGAAGAGCCTCCTTCCTACAGAGGCGTTGCTCTTGGAGGTGTTGCCACCGGTGCTGTCCAGAGCCTCTTGCTCACCCCTGTCGAGCTCATCAAGATTCGTCTCCAGCTTCAGCAGAGCAAGTCTGGTCCCCTCACCTTGGCCAAGAGTATCCTTAGGAGTCAGGGCCTCAAGGGGCTTTACAAAGGCCTCACCATCACTGTGCTCCGAGATGCTCCCGCTCATGGCCTCTACTTCTGGACCTATGAGTACGTCAGAGAAAGGCTTCACCCCGGCTGCCGAAAGACCGGACAAGAAAACCTCAGGACCATGCTGGCCGCTGGTGGCCTTGCTGGAGTGGCCAGCTGGGTCGCTTGTTATCCTCTTGATGTCGTCAAGACCAGACTGCAACAAGGTCATGGGGCTTACGAGGGCATTGCCGATTGTTTTCGCAAGAGCGTCAAACAGGAAGGCTATACCGTTCTCTGGCGTGGCCTTGGCACTGCAGTTGCCAGGGCCTTTGTGGTCAACGGTGCTATCTTTGCTGCTTATGAGGTCGCCTTGCGGTGTTTATTCACTCAATTGCCATCCCCTGATGTTGTCAAAGGAGAGTGAGTGAGTAAAGGGCAAAGAAGATTCATTAGTTGCAGCCTGGACTTGTGAATGTAGTTAAATATTAGCACATAGTTTGTGATGGACATGGATTGCATTCGTCTAACAAATCTGACTCGCTTTAGGGATCAGGCAGTATTAATCACAGAGACATTCCAAAAGTTGTTTACAAACCCCAAAGAAAACAGATGAAATGAAAATTATTTTGTTATATACTTATTCTTTGCTAATGGTTTTTCTAGATAGATACTCAAAATAAGAGTGCCAAGGATTTCCTCCAACATGTTCCCATAGACACGGTCACTAGTGCTGATTGGTTTCGGATGAATTTTCAACATTTTTATGTTTAAAGAATTGGTGCAACAGTCTGTGAACATCTCCATAGCCTTTGGTGGAATAAATAAGACAATCTTTGATCCACTTTGGGAGCTTGTTGGATGGATGAGAATGAGATGTTCTTTTGGATGGATCATTAGAATATCGAGCATCTACCAGTAAAATGGATGCATAGTCCTTTTCGTGTCTGATTGCCCTACCTGAAAAGCAAGCAGGGAATAACATTTTGTCTGAGTCCCATCATCAATAAATAAAACACAACCTCCATTTATATCCTGACATATATTTGAAACCAAAAACTCACCGATTGATTGGTTAACCGCTTTCATACACAGATTTTCATAGTATTCTTTTCCTCTCCGTTTGCAGCTCTTTAACACGCCAAATCCTGCTTGAACATCTCCACTGTAGTAAGAATCATCAACCAAAGTCACAGAAGGTTTTACGGAATCTGAATCTCCAAGACCTTCTATATGCTTTATTCTCTCTAACAACTCAATGTCAGACGGGCTGGGATACGGCAGACCAACCATCACAACACACCGACACATGCTGTCGCTGAAGTTGATTCCTTCTGACACCTTCCCACCAACCACAGCTAGCATTATTGCCCCTCTTTCGCTTTCAATCGCTTCCTTGTAATCTCTGAGGACAGCTTCTACTTCAGTGTTTCTTCTGGGTTCTCTGAACACACGCTTCTTCTTCATTATTCTTCTGAGTATCCCTGAGTTACTCCACGCTGTGTGCACCTGTGTTTCATACTCAAAGGAGGAGAAGAAGACGATAACTCCTTCAGGAACCACTGCCACCAGGTTGCTCATTAAGAGTCCTAACTCCTGTATCTGCCAACCATTCCCGAAAAGTATAAAACATAGGTTACTCTCAGTACTCTTTCTGGATCTCATTAATGTTAAAAGAAAGAAACATATGAGAAAACGAACGTCATTTGGATTACTCACCATTCTTGTTGAGCTTCTTGAACTGTGGCTAAAGTCAAAAGACTGACCAGAAGGACCATGTGAAACTGCAATTGGCATTATGCTCTCAGAAGGAACAATGTGACTACATGAGAAGAACTGCAGCTGATCTGATGGTAGCCATGGAAAGAGTCGTTCCCTTGTCTCTTCTATAGGTTGAAGAGTCCCACCGGCCAATATGACAGCATGCGCTTCATCCACCACCTACACATTGGTTTGATTAACTCTTACATTGTTAAATTGCCGAAACCACTATGGAGTCAGAAATGAAGAAACTCATTTATGCAAGCACCAACCTCCGAAAATAATTTCGCTCCAGTGAGCATGACATATTTGATGTGCCCTCCTGGTTGGCCAGAGGCAGACGAACTCGTCCTTGAGACTATTATCCGCCCATCACCATTGTTATTAGTAAGCGCCACCAACATATCAGAAAACGCTCTAAAACTTGTTAAATTGCTCATCTCCTCATGAGCCACTGGATCTTTCTGCAACATAGCAACTCTCTCTCCATATCCACTGACCTGGACGCACAGTTGAATAGCAAAGTTAAAAAAAGGGAAATGGACAGGAGAAAAGAGTTGGACAAGCGAAAGGGGCAAATATTAAGAATCATTTCACCTTATGAATGATATTGCTTTCCTTTATATAGGCGAGTAATTTGACCAAATTGATGTTGTCTATATTTAGAGAAAATAAAAAGTCATTTATTGCCATCGAACAAGCACCACAAGGCTTGCTTTTCGAGGGGTTTCCAGTATCAAGCCCAACATTTACGCTGTTCAGATTCCAATCACTAGCAAGAGGTTTGAGGAGAGCTCGGGTAAGAATCAACATAATTTGGATATATCTCCGGTTTCCAGCTCCCAAGAGATTCTGGAATCTTCCCAGATAACTCTCTATACTGCACTGTATATCCTCCAACTGCAATACAAATCATTTAAAAATCATGACTCGACATTGTGTGAAGTATCAACAAAGTAGCTTCGTCTATGATAACAACACTGTTTTTCAAGGTTAGGACCGAGTAGCAATGCAAACATTCAAACAACATGTGCTCTTAAATTAGATGAAACTAAAAATTTACCTGTGACAGTGTTATTTTTGCATCGTGCATACTGAGAAGAATGTCAGCCAAATTGTGAGCCTCGTCTATGATAACAACACTGTTTTTCAAGCTTAGGCCAAGAGATTCTCGTGAGGACTTTGATAGAAGAGACTGATATGGAAGAATAACAAGATCAGCTGCGGGGGCCATTCTTCTAGAACCGTAGTATGGACAAGTTCTCATTTGTCTTCCAAGCTGAACAAGATCCTCAATGTCCATGGCTTCTTGTTGAAAACTCTCAGCCTTGAATTCTCTCTGTAGTTTATGTTTTCTAAGCAGTGGGCATCCGCAAGAAGCTTTGGTTCGTCCTATTCTTACATTTGCACCTAAATTCTGAAATGTTTAAGGTTCCATTAGTTAGCAAAAATCTTTCTTGGAGTTTCTACTTAGCTAAGCAGATATTCATTTAAGTTAGAAGCTTTGATTCAGAATTCAGAGGCTACCAGTAATGCAGGACGGGAGAGACTTTTATAGATAGATAAATCATCATAAAACAAAGTTGATAATGTGTACCTTCTTTTTAGAGACTTGAGATTTCTTCTTCTTTTGCAAGTCCAAGCAGCTCTCGTTGATTCGGGTCACATTCGCAAGCTTAAGAACATCTGAACATGAGCTATGGAAGTGTAAGTAAGTATGAAGCAAACGATGAAAAAGAGCAAGGAGAAATGGTGGTGGGGCACCTTCGTTAATGCACAAGTTCTTTCGGGAGCCGAGAGAGACAACATTGAGTATTGAGGCAAACACAGTCTTCCTCAACTCCTTGACAAACTGGGAAAGCTGTGAATGTGTGCGGCTGCAAAAGAAAACCTTGAAGCCTTGTTCGTCATCGGAGCAGTCATCCTCATCCTCTGAAGATGAAGTGTCAAAAGCTCGGGCAGGTTTTCTCTTAGAGTTGCCTCCGCCCGGGGATGATTCATCTTGGCTTTGGTATTCTTCCAGCAAAAATTCTTGATCGTCGTCCCCTTCCGTGGGGTTAGAGAAAACTTGGGGAAGTCTTTCCTTCCTGAGCGGAAATGGGGATTTGTCATCACTGGCTCTATCTTCTTCGTTGGGAGTAAAAGTTCGCATCCAATCGGGCTCGTCCGCATCATCGTTTCCATCAACCTTGTGGGATTCTGATTCTGAGTTTCGTTTGTCCTTGCGGTCAATCAGCCACTGGAGAGCACTGCAGATAATGCTTAGAGATTTTCCAGTCCCTGAGAGAGAGAGAGAGAGAGAGAGAGAGAGAGATCAAATCAAACCCTAAGTGAGAGTAAAAAGTGATACTATTATATAATACCGGTAGGGCTTTCGAGCATGGAGACGCCTCCTTTGTCGAGAAACTGATAGAGCGCATTCATGAAATCGATTTGGATCGAGTACGGCTTGTATGGAAACGCCGGGAACTCTCGTTTCTCCGTCATTGATTTTGCCGAAGAAGACGAGCCCAACCACTTATATAAGCCCACGATGGAAACATTGATAATGGGCCGTATGAGATCCAACCCCTTCAATTGAATAATAAAAAACCCCTTCCCTTGCCATCATCTCTCTCTCTTCTTCGATTGCAGAGGAGCTAACAAGCTATGGCCTCCTTCGACGAAGAAACCGCCAAGAAGTTGCTTACCCAGGTCTGCAATCGATTTCTCTATGCTTCCTTCACTCTCATCTCTCTAATTGTTCCCTAATTTCCCCCATTTCATTTTCAGGTGGAGTTCTACTTCAGTGACAGTAATCTACCCACTGATGGATTTCTCAACAGGGAAGTCACCAAGAGCAAAGATGGTCGTATCCTCTATAGATATAGATATTCTACCATATAGACATAGCTGTTCTTTTGCCAAGTTTTTCCTTAGATGCCCGAACCACTAGTCGTTAGTTTGCCTCTGGTTTGTTCCTTCTCTCGTATGAGGAACCTCCTTGGCCTCGGTAACGTCAATAGAGAAGACATCCCTCCGAGTATCGTGGACCAAGTCGCTACTCTCTTGCGCACCTCTGATTTTCTTAAAGTTTCCAACAATGGTACTTGTGCTTTCCCTTCCTTGGTTTGTCTCTGAATTCTTTTCTTGCTGACATTTACTTACCTTGTTGATCCAGGTCAAAGGATTGGTAGAGGATCAAAACTCTCCAAACCGGAAGAGGTGCTTGAACAAGTCCACAGAAGAACCCTTGCGGCTTCACCTTTTGAGTACAGCACTAAGATGGAGGATGTCGCATCTTTCTTCTCCCAATATGCCAAGGTTCTTCTTCACATGCGTCTCTAATAATATGACTGTCCAAACAAACCTGGTTTATTATCTGTTTTTACTTGTTCAGGTGAACAGTGTGAGGCTACCTCACCACATCGCAGATAAGCGACGCTTTTCTGGCACTGCCTTGGTTGAGTTCTCCTCTGTACAAGACACTGAACATGTTTTGAGCCAGAGCTTGGTCTATGCAGGCGCTGACTTGGTATTAATACCAAAGTAAGTGGGGATGATTTGTGTTTTGATATATATATATATATATATGACCTGACTATTCCTGTTTGATATACAGGAGTGATTTTGACTGTCAAAGAGAGAATATGATCAAGCAACTCGGAAAATCAGGGTCAATTCATAGAGACAACGAGTTAGTTTGTTGTTTTGTCTGATCAAAACGCTTCTTGATTGAAATGCAACTTTGCTCATTTTAACTGCTCATATCTATATATATTGCTACAGATTCCGCAGAGGACAGCTTGTCAAATTTACATTAAAATGGATTGCCAGTGGGGAAAAGGTAACAAACAAAGGTATTTTCTCGTTTCTCAAGACTGTTTCTCTCTGAAAAAGTATGAACTGCTCTCTAAGAAACTTCTCTGGGTTGCAGATAAAACCAGGGCTCTGAAAAAGAAAATCGAAGATAAGGAGGCAGGCATTGCGGAGAGATTGGAAGGAAATGATAGAGTCAAGGAAAGTGGAGATTCACAGGCAGATAACTCATGTGCTAGCTTGTGCAAGGAGAAAATCGACTACGCTGATCAACTTGTGGTTCCACCTTGGAACAACAGTGATTCTGTGGGCTCTGAGGTTCTCAAGGATCTTTTTCAAAGATTTGGCAGCGTTAAAGTAAGTTGCAACACTTTTTGTCAAACCATCAATCCCTTAAAAACTGATTGTTGAGTTATCATCTCTTCCGGTGCTTATTGCAGCATATAGAATACTCTGGTGGATTGGATTCGGGTTACGTTTGGTTCATAGATTCGGAAACAGCAATGAAAGCCCGTGCAGCTGTGGAGTTTGTTGGAGGTTTAGTTGTGAAGAATAACTTCTCAGTAGCCTTAGAAGCAATTAATGGTAAGGTGGCAATTCCCTGGTGTTACTTATGCCAAAAAATGGAGTTAATCATAGAAACGTTGGAAATGACTAGTGTACTAATGCCTTTCAGGGGAGATGGAGAGAGAGTTGTGGAAAAGACTATCATCAGCTGAGCTAGAAGGAGGAGGGTATGACATCAAACCAAACCTTGTCTATTCATTTCAGGGAATATACTTGGGATCGGCTTGTACCAGCACTCATTAGGTCACATTGCTGTATGTATCTGGTACTTCATTGGTTATTTACCAAACTAACTCCAATGTGCATCAGGAAAGGTGGTCACAAAAAGGAAAAAGGCACAGATGAGTGTTTTGATACCATGCAACCGACCAAGAAGGCTGGAAAGGAGCCCTAATTAAAGTTTTGGGTTTTGTGTTATGTCATACTCTTCTCTACTTTATATAGGTTCAGCTGATTCTCAACAAAATAGATATTGCTTCACTTCACTGACATCTATGAGTAGTTTGGTATACGTTTCTTGGTCTGGGATGGTTAATGACTTGACATACTCGTATGCTACTTTGGGAAAAGAAAGAGAAGTAAGCCACATAAAACAGAGAGGATTCCTTTAGTGTTCAAATCCATTCCTTATATACGAGAGTGCAACTTTCTTTGGAAGAGAAATTATACCCTTTCCACTAGTTTATTAACATAATAAAAGCCTCTCAAATGCCATCAAATCCCAAATGTGTCATCATCACTCAGACGACCGGAGTCAGAAGTGATTTCCCAGAAAAGTGTGCTTCCAAGTTACGCACCACAAGATCGGCCATGGCATTCCGTGTTTCCACAGTGCCACTCCCAACGTGAGGCAGGAGAACCACATTCTCAAGGCCAAATAGCTCCTCGGGCACGTGAGGCTCATGCTCAAACACATCGAGCGCAGCCCCACCTAGGCGTCCTTCTGTTAGAGCTTTGACAAGCTCTTGCTCATCAACATGTGGTCCACGGCCAATGTTTATGAGCACACCCTTAGCTCCTAATGCATCCATCACCTGCCGGTCCACAATGTGTCTGGTCTGGTCGGTCAAGGGGCATGCCACAACGAGGATGTCTGAGTTTTGAGCAAGGTCAACCACCGTTGGATAATACTTGTAGGCCACATCAGGCTTAACGGTTCTTGAGTAGTAATTGATTGGGCAGCTAAAGGCTTGAGCCCTCTTTGCGATGGCAGTCCCAATTCTACCTAGGCCAATGATGCCCACGGATTTTCCACTAAACTGAGTCAACAAGAAAGAACGAATGTGAAGCTAAAGCAGACATAGAAGACCAAAAGATAAGATAAGCAGAGAGCTCTTTTCAATATACACAGCGTGGTGGGTCAATCAATAGTGGGTAAGAAGTAGAAACCTTGGTAGTGAGTTGGAAGTCACCTTGCTTCCATTTCCCGCTCCTGACATAGCGATCGCACTCACACAGCCTTCGAAGGAGAGCGAGGATAAGCCCGATCGCGAGATCTGCGACGTCTTCGGTGAGAACGTCGGGGGTGTTGGTGACGCGGATCCCTTTTTCCTTGCATTTCCCCAAATCGATCTTGTCGAGCCCGACGCTGAAGCTGGAGACGATCTCAAGCTTGGGCAGATCGTTGATGAGCTGAGCATCGGCGCCGGCAGAAGCATTCCCAACGACGGCGCGGATGGAGTTCCGATGACTTTCTAGGAAGACGGATTTCTCCGGACAAGTCCAGAAGCGAAGAAGGTTGAAGCGCTTCTCAAGCTCGTTCTCGAGGTAGGAGGACATGGGGCACATCATAAGGACTCCGATTGATTCCATCTTCTTCTCTTCTGTAAATCAGTGAGTGGTCGGTCGGTATATGATTATCGGAGGTTGACGATGGATGATAGAGATAGATATGGGCCTCTATTTGGGCCCATATTTGAAATTTACCCAGTAGTAGTGGCCCACTAAATGACCCTTTTCAAGTTTTCTTACTCGCGCAAGTAATAATAAAAAGACTGCTGTGTCGGACTTTTTATTGGACAACATGGCACGTTTGATATTCATGCAAATTATTGTAGGATTCATGAACATAAAAAGAAGACAATGTATGTGTATGGAATTGGAAACGTAGCAGATTCCCCGTTGACAATTGCATGTTTAGGGAATCCAATGAAAAGGGAATCACACAATTCACAAACATTTTTTTACTAGTAGTACATATATTATCATTTTAATTCAAACTGCTCTCTATCTCTAAATTATCCATCTTCTAAATCCTAAATAATGATTAGTTGTAATTAACAGGTGTGGTCTGAAACATGCGCCCCACGTCCCATCCTCCAAAAAAAGGAAGCAAAGAAAAGAAAGAAGAAGCTCCACAATTTTCTCAAAGCCGAAATCACTGTAACAATTACGCATATCCCCTTTATTGTTTTGCCGCCCGATTAGCCAGCCTCTCCTCTCCTCCCCTCCCTTTTGATTCTCAAGAGAGGCCCTTTTGATCCTCTCTATCTCTCTCTCTCCTCTCTAATTCTCTCTTGCCATCAAGAAACCAGGAATGGTTCGTGCTTCGGAACAAGAACAGGAAAGCTATAGGAGCAGGCTCTTCAATTTCAAATGGAGGAACAACGACAACAATAGTACAACGAGACACAACAAGAGTCTCAGCGTCGAGACCGGTTTAGATGAGGCTGCCACCGGATCTCATGACGCTGAACCGTTGACCATAATTCATCCTAGTCAGGGTCCCCCACTTTCAAGATCAGCTGCGGATGAAGCAGCACTCGCCGCCCTTGCCGCCGCACAGGCTAGAGAAAAGCAGCTTTTGGCAGACATGGAGCAGATGAAAGAGCGCTTCTCCAAGCTGTTGCTGGGAGAGGACAATTCCGGTGGAGGCAAAGGAGTATCATCTGCTCTCGCCCTTTCAAACGCAATCACAAACCTTGCAGGTATCTTTAGGACCCTCTTCTGTTATTACAATTATTATTAACCAACCATCTGATGTTTATCTGATTGGTAGCTTCCGTATTCGGAGAGCAACGTCGCTTGGAGCCAATGCCTGCAGAGAGGAGAGCAAGATGGAGAAAAGAGATCGATTGGCTTCTCTCCGTGACCGAGTACGTTGTTGAGTTTGCTCCATCTCAGCAAAAAAATAAAGATGGGACCAATATGGAGGTTGGTCTATCTGCTGCTGCATTTCATATTTGGTAACATACAATGATTTCTTTGTTGGTATTGATCTAACAGATAATGACCACACGCCAACGTACTGACCTCCACATGAATATCCCCGCATTGAAGAAATTGGACGCCATGCTCATCGTAAGACCTCTCTCTCGTTGACCAATGTGAACAAATGTCACCCCTAGTTTAATAATTCCAATTAGGACATTCAAAATCATCATCTTATCGCCCTTTTCTACCTAGGATTGTCTAGAAAATTTCAAGGACCAAAGCGAGTTCAGCTATGTCTCAAAAGACTCCCCAGACTCAGACGGTAAGAGAAACGACGACAAATGGTGGATTCCGACCGTCAAAGTTCCCCCAGATGGTCTATCAGAAGCTTCAAGAAGGTTCTTGCAATACCAGAAAGATTGTGTAAACCAGGTTCTAAAGGCAGCCATGGCCATAAACGCACAGGTTTTGTTCGAGATGGAGATACCAGAGAGCTACATCGACTCTCTCCCCAAGGTAACAATCGATGTTATTGATTAGAAGAGTTGATGAAGAATACTCACTTGTAAAAAACAAATACAGAACGGGAGGGCGAGTCTCGGGGATCAGATGTACAAGAATATAACGGTGGACTTCTTTGACCCGGACCAGTTCCTGAGCAGCATGGACATGTCGTCGGAGCACAAGATCGTCGACCTCAAAAACAGGATCGAGGCATCAATCATTATATGGAAACGCAAAATGGTTTATAAAGACAGCAAATCATCGGCACCATGGGCCTCCGGAGTAAGTCTGGAGAAGCGAGAGGTTTTCGAAGAGCGAGCTGAGACCATTTTGCTCATTCTGAAGCAAAGATACCCTGGGATATCTCAGTCGGCACTCGACATCAGCAAAATCCAGTTCAACAAGGACGTGGGTCAAGCGGTGCTGGAGAGCTACTCGAGAATACTGGAGAGCTTGGCGTACACGGTACTGTCGAGAATCGATGACGTTTTAGAGGCAGATCGAGCGGGGAACAAGAGGAACACGCCGATGGAATCAGAGGACGAGACGCTGGTTGGGAGCATGACGCTGTCGGATTTCATGGGATGGGACTTCGATCAGGCCGGGAACGCCGACTTGGACTCGAAGAAGGATCTATCGGATGATCCGTTGGTGAAGGAGAAGCTAAGCGTCGTCACGACCAAGAAGACATCATACCTCGAAACCCTAGGCGGCGTCAAGAGTCCAACGGCGCGGCATTGATTGATTTGATTGTTTAGGGGCAAAAGATCGAAGACAGATTTACCTTTTAATTATTATTATTATTTTAGGATTCAAAAAAAAGGTGGGCTTTAAGATTAGGCCCATTTACCATCTGTATTTTTTTTGACCATCTGTATACAACATCCCTTCTTATACATATATATAATAATATTGTAGCCTGCCTTTCCTTTTATCTTCTTATCTTCATCGATTCGATTCCAAATCGGAGGATGACGTCGTCCCTCACCTCCTCTCTGCAAGCTCTCAAGCTTTCGTCTCCGTTCGCCCATGGCTCCACTCCACTCTCATCTCTCTCTAAGCCCAATTCCTTCCCGAACCATAGAATGCCCGCTTTAGCTCCGGTCATCAGAGCGATGAAAACGATGCAGGGGCGCGTGGTGTGCGCAACCAGTGACAAGACTGTGGCGGTGGAGGTGACGAGACTGGCTCCCCACCCCAAGTACAAGAGGCGCGTGAGGATGAAGAAGAAGTACCAAGCTCATGACCCCGATAATCAGTTCAAGGTTGGCGACGTCGTCAGGCTGGAAAAGAGCAGACCCATCAGTAAGACTAAATCATTTGTGGCGCTTCCTGTCGTCCCTAGGGCCGCTAGGAAAGCCGAAGCCGGAGCAGGTGACCTCCTTGGCATTCCCTTGGAGTCTCAGCAGCCGGCGTAGAGACTTGATTGCTCTTTGTTTCTTTTGGTAAAGCTGTCTTTTTTTTTCTTCCGGTTTCCGATGCTCTGCTTCTGTCTGTTTGTTGCGTATCCCCCCGAACCTGTGTAATTTATGGAATGCTTTTGTGATTTCATCTCTTATGCCATCAATGTTGTTTTGCTGTTGATTCATCTGAATTATGTTTGTTTTGCGATTCCAACTACTGTATCTCTTCTTTCTCTTCGTTACTTGTGGTCTCAGTGATCCGACTTTTGTTTTGGTTAACTTGCTCCTCTTGTTATGCTTCATTTTGCGAATGGAATGGACCAAAAAGTGTTGGATAATAATAGGCTTGCAGAAGAGAGAGCTGGTCGTTTTTGTACAAAACTTAATGCACTGCTATACATTATCATCATATACTTATATAGGTAAATTATATCTGCTGTGACTTGTCATCAGCAATCTTCGATTTGTAGGCTTCTCTTTATGTTGTGTAGCGTGACTGAGACGAGGCTTGTGACGGATTCCACAGACTCCATATTCAGTTTTGCTGCAGGAGAAGGGTTGATGAGGGTTTGGAGTGCCAGTGTCAGTAGAGACCCTCCTTGGCTGTTTCTGTCGTCTTGTGTAGACGTTATCACCAGAGGCCGCGACTCTACTCCATCAGGTATGATTGAGAATCCAGAGGGCAGGATTTGGATGTTGCTTGGATCATGCCCCGCCAGCACCAGCTGTGTCGTGTTTATATCTACGGGAGCGTATACCACCACCGACTCATACGAGTTAGTGTTGCTGTCTTGCAGCACCCATATGCTCTTTTCTCTCGATTTCACTGTCTGAAAATATATAGATATCCAGATTATGAAGGCCACTAGTCAAATTGTGAGGAGTAGAAGACAAAATAAATGTAGTACCTGGATAGCCACTGAGTTGCCTCTGTCTTGTCCCTTGGATAAGCTTGCAATAGACTGAACATGCGCTCCGTTTGACAAACCATCCCACTGATGATATATATAGTTCGATAGATATATGAGTGGAAACCGTTTTTATTGTTTGCCTAAATGTGTGTGGGTTTGATAAGGTACCTCATGGCGACGAGCTTCATCTCTAAAGAAATCGAACAGAAGAGTTGGAGAAACTGGTAACCACAGGGAAGAAGAAGCGCAGACGATGACTCCCGTGGGCTCGCTAGGATCATGAAGGTTCTTCCTGGAAGAAACCCGCATGTCTTGTCCAGTTTTGGTGGTGATTTTGGTCCATTGATGGTAGCTTGATGCAGCAATGGCGCGGTAGAAACTTTGTGTCATTCTCTGCGCCATCTTCAGCACGCTCTTTCTCCCGGCCAGCGTTGTAACTCCTGATTATCGATAGTGGAAGATTTGGGTTTAGAAGAGGTTAAATAGTATATAGAAAGATAGAGAGGGTAAATGGAGGATCCGGATATGTAGACGGACCGAGAGAGTCTTTGGTGGGGACGTTGGTAGCCATGAAGAAGACAAGGCGTTCGCAATGGAGCTGAAGGGTGGCGACCCAGTGTCGAGCCCCAAAGGCCAAACCAGTGTTGACTAAGGAGCGGAAGAGAGGCTGAACCGTGGAGGCAGACACGTCGAGGTGCTCCACCCAGGTGACCTTGGAGTGGCCGTTGGAGGTGTCCTCGATGATGCAACCGGAGGGGAGTTTTCGACATTTCAGAAGAGAAGCTTCCTTCTCCGTGTTGCAGTCCTCCACAGAGACGGAGACGTCGACGATAGCCCATTTCTCAGGGCTCAGCTGCCGGCAGCTTCTCACAAAGTACACTTCTCTTGTGGGGACGACTGGAGTGAGCAGCTGCATCTCCCCAAACATCTGCCAGAGTTAACCATATCCATCCCCATGTATCAGCTCAGTCGTCATTAATTAATTATGATCACTATATCTACATACAAAGTTGATAAGTACTCACCAACTGAATGGCACCGTCGATCCGTGAAGGCCCTTCACCTTGCCGGATAACATCGACCGTTGCAGCCTTTGAGATCAAGCACGCAAACATCTCTTTCCATTGCCCCTGCGCGTTACACGTACACATCAGTTTCTTTTTATACACATATGATTTAGTTATAGTAAGGTGGTAACAGTAATAAATGGAAAAGTACCACGTCCATGAAACTCTGGGCAAGTTTATGTGCGTCCATAAATACAATCCCCGCATCTCTAGATGCTTCGATGGTTTTCCTTCCAGGAAACGAAGAGGCTTGAGCTTGGGGAAACTCCTTGAGGTACTCGTCGTAGTTGAGAATCTCACGGCCAGTCTCAACACTGCGGAGCCACAGAGGTTCGCCGGAGGTGGCCATCTTCTGGAGTTCAAGGGTGGCTCGGTTGGCGATCTCGGCGATGCGGGACTTCTCGAGGGCAAAGACGCCCGTGTAGAAATCAAGAGAGCCGAGACGGTGTTCTTGATCGTCGGAGCATGAAGCTTGGAGGGGATATGGAGTGCGTCCGAGAGCTGCACGAAGCTTATCGAGCTCGGCTTTCAATTTGGAGTTTTCGAGGTGGAGATCATCGGGGCCTCCTCCGCAGTTGGGGCAGGAGGAATTAGCCTTGGAAAAAGACTCTCTCATGGCTTTGTTTTCCTCTCGCAGCTTCTCTAGTTCCGCCTTGAGCAGGGAGTTCTCGTGCCGTTCTTGAATAGCCTGTTCATGCATGTTTGATTTAGAAACTACGTATACTACTAGTCACTTTGAGAAATCCGTATCACGTAAAGATTTTCATACCTTGATCTGTGTGCGGCGGTTTTGGAACCAGAACTTGACCTGGCGAGGAGCCAGCCCTAGTTGCTTGCTCAGCTGCTGTCTTTGCTTCTCGTCCGGATGTGGTGTCTCTTTGAATAGCCTGCAACCTCAAATTGAGACAGTAACCCATCACATTTAATTTGTCGTTCGTTGTTTTCTAAAAGATGAAAATCTTTACATATGCATGCAACTGAACCCTAGCTAGGCATATGTATACTATTACTGATCAGCTGTAATTATGATGATCGAATGAAACAAAGAAACACTTTATTGTTTAAGCCTATATATATGTGCTATAATTAACGTGTAAAGTCATGTCAGGAGAAGAGAATAAAGAGTAAGCGCAAGCAAACCATATGTAAGCGCATTGAAATTAATGCTGGATCATATATATATCATCGGCAATATATTAGTATGAATACATCATTAAGTATATATACGTGTGGAATTAATATTGGAGATGCGTGAATTGCTCTTCGACGCAAGACACACTCTCCTTCTTCCACTAATTGGTACATGAAATAAACATATATATATATATATATATATATATATGTATATATAGTTGGGAAGAAAGGGTTTAATTATAAACATATATATAGAAATATGAACACGGCAAAAACCAACTAATGAATGTTTCTTGATTGAAGCCCTAATGAATGAATCGGAATCCCCTAGAGAAGAAATTAAACTAACTAAGTGTTTAAATTAATTTGTGAAGAATAATTATTTAAGCTGTATGTATTAATTAAAATGGGTTAGCTAGGTAATAGGAAGATGGAACGTACGCTTCCATGTGTCTGATCTGATCGGTGGTGTGGCGATGATACTTCTTCCTCTTCCTCTTATTGCCCTTGTCCTCCTCTTCCTCCTCCTCATCCTCGTGATCCTCACCCTCCAAGTCCTCCTCTGATCTGGATCTCGTGGGTCCTGAGTTCTCGCTGCTCATCTCCACCGTGCGATCCTCATCGTCAACTACCCTTCTGCCCAGGAAATCCTCCTCAGGGTTGGTGATGCCGGAGGATGCATTCCGGAATATACCAGCCTGTAGATATAGATGCCTCCATTAGATTAAAGCATATAAAATATGTTTATGTGAGAGTGTATATATATATATATATATATGTAGAAAAGAGAGTACTATACGTACGAGAGAGAGGGAGAGGGCTGGAGAGGAGAAAAAGTCTTTGGTGGGTTGCTTCGATGACATGTCGACGGCCATTGACATACAAATCCAGTCCCTAGCTTGTTTGCTTCTGATCTCTTCCCTCTTCTCCTAGCTCCCACTCCTTCTTCCTTATATATCTCTCTTTTTTCTTTCTTCTTTAATTATTTTTATACCAAAATGTACTTTCAATTAATATATAGCCTCTTCAATTCCAATTATATAAGCGGTCGTTTTTCAGATATATTTCTCCCATTTCTCTACTGCTCTTGACTTTTAGGTGCTTCTTCTTTTTACAATTAGTTTATAATTAATACCCATTATACTATTATTTAGTACTTTTACAGTTTTTATATATCGGATTGGCTATATACTTCAATCCGACAATTGACTAGTTTAAAACATGGCCAGCTACAGCAATTGCAGCCATCGATTTTTCTTATAAATATTCGATTGTTTTTTTATTTGTTTATATATATATATATATATATATATATATGAGCAAAGTTCAAATTTGAATTATGGAAAAGCACCCATCCAATTTCAATTACTAACTTTGATATAAATTTTGAAACTATTTTCGCACAAATTCATGTGGTTAATATATATATATATAATGTTGCCATTAAACAAGAGTAATATATTTATCCGTCAAAACTATGTACATAATGGCGTTGCTATAGATTACTGTAGACAGGGAGAAGGAATGAGAATAAGAAGGGAAGGGGGGTTCCAATTGCATGATTGATTTAAGGGTATACAAACAAAATACAAACTTCTCTGTCTCTTCTTTAATTGAATTGTGTGTATGTGTGTCAGATTTCTTAATTTTTATCTAGAGAGAAAGAGAGAGTTGACCGTTAGATACTGGGATGGACTCAACTAACTTTTAAGCACCTAATTCTCCAACCGCATTTTCTGCTTTCTTCTTCTCTCCTTAATTATCCTCTCATTACTCTTATTATGACTTGTATTTATTTATTACTATATACTACTTATGATTTATTATTGTCATCTCTTCTTTCAAACAATTGGTAACTTAAACAAAACGCTAACATCACATCTTTATTATAGTTATGGTTTAATAAGAAAACCTATCTTGTATATATTAATCATGTATATATAAACTTGGCTCTAGTATAAAGCAAGTAATTGCGTCAGCATATATAGGTTAGAGAGAGTGACATGTACTCCAGGATATCACAGCTACATGCAAACCTTAAATGGCTTATATTAAAAAAACTAATGATATATATATATATATATATATATATTCTTGGATTAATCCCAATCGAATCTAATACACTAGCTAGTAATAGTATAGTAGGGGTACGTAGCAGTTTTAGATAAACAATGAGACTACAACGGTAAAGGCAGGAAGGAAGAGTCGTTGAATGTAAGTTAGAAAGTTGAAAAAACAAAAAAATGGATAGAGCAAGTTTAGATGACGTGAGCAGGGAAAATCAATCCAACAAATGTTATGTAGCGGAAAGAGACGTCGGTTTTTCTTTTTTTTGTTGTTCTTTGTTTGTAAGAAAAGGGTCAGGGAGAGGCATTGACCGATCGTTAGTCATTAATTTCAGCGACCTTAAAAGGAAATGAATGCTCTTTATGGGTTTGCCTCCAACCCCTTTCCATTTCCTTCACCCTCTCTTTATTACTTTCACTTACCTATACACTACACATCTCCCTCTCTCTCTCTCTCTCTCCCTCTCTCTCTCTCTCTCTCTCTCTCTCTCTCTCTCTCTCTCTCTCTCTCTCTCTCTCTCTCTCTCTCTCTCTCTCTCTCTCTCTCTCTCTCTCTCTCTACTTTATATTATCATAGATATATGCAAACTCCATGACATATTATTACAAGATACATCACAACAGCTATTATGGTTAACGATAGCTAGAGAGCTTAAGCCGTATAATACGTACGTAAATGTAGGAAGACGTAGGGAAGGAACTTATTATGTCTTATGGCTTAATTAAATTTCAAACAATAAGATATATAATGGTATAGTTATAGCGGATTATATATATCTGCAATTCAAAAGCTTTATAGGTTTCTTTTTTTTTTTTCTTTGTTAATTAGTCGTCGTACGGCCGATAGAATTGTTAGTTAGGAAAGGTAGATACATAATGTATAGAGAGGAAAGCAACCATCATAAACATTTACGTTCACCACATGCTCTTTAATCAATTTATTAATTAATGCCTCATAACCTCTCCAGCTTGCTCTATCTATCTACTTTAATTAATTACTTAAATATACTGCCTATAGATTCCTCCTCTCTTTCTTCCCTTCATTCCTTTTGGCTGCTGATCTCCTCTCTCACTTTACTATACTCTGATTAGAGCATGATTATCGCAAGTCTCTTAGAGTATTCTTAGCAATAATTGTTAATAAAATTAAATCATTAATTGACTAAATACTTAAGTATCGTTCCTTAGGTAAGAGCCAAATAACATGCTAAGAGACGCATACGTGGCTTCCTCCTCTCTCTTTTTGCCCCATATTTTTCTCTCTTCCTCCTCTCTCTCTCTCACGCGTTTCTCTACCAAACGAAACCGAAGGCGATTTGCCTCAAATCAGAAGCAATCGGAGGAGTCTCCGATGTTTATGACCTCCAGCGGAATATCGTGAAGAAGAGAGGTCTCGATTCCAATTTCATCATTGATTCCGCTGGAACCATTGATTATCATGAGGTATATTAATAATAATTCTGTTCCGATTCTTTTGTCTTTTTGAAATCAAAGAGAAGAACCCAAAATAATCTAATCTTAGGGTTTATGAGATGCTAGATTCATGGTTGATTTGAACAATTGGGGAATGATGAATTTATATGTAGAGAGGTTTGGTTTTGGTTTTAGGTTTTTTTTTTTTTTATGTGAAACTGCTCTTATTACTAGGGAAGAACTAAAACAGTAATCTATTTTGTGGTGATTGATGCTTCACTGGAACAATTAGGCAATGAAGCTTTTAGATGTAGGAAGTCTTGATTTTAGATTTAGTGTTTTGGTGGGACGTAATCTGGTCGGAATTAGGAGCAGTGGAGATTTTGAAATTCATGTGGTGTTTCTCTAGTTGATTAGAAGTTCTATTGTATATTCCATTGACGAATTCTTGTGGTTTTAAACTAGTGCACTTTCATGTTTGGGTTGATGATGGGTTTGACTAGTTAGAAGTGAACAAGGGGATTCCTAATTTGTTTATCATTGGCAGCCAAAATAGAGGTTACGAGCCGTTTAAGAGTTAATAAATCTGCAGGTTCTATTAATATCTCAGTTGTCTCTAATTGTATAGCATTAAAATCCAAAGTTAACATTCTAGTTATGGTGACATTAATAGGTTGGAACATTTAGTGTTGAACGTATTGAGATGGAGGTTACGAGCCATGACACCGTGCTCTTACGTGAGATACTTCATGTGTAAGATCAATGGTTATGATCAAGAACCACACAGCAGATTGATATCCAGATCACTACAAGTGATAGCCAGCACAACCTCAGTTTTCTAAACCTCAGTTTTGCTTTTGGGTTATGGACTTTTGGGTTAGAAATGATTGATGGTGGTTGTGAAAAAGATAGTTGATGTATAGGCAATACACTAATGCACACATTGTCTATTTATATCCCCTATTTGAATCCCTTTTTAATCCAAAAACTAGTTTATGTGTAGACCAAAAAGACAAGTTCAAAACCATATCTTTCTTTTCTCCACAAAATCAAAACACAAAAACCAAACACACATAAATTTAATCAAAACACATAATAACCAAAACACTTAACCAGAACACATAATTTTTTAAACCAAAACACGATAATTATGAACCAAAACACTTCAAAACACTTAAAAATTTTAGTAACCAAAAACATTTCAAATTTCAAATTTTGTATCTCATGTATGTTTTAATTTTTTTTAATTTGCAACAATTATTAAATTTTCTATAATTATAAATTTTATTTTTATATTAATATTTATTTTTCTAAGAACCACATGTTAAGAGCCTACCATTAATCACACAAAAATCTTAACTCAAAAATACTATCTCTTAACAATCACTTTTACAAATAAATTACTTAAATATTGCTAAGATTAATTTCTAAGAGACCACCTATAATCATGCTCTTAGGATTTTGGGTTAAAAACTTCCCTTCTCACCATTAATTAATCCATTACTCGTGTTGGCAAACCTCCAAAACCAGTCCTCTTTCTTTTTTGTTTTTTCTTATTCAGGGCCAATGAAAGCAACTAATTAACTTTTAAAGTAGGGTCTACCGAAATCAATTGAGACAACCCTTAAGTTGATTCCAAGATGCAACTGACTATTTTTTTTTCTTCTCAACAAGTAGTGACGAAAAAAAAAAAAAAAAAAAAAAAAAACAAGTAGTGACGATCCCTTTTAATTCACATCCTTACAAATTACTATCTAGAAAGAGAATTGACCCACCAAAATGGATTATATGATGATGATCTCACGCTGAAAGCAAACGTGTTATGCAAATGTGACATCGAGTGTGCACACGTACGTGTGAAGAGGGAATGGTGGCATAGGAGATTGTGCCAGATAAAGACAGTGAGGACAACTTGCTCCTCCATTAATACAACGCATTTGATATTCACTTTTTATACAAAGGAAATGATACCATACGAGTCGTACGTTCCTAATGTTCTTGGTACGTCCAAGTCCAACCGCAAAACAAAAGATGGATAGTTAGTTGGAGAGAATCAGCTGATGAATACTAAAAGACACAATTGTGAGAGCTAGTTAGCGGTGAACCAGCTACTATAGTGATGAGTACCATATTGGGCTTTCCAAGCCCAATCCAAATCCCTGATTAGTATGATATTGTCCGTTTTGGGCCTACATGCTCAAGCCCGCACGGATTTGTTATTGGACTCCTTCCCAAAAGACTTCATACTAATTGGAGTTGGACTTTACTTATATACATATTAGAAACTTCTTTTCTTAACTTCCGATGTGGGACGTTGGTTTGTACCCAACAATCTCCCCTTCAAACCAAGGACCACGAACATTGGGCCTCCTCTTCCGCGAAACCTAGGTACCCTAACTCGGCACTTTCTTATTTGCGAAGTTCTTGAGGCACCTTCTTATCGTGTCACATTTGAGGATTTTTCCCACACCGAACTTTAGCCCACACCCCTAAGTCCACACCTCTGATACCATTTATCGGGCTTTCCAAGCCCAATCCAACTCCCTGATTAGTATGATATTGTCCGCTTTGGGCCTACATGCTCAAGCCCGCACGGATTTGTTATTGGGCTTCTTCCCAAAATGCCTCATAATAATTGGAGTTGGACTTTACTTATATATTAGAAACTTTTTTTCTAAACTTCCAATGTGGGACGTTGGTTTGTACCCAACATACCACATATATATGTATACTGGGATTGATAAATACCTTAAATCTTACATATTTTGCTTACATCTAAAATAGAAAATGACATATACACCATGTATCCATAATAATTTTTTTGTTTGGATCCATGAATATTTCACACACTTAATTATTTAGTACTCCCTCCGTTTTCGAATAGTTGTCGTTTTAGAGTTTTTTTTTTCTGTTTTAAATTAGTTGTCGTTTTAAGGTAATAATGTAATTTATGCCAATAACTATCCAAATTACCCTCATTTTATTGAACACAAATTATTTGTAAATAATTACTTGTCATTTTTATGAGGTTAATGTAGTCATTGTATACATTTTCTTAATTTGTCCAAATACAGTTAAAACGACAACTTTTAAAAAACAGAGAGAGTATAATTTATCACTCCAGTTAAATTTGTGTATAGTTGTTGTAGTATTTTAATGAATAATTTTTTGTAGTATTTAAATGTATAGAAATAAAAAGGAAAATGCAAACGTAAAGAAATAATCGTGATCTAAAATAGGATGGTTATAAAACGGAAGAGAATACAGTATGAATGTACATGATGAGTTATCAAAACATATCATCAATTTTTATAGCAAAAAAAAAAAACATATCATCAACATATGCAATGCATGTTGGTGACTTGCCCTAAACGAGGGTGACTTGGTTTGCTGGCCCCAAAGTAGGTGGGCTTTTATCGGCCCAATTTCGTTACAAACACGGAGACGGGCCCATGTATATAAAAAATTAGTTTTTAGTATTAAATCGAATAATATACAAATTCAGACCAAAGCTTAGAAAGAATTAAATGATATGAAGACAGACCGTTTTTCGATTAGTGAAACGACGACGTTTGTGCCGCCGGTGGCAGAGGAGAAAAAGAAAAAGGAAAAAGGAAAAAGGATTTGGATCTAAAAAAGCACATTGAGGTCTCTCCTCCGCAATTCGATCGCGACGGCAAGGACGACGCATCTCCTTCTCGTAAGCCTTTTTTTTTTTTTTTTGTGTTTTCAATAGATAGCTCTGTTCTTCTTTGTTATCATCTGCCTTCAATTGAATCTCTCTCGCCTCTGTGCATTTTTTATTTAGTTAATAAATTGATTCAATGATGCAATCTTATTGATCTTGCGTCTTCAAACGGATCTAAACTCGGTTGGTTGATTGTATTCCTTGTAAGCCGCAGGGCTGGAGATGGATCTGGTCCGGTGATTTCTGAGATTTAAGTCGATCGAGTTTCAGATATCTCTCTCAAGTGGAGATGGCTTGGTTCAGTGGCAAAGTTTCTCTGGGAGGATTCCCAGATCTCACTGGCGCTGTCAATAAATTCCAGGAGAGCGTTAAAAACATTGAAAAGAATTTCGACAACGCCCTGGGCTTTGACGACAAGTCTGATTCTGCCCCTCAAGGTTCTCTTCTTCCCACTTTTCTTTTTCCAGTCAATAGATTAATTATCCTCGCTCGCAATCATCCTTCTAGTCATCAGCTAGGAATGTGACCACCTTGGACTGATTGATTACTCAAGGCGCATTTGTTGATAGGACCTGCCTTTGAAACAATCTTGCAAGTTATTGGATTCTGTCTTATTTTGCTTAGAACTAGCTTAGCTAGTGTGCTTCTGATTCTACTCATTACGTTTTAATTCTGGGTATAAAAACTGTTTTGGATCTCTGCGTTTAGTTAGTGACAGCTTAGACTGGTTATGATTTCAGGGGGTATTCTGTGTTTACATAACGTCGTAAAAACCAGTATCTTCTGTTGTGTGTCATGAGTTTCTTGTAGCTTGCTTTGTGTTCCCAACAGATTTCCTTTTTTTTTTCTTTAGATGCAGCTTCAAGTATGTGGCCACCTGCAGTTGATACCAAAAGTCTCTTTGATCCCGTAATGTCCTTCATGGGTAACACCTCTGATGAGAAACCAGACACATTGGAAGACTCTGTGAGTACAGATAATCCGTCTCAAATTGAAGGAAAAGAAGAAGAAGGTTCGGTTAAGCTAGCTACTGAACAAATAGTATCTGTTGAAGCAAAGAAAGAAACAAATGTGATAAGAGAAGCTGATCAAGCAGATAATCCTGAGGTTACAGAAACTGTTGTTTTAGATCCCAAAGATGATGAACCTGAATCGCAGATGCTTCTCGAAGAGTCTTCTGAATATTCTCTTCAGACTCCTGAATCATCAGGTTACACGACTAGTCTTGAACCTAATGAAAAGCCGGAAATGACAGCTTCTCAAGATTCACAGCCCGAGCAACCCAAATCAGGAGATACTGGATCAGAGGCTGAGGAATCACAGCCAGAGGATGCTGGAACAAAACAAGTTACTGTAGAAGACAAAGACACAGTTTACTCCCCTGTGTTAGGTGGACTGCTTAAGATTACTGATACGGACGAGACAACAAATGAACAGGAAATTCTGGGTGAAAATCTGGAAGAGAGAACCTCGCCTATAAATGTTGAAGTTTCACCTGATATAAATAATGTAAACAGGATAGAGTCCCCTGTTGCTCATCCTTCTTTATTTTTTGAGTCCGACGGTCCTCCTTATGAGTCTTCTGTACCAAAGAGATCTTCTTCAGATGAAATTTCTGAGAGAATTGTAGATTTTGTTTCTCGTGAACTAGATTCAAGACTGGATGCTAGTGAATTAAATGATAGCCAGCGTTCAAGCTCTGCTACAAATGTTTCCGACTCTGCTGATGTTGTTCTGGAATTAGAGAAGACCAAAAAGGAAATAAAAATGTTGGAAAATGCCCTGCAAGGTGCTGCAAGGCAAGCTCAGGTACATCTTTAGATTCTCATGAAAGGTTGTGCTACGGATATGGTGCTTCTGTACCAATTTCTGGTGATTTGTTTACAGGCAAAGGCTGATGAGATTGCGAAGTTGATGCATGAAAATGAGCAGCTAAAATCTGTCACTGAGGATTTGAAGGTACTAGAGAGTATGCGGAATATGGATTTATTAGATGAAGGATTAATTGTTTCCCCAGTCTTCCGACCATCTGCCTTTCATTTGGACTGATTTTGAATCTAACTTCTGATAATCTCTGCCCTGGAACAGAGGAAATCTAATGAAGCTGAAGTCGAGTCTTTGCGAGAAGAATACCATCAGAGAGTTGCAACTCTTGAGAGGAAGGTATTATTTCTTCTATCATTCTTCTCTCTTAATTCTCTTTTTTTCATTATATATATGCCTTCATGGTGCTTATCTTTGTAGGTTTATGCTCTCACCAAAGAGCGGGATACACTTAGAAGAGAACAGAATAAGAAAAGTGATGCTGCGGCCCTTTTGAAGGAAAAAGATGAAATAATAAATCAAGTTATGGCTGAAGGTAAGACAACCTTTTGGAATGCTTGAATTATGGATCATACTTTATCCGTATTAAAAAATAAAAAAATGGTGTTATGCCTTCCGAGAGCAAACTGTAATCTTTTGAACTTACCTGAAAAATAAAAGGACATCATTTCTTGCTCAGCTTGAGCCCTTGATATTAATGCCCGTTGTTTCAGGCGAAGAGCTTTCAAAGAAACAGGCTGCTCAAGAAGCTCAGATCAGGAAGCTAAGGGCTCAGGTATATATTCAATGTCTACGTGTTTCATTTTTATTAATACCATCAATCTCATGGTTCATTTCTTACCTTCTTTGTACGAGGGTTAGATTAGAGAGGCAGAAGAGGAGAAGAAAGGATTGATCACAAAGCTTCAGGTAATTGATGTCGCGAGCGATACCTTTTTTTAAAACTGCATGAAGGGGTTGTCTTGATTTCCCTGAAGCTTTTGTGAAAGGCTGGTTCAAAAATCAAACTTCTTGTAGGCAGGATTGATATCTAAAGGACTAAAGCATTGGCCATGTTTGTTAAGCTTCATTAGTTTTTCCTTTCAATTGCCAGTCGGAAGAAAATAAGGTCGAAAGCATTAAAAGGGATAAGACAGCGACAGAAAAGCTGCTGCAAGAGACCATAGAAAAACATCAAGCTGAACTAACTTCTCAGAAAGACTATTACTCAAACGCATTAGCTGCAGCAAAGGAAGCTCAAGCATTAGCTGAGGAACGCACCAATAATGAAGCAAGATCAGAGTTAGAGAATCGTCTAAAGGAGGCTGGAGAGCGGGAATCTATGTTAGTCCAGGCGCTGGAAGAATTGAGGCAAACCTTAAGCAAAAAGGAGCAACAGGTTTTGTCTTACTCGATCAAATTTGGGATAGCGTACTAGTGGGATCTCATCATTTTATTTATACTTACCTAGTCGATGGGCTCTAATTTTTGCAGGCAGTGTCTAGGGAAGACAGGTTCCGCGGAGAAATTGAGGACCTTCAAAGACGTTATCAGGTAAATCAAGATGTTTCGTCGTCTCTATGCATATTTCTTTCTTTGATTATGGCCTTTTGGTTACTCACTCTTCGACAAGCCCATGATGTTTGAACAATAATTCTAGTTACTAATAGTTTGTTCTGTTTACTGTTTGCTACACCAACCTTTCTTGTAGGCTAGTGAGCGAAGGTGTGAGGAATTAATCACACAGGTTCCTGAGTCTACAAGGCCTCTCCTAAGGCAGATTGAGGCTATACAGGTAGAAAATTGACCCATTTTTTTTTTAAAGAACTTCTCCTGAGATTAGAATCTTAAAACTAAATTGTAACATTTCATGCTTCTTATAGGAAACTACAGCCAGAAGAGCAGAAGCTTGGGCTGCTGTAGAAAGAAGTCTGAATGCTCGATTGCAGGTGCTATGAACAACACTGCTGTATGCTATATTCAGCCAATTATTTTTGTTTTCTCTATCTTTTTGTTCACTTTCTAGAATTATTCAGGAAGCAGAAACTAAAGCTGCAATAGCTGAAGAACGGGAGCGCTCTGTGAATGAACGCCTCTCTCAAACCTTATCAAGGATCAATGTTCTAGAGGCCCAGGTTTTCCATGCCCTTTGACACTGTTCTACATCAATTTTCACAGCTTTCTCTAAGTTTTAGCTTACCCAGTTTCCCTATCCAGCTTTCATGTCTCAGAGCAGAACAGGGCCAGTTAAGCAAGTCCCTTGAGAAAGAGAGGCAGAGAGCAGCAGAGAATAGACAGGAGTATCTGGCAGCTAAGGAGGAAGCAGATACCCTAGAAGGTCGAGCAAACCAACTTGAAGTTGAAATAAGGGAACTTCGGAGAAAACATAAGCAAGAGTTGCAAGAAGTGCTGCTCCACAACGAGCTTATTCAAAAGGTGTTACATAGTTTTATGGACATCACTTTATCTTATAAGAGTTAGTCCTATGATAAATGCTCCATCAGTTACGGAATTTAAAGGAATGAAGTACCTAGTGGATTCAATCAAAGCAGTGCTTTCCCAAACTTGTTCATCCGGAGTAGCTTCTACTAGCAAGCAAACTGTTCCAGTTTATTACTCTTCTTTATTGTCCAAGCTGTTTTTTAAGATGGCCGAATTTTTTTCAGGACCTAGAAAGGGAGAAGGCTTCACGTTTGGATCTTGAAAGAACAGCCCGTATCAATTCCTCGGCAGTCTCTGAACAGCTTCCCATAGCGAGGCAAAATTCTTCCTTTGAGAATGGTGATGCATCTTAATCTAGATTACTGCTTAATAAGTCAGGCTTTGCACATCTGTAATTCATTAACTATGTCATCAGGATGCTTGCCAAGAAAGCTCTCAAGCGCAAGCAGCCTTGGAAGCATGGAGGAGAGCTATTTTCTGCAAGCTTCGCTTGATTCTTCAGATAAGTTTTCTGAGAAGAGAAGCATGCCTGAGGCAACTATGAGTCCGTACTACATGAAGAGCATCACACCGAGTGCTTATGAAGCCACACTTCGACAAAAAGAGGGTGAACTTGCTTCGTACATGTCCCGCTTGGTAGGTGTCGAAAATATCCCACTGAGTCATTATTGTGTAACTCTGTTGGTAGGCTTTTGGGAATTGGCTTAGTAATGTGATTGAGGTTCACATCAATATGATATCCCGGAGTCCTTACAATGGGCCACTATGGGTGTTGGGATCATGTAGACAAATTATGGATTAGTTGCAGACTATGACTAGCCTTCTTTTCTAAGCTGGTTTAGAAGATTTAGCTCTACTCGTCAAGGTTGTATAGGCTGGTTACTAGTATCATCGCTAATGTAGAATCTAACTTTAAAAGTCTATTTGCCTTGGGACAGGCATCAATGGAGTCTATCCGAGATTCCCTGGCTGAAGAGCTGGTCAAAATGACAGCAGAGGTATGTATAGTGCTGAGAGTTAAGAGTAAATAAATTCTGCCGAGTGTTATAACGATATGGCGTCTATATCTGGTGACTGTGGATGTAGTGTGAGAAACTACGGGGGGAGGCAGATAGGGTCCCGGGCATAAAGGCAGAACTGGAAGCACTAAGGCAAAGACATGCGGCTGCTCTGGAATTGATGGGTGAACGAGATGAGGAGGTAAGATATGTGAATAAAATAGTTGTATATCCAGCATTAACAGTAGTAGGTGTTGTTTGAGTTAAATAAAAAAGTGGGTTTGGGTGGTAGTTGGAGGAACTTCGAGCGGATATAGTGGACTTGAAGGAGATGTACAGGGAGCAAGTGAACATGCTGGTGAACAAGGTAAGGCAAACATACACAAGTTTTGTCAAAGTGTTGACAAACTCAGGCTCATGGGTTTGTGCAATTTTGGGTTTTGCAGATCCAATGAGGGAGCAAGGGAAGATGGTGGTGAACAAGTTTAGTCAAAATGTTGGCAGACTCAGGCGCATGAGTAGGACCACGTAATCCTTGTTTCCCCCTATTGTATAGCTATAAAGTAGCAACCTAAGCCCACTATTTTCGTTTGTCCTCTGTCTCAGGTGTTGAGCTTGAGGCTTTTTAAAACAAACTTTTGCTGCTCGAAAGAAGAATTTCTTACAGTTTATTCGTAATTATTTTGGAGACAGGAATAATAGAGTGCCCCTGTGTGACTTGCCTTGTCTCCGTATATAACATGTGTTGTCTCTGTAGTAGAATACGGTTGAGAGACCCATCATTGTGCTTTGCCAAGGATGAGTTTATATATTATCAAAATATTATATAGGAAAATTGTGACTCGAATGTTAACAAAGTCATATAGCTAATAGCAACAAACAAATACAAAATCATGGAAATGAGAGAGAGGAAAATAAAGACCAAAAAGGCCCAAGAGCGCTCTGCCTTCCCCTATCTATAATGAATTGAATGTTGTTGTTCTAGCATCATCATAGCAGTACACGATGAACTGAATTCATATCTTGTCACATGTATAAATGTCATTGGCACTATAGTTTGCTGAGTTCCATGGTAGAGGCGAGAGCAGGTGATTAAAACCCACCCCTTGTCTCGAGTGAAGCATCTGGGACGGAATGATCAAGGGGCTCTCTAAAAGTTTTTCTTCGAGTCGACTGGACGATTCTTCTTGTCGTTATCATATCTCCTCTCCAGGTAAGATGGTACTATCGTCATCATCATCATCATCATCCTTGTTCTCTTCCTTCCGTCCTTGTAGATCTGCCATTGCCTTTTTGGATCCTATTTCTTGCGATGTCGTTGGGTGGAGACAAGCTTCCGTTAGATCCGACGATCTCACTTTCTCATCATCCGTCGTCAGCTTTTTTTTTTTAAAAATAGATTGTTCTTTGAAATCCTGCTTGATTCTGGAATTTTCCTACTTGCTCACGTCACGTCATGTCATCTGTGCTTTGAATTTTAAATTGACTCAAGGCTGGTTTTGATTATGTGTGAGTGATCGTCGGACTTCATGCATATACACACGACACTGGCACCTGAAGCTTTCCTTCAATTTTAATTGATTATTAAAAATAATTTGCGACTTGACATTTCTTCTATAAGCACTGAACTTGTTGATGTGCAGGAGCGTGTTTCCCAAGGGGATGGATTCTGTTCGACGCACTTACACCATTATGCGAGGTCGTCACATAGACAAGCGTGTTCCTTCTAAAGACTTTCTCTCTGCTTTGGATAAAGCTGAAACTGCAGGTTCATTCTCTTTCTTCTACCCACCCTTGATGATACTCATTTGATTGTTTTTTATTTACTCTGTTACTTTGTATTGCTTGTTTTTGCTTTCTGACTTATCATTGTAATCGAGATTTACCACTTTTTACCCCCACTCTGCTTTCTTCAATTTCTTGAATCTTCTTCTGCATAAACTGACTCTGACTTTTCTCAACTCCAGTACGTCTGCCTACTGGGACGGGAAAAGAAAACGGGAATCCTTCCTGGAAGCGATCTCTGCCTCACGTGCTCGTTGCATCCCTGACTTCGCTTTTATTCGGCTATCATCTCGGGTCTCTCCTTGTAACCTTTTTTTATTTTAGTTTTATGTGTGCATTTATAGAACAAACATGGAAATTTACTTTTCATGCTGCTAGGCTCTTATCTTTTTCTTTTCTAAGCTTAGTTGACAGCTTTAAGTTGTATTTCTTCTCGTTGCATTGTTCTTATTAAAGCTTTCGATAACATATAATACCTATATTCCCCAATCACTCGGTTTCTTTTATATGTATTTGTTTGGGGAGAATAAGGAAATTCATGCCTCTTTTCTGGACGCAGGGTTGTTAATGAAACTCTCGAAAGCATATCAATTGACCTTGGCTTTAGTGGAAACACCATCGCTGAAGGTACCTATCTATTCAACAAGAGAACTTGTTTTTCTGTTTATCTTATCTTTGTTTCTATCTTCCGTCTTATTCTTCCAAAAACCTTTTTCTGATGGATGAAGGTCTTGTGGTTAGCACGTGCTTAGGCGGCGCCTTTATTGGGTCTCTGTTTAGTGGGTTGGTAGCGGATGGTGTTGGGCGCCGTAGAGCTTTCCAGTTGAGCGCTCTACCCATGATTGTTGGAGCTTCAGTGAGGTGATTTTTTGTTTAGGCTGTTCTATATGCATGACTAGGTACTTGTTTCAGGTTCTTATTGTACGGTAAATTTTTGGTTGAATGTCTATGTGGTCTCTTGAACATTTCCGATTCGAATCTTTGCCTGCTGACTTGCTGAACCTGTGGTCTAGGCTAGTCATTATGCAGTTGGATTATTTCATCGTGATTTCCTGCTTGGATGCTTATAACTATAGCTGTGGTGATTTGAACATATTTGGTCTCAAGTTATTGCCGTGGTGATTTTCACTTATTTCAAGGTGTACGCACTAGTTAGGTTAACTCATCCTGTTTCCCTTTTAGTCAGATTCCATATATAGAATCAGGAGATCTGTGTGCTTATTGTTTGCAGTGCATCAACTGAGAGTCTTGAGGGCATGCTCCTGGGAAGGTTTTTGGTTGGAATTGGGATGGGCATAGGTCCTTCTGTTACGGCTCTCTATGTAACTGAGGTACTTGTCGTATACTTTAAAGTCTTTCTTATCTGCACTTGTTTTGAGAGGATCGCTACATGAAATTTCTCCCTCACTCTTAATGTGAATATGACTTTGCTTATATTTTTTAATTATGTCAAAAGATGTTTGGGGTCAGTGTAAATAGATGTATGTTTCAGACATAAAAAGACATGAACTTGGATCATTAACATGCAGAAGTTCATTGACGCACACATTATTCATTGTAATAAGGACTTCAATCTTGAAAGCTTTATTCGTATTACTGGATTTACCTATGTGAAAAAGAAGGTTCTAGGAACAAAAATATGACTAATTGAGCAAGACTCACAATTTCTCTTTGCAGGTGTCACCTGCTTATGTGAGAGGTACATATGGGAGTTCTACCCAAATCGCCACATGTATTGGACTCTTAGGTTCGCTGTTTGCTGGAATCCCGGCAAAAGATAACTTGGGCTGGTAAGATGTTGATAAGAAGTCAAGGAATACATTACTTTATAGCCTGTATGGCCTCTAACAAAGTATATCTTCGAGGTTGAGAAGATTGTAACTCAATTCCATTAGTGACTTCCAAGCGTATGGTAGTTCATCCTTTTTTCTTGCTTTTGGTGGCATGTTTGATCCCAGTTGTCTATTCCAACAATGTGAATCTCTAGTGTTTGGTTGAAATGCTGTAACTCTATAGAATCCCCTCGTCTTTTGCTGCAAATTCATTAGTAGATTTCGACATGAGGAACCGGCTTTGCAGGGAAAGGAATCCTGGAGTTTCTAAGCTACTAGCATATCACATGCTTTGGTCTACTTGGTTAATGGTCAACTCGGCTGAATTACGAGTTAAATAGGTTTCTCTTTCTTAATTGTTTTAGGTGGCGTATATGTTTTTGGATATCCACAGTCCCAGCCGCAATGCTTGCTGTCTTCATGGAACTCTGCGTGGAAAGTCCTCAGTGGCTTTTTAAGGTTACTTTCTAATTTTAACCCGCATAGCTCTTAAAGACGTTTTAATAAACCATTTCTTCCGTTAATTCTCCTTCTCTGTTGAACTGTAGAGGGGAAGGGCAGCTGAAGCTGAAGCCGTGTTTGAGAAGCTATTGGGAGGGTCATACGTCAAAGCTTCTATGGCAGAGTTAATGAAGTCGGATAGGGGAGATGACGCGGATTCAGCCAAATTGTCGGAGTTGCTTTTCGGGCGCAGTTTTAGAGGTATGTGGGATCTTTAACAACAAGATTGGTGACAACGCGTGACATTAGTTTGATGTCAAATATCACGGAAAAATTAGATCCAGATTTTGATTCATCAATCATCTGGGCGGAAAGTCTGCTAGCCGGCTAAACTGGATTCGTAGCCAAAAAAATGTCATTTTCATTTGCCAAAAACATATGGATGGCATGTAGCCTCTTGATTTCATTCATTTTTACGTTTTAATTTTCTCCGATTGCAGTGGTTTTCATTGGATCTACCCTTTTTGCTTTACAACAGTTGTCGGGGATAAACGCTGTGTTCTATTTCTCATCAACCGTCTTCAAGAAAGCTGGTGTACCTTCAGCCTCTGCAAACATATGTGTAGGAGTTTGCAACCTCTTAGGTATTGAAATGTGACTTTTTCTTGTACATTCTACTATGGCTTGAAAGGCATCCATCATATTAATGATAAGCTAGATAAGCAAGTAGGTGAATGCAGTCTTCCTGAATACGGACACAACATTAGGAACAGTAAAACTAATCACGTGTTTAAGTGAACAACCTTCCTCTTATCACAAAGATGATGAAGAAGAGAGCCGAAAACTTTCCATTCAACATGTTGAATCTGTCAAGTGAAATGATGATCTGTATCTAAACCGAATGTGAGCATTATTCATGCTCTTGTACAGGTTCAACTGTAGCGGTGGTTTTGATGGATAAGCTGGGGAGAAAAGTGTTGCTTATTGGGAGTTTTGCAGGCATGGTAATTGTTGATAGCGAAAAGCGCTATTTGAATCAAACTTTACGTAGCTATTACTTAATAACACTCCATGTATGAAGATATAAATGTTAATCATCTTTAACAGGCAGTATCGCTGGGTCTCCAAGCAATAGCATATACTTCGCTTTCATCGCCCTTTGGAACCTTGTTTCTCTCAGTTGGTGGAATGCTACTGTAAGTTTTCTTTAACAACAACGGCAGTGGAAAGGGGGGAGGGTTTTTTGATAAACTAGGGGTGTGATGACGAAAATGCAGGTTTGTGTTGTCGTTCGCAACTGGAGCTGGTCCTGTTCCAAGTCTTCTCCTGTCTGAGATATGCCCTGGTCGACTTCGGGCAACAGCGTTGGCCGTTTGTCTTGCTGTTCACTGGGTATGGCTTTTCTCTTGGTGGACCTTTTGTAGGACATGGATAATGTTGAAATAATAATAACCTTGGAGAATGACACGGATTAACAGGTAATAAACTTCTTTGTGGGGTTGCTGTTTCTGAGAATGCTGGAGCAACTAGGTTCGGTGCTTCTAAATGCAATCTTTGGGTTCTTCTGTGTGGTGGCAGTCATCTTTGTGCAGAAGAACGTGGTTGAGACTAAAGGAAAGAGCCTCCAAGAGATAGAAATCAGTCTGCTCTCTTCCACCCAGTGATACCCAGTGATCTCTTTATGCAGAGAATTCATATTATTCTTCTGGCTCTCTTTTTTTCCTTGGAGGGATACAAGTAAAATGTACTACTAGTATGGAAGTAGGAGTGAGTAGTAAGTAGTTCACAACATGTAAGGAAATGGATATTATTCATTCAAGTATAGCCGACGTTTCAACTGATTTTATAGTAAACATAAGACCCAACTTCATTCAATAATGGTATTGGTAGGTTCTCAACTCATGTACAGAAATGTACCTATCTAAATTTCTTTGCTGCATCACATCGATGATGTTCCCTTTTGTACAGCCTGTTTGCAAACGAACGCCTATCAGATTCTTCTCTGCTTTCGGCTGCTTGCCTTAGCTTTTTACACTTCCACTATTGCAGCTGCTTATTCTTCAAGACTTGGTGGCATGACTCAACAATTCGTCACCTCCTTTCATTTGCCACTTGAAACACCTTCCCGTTGTATGGCAACCACAGGCTCGTTACATCTAAGACACCGGAACGATGCTGCTGAAGCGCAGCGGGTCCTTATGCAGTAGTAACAGTACCTGCGACAAGTAATTCTTTTAAACGTAAGTAACAACTACAGCCATACTATGAATTCTTCACCCATCGCCAATAAAATCACTTCTGTGTCTTCTCTAATGTGGATCGTACCCCATGATTCCTCAAATACAATCATGTGAAATTACGTAGCTTCTAGTAGAATTAGTTATTATACTACATATCTGGGGGAGAGAGTTAAGGACCCTATTCTGATCCAAAATTTTTGCAGAGGTACACAGAAAAATACCATACCTGTGCTGACAAGGCAGAGCAATAAAAGGTATTGCAGGATCCACTTGGCAAATAGGGCAATTCACTGTATCCTCTTTAGTGCTTGAGGACTTGTCCTTGGCAAATGGACTAAGAATATTCTTCACAGCTGAAGAGTTGAGCAGCGGAAGAAGCAACAAAAGCATTTCCTGAATATCACCAAACAAATCTAAAGCTGAATGCCAAATACTCATCAATTGAGACAGCAAGTCTAAAAAGAATGTTTTGATTTATTGAAGGACCTGAAAGAGAGAAAAAGCAACAAATACATTGTTTTAAACATAGACAAGGTATTTGTACTCCCATGAAAGTTGAGTCACAGGCTCTACCTAGTTCAGAATTCCAGATAAGGAAACAATATGTTTTCAGCTTTTAACAGCTCAAGTTCGAGCAGCAAAACTGTTCCTTCCAAAGACAAAGTGAAGCTAAGCTGCTAGATACTATAAATCATCGAGACCAGCAAGTATCAATCATAGGCAAGAAACCATCAGCCAAGGATGCTACTCAGAACTGACAGGTTGCCAAACTTTTAAATTGATGTTACCATAATTAAGTAACACACAGAAGAAGACCTACCGAAAATTCATTCCACACAAGTTGGCGGTTCATGTACTCGAAGCTGACAGATCGGTTCATATGGGGACTCCTATAGACAAGCCTAGCTTTTAAAGCTTTTTCAATGAGGTTCCTGTACCTGGATCAAGAAAGAAAAAGAAGCGTAGCGGAAGTGATAATCATCAAGATGATTCTGTTTGTGATTTTGGTTCTCGTTTCAATCTTTCATTGTGAACTTATAAGTTGATAAGTGTTGTCCAGGAATTTATTGTAATTCCAATATTTGTTAGTCTTTGCAGTTAGCAACCATTAGCTGAATTTTAGTGCATCTAAGGAACTGTTGCTGCACTGTTGTGTGTTTTTATAAGGATATGTAGAAGAAATGAAGGAGTCTATGTACCAAGTTGTACCTTCCCGTATAAAGAAATGACAATAGGTTAAGAAAAGAAGCAGCTTTGTAGATGCCTTCGATTCGTTGTATGAGGGTCCAAAGTCGCCTAGCCAAAGGTCTCTACAAGAGCAAGGAAAAAAGAATCAACCATGTTTATGAGGGAGAGTAAGTCTCGATGGCAAGAGGATGAGGAACACACCTGCTCAGAATCACCCCATCTACGGAAAGCAGAAAATGACTGCAAACGGGAGAAGAGGTACTGACCACCAACGGAGGCAACGCAGTACCAAATCTTTTGAGGAGCAGTAAGTCCGGGTCCTTCCAGTCCTGTTCTGACTATACGAGAGTACAAGAGTGAGGAAGAGTTATAAAAAAGGGTACAGAAGTGGAAATAAAATACCTTTGGCTAGGACTCGTTCATCTCTGTATCTAAGATTCATGAGAGCATTTCCGGGGGTGGGTTTGTCAACCCAAATAGAGAATCTCCAAATGAGAAACTCAAGGAAAGCATCAAGTTCTGGTTCGTATTGAAAGAGCATTCCTGGCTAAGGCCAAAGAAGCCAAGAAAACGCTAGATAAAAATGGTATATAGAGGCAAAGAAGCTCTGGGAATTGATTGATGATGGAATACCTTCATCAAAGTGAAAACCTTAACCAGCTGTTCCTTCAACATGGCTGACATTTCAACATCTAATCGTGCTGCGTCAAACTGATTCACTCTAGAGATTGCAACCGGTATAATTGACTGCCATAAAAGATACATATAAGCCACGACACAAACGAAACAAGCAAGCATCTCTGAGACAGAACCTAAGAGCATACCCGGCGGGAAGCGAGAAGAGACTGCGATTCAGGAAGCAAGCGGTGGTAAGAGCGGATCCAAGCATCGTCTGGAGGCGGAGGCGGAGACGGCGTCATTGGCGGTGTCGCAGGGCTAGGGTTTGAAATTCCGGCAATAGACAACAAGGCAAAGTTTATTGAATCCCGACGAGGGTGTTACCGTCTTTTCAAATCTTATTTTAAAAGGCTCATATCAATTATTAAGGCCCATACATGTTATAAAAGACTCATATCAATCAAAAAGGCCCATGTTAATCAAAAAGGCCCATATCTGTTACCAAATTTGTTTACTCTAAAGCCCGGCCCTTAAATGGTAAAGACGTAAAGTTATCTCTGTTGGCTTTGATTGTTTTTGTTTTAAAGAGAGAGAGAGTAAACTTACAAATGAAGAGAACATAAATCGGATTATATCATAAGGTTCGATGAATGAAACAACAAAAAAGAAGAAGAAAAGTAAAGAGCAGCAATCAATTCAAAGGGCACCAATATGACTTAAGAAATGAAACAAGAGCTAGCTATGGACTATGGTTAAGAAAAGAGGAAGAAAAGCAGGGAACAGAGAAGCCGTGGACAGGGAGGAGGCAGCAGATGCTGAGGGAGAGGCAGAGAGAGGCGACATGGATGGAGGCATGGAAGCATTGTCGTGATGGTCATCATGGTGTTGGTGGATATGCATGACTTCTACGATGAGACGCTGGCCGCTGGTGCAGTGCTGGTTGGAGCCGCTGATGAAGTAGAAGAGACCAGGACGATCAAGGTCGAACGTGCTGTTTCCATTGTCAAAGGCTGTAATGGGATCGCTGCCGTTGCAGTGGTAGAAACCCCATTTGTCTACCTCCACCACTGAGTCCTTGTCGTACACAAACGCTGCATATATATATATATATATATATATATATATATATATATATATAGTTTATTTTGATTAGAAACCAATCAATTATTACCGATGAAGATCAAAAACTGATTACAGAAGTTGGGAACTAGCTCACAGAGTGAATCACCGATGTGGAAGCGGTTGCTGCTGGCCCAGTGGCTGTAAAGCGCTGAATCATTCTGGAGTGGGACTCTCCACCCGAACTCGTCTCCAACCTTGAAAACCCTAGGACCTTCCGCCGGCATGGAAGCCACCACAAGGGCACAAATGCACAGCATTATCATTAGATTATTACAAGGAGATCTCATGAGTATCATCATCATCATCTTCTTCTTTGTATGTTTGAGAGGAATTCGTAGCTTTGATGGTTGTGTAAGTGTAAATAATGGTGGGTGGCTCTGCTGCTCTATTTAAAGAAGGAGAAAGAAAGTGGCGGTTGAGCTCTCCGAGTCGTGGAGATGAAAACGAAACGGTTTATTTATTATGCATTAATCCTTGGTGCAAGTCATGGGCCACTTCTTCTTGACCACGTCAACCTAATTAATGACGTGGACCAATCAGCTTCTCCTTGGCGATTTTCTCTCTAAACGCTGCGTTTCGACTCCCCTGTGTGCGTGGCTGTCATTTTTACTTATCGGAAACTAGATTAGATGAACCAGGGCGTTTCTGATGGCGGCGGCGATGCATACATCGACGGAATTCATCAATCTGAAACCCAACATC
This sequence comes from Arabidopsis lyrata subsp. lyrata, assembly GCF_000004255.2. NCBI lineage: Eukaryota > Viridiplantae > Streptophyta > Magnoliopsida > Brassicales > Brassicaceae > Arabidopsis > Arabidopsis lyrata. The sequence goes on from NW_003302554.1 coordinate 19,286,211, forward strand.
TGGAAGAAGCCTGATCGGGCCTCGGGTTCTTGCTGTCTGAGCAGTGATGATATCTCTCGGAAAAGGAAGCTTCCGATTCTCCTCTTCGACGTCATGGACACCATCGTCCGTGACCCCTTTTACCACGACGTTCCGGCCTTCTTCGGGTGAGAATGTGAATCCTTAATAACTCAATTTGCTTTCCGGGTGAATGATAAACTGTGCTTGTTGGGGATCAGAATGCCAATGAAGGAACTACTAGAGTGCAAGCACCCGATGGCCTGGATCGAATTTGAAAAGGGTTTGATTGACGAGGTACTAGAGTCCACTCCCACTCTTTCCTTATAAAAATCATCATACAGTACGTATATCTTCTGACTTTTGGTTTTAGGAGGAGCTTGCAAGAAAGTTCTTTATAGATGGAAGGGACTTTGATTTGGAAGGTGAAATTGCCTAACCTTATATAGATAGATAGATAGAGGGTTTCCTGGTACCTATTAAATTCAAGAAAATGGCATTTGCAGGGCTTAAGGATTGCATGAGGTCAGGATACTCCTACTTAGATGGCATGCAAGAGCTTCTTCACACTTTGGCTGCTGACGACTTCGAGATTCATGCTTTCACTAACTATCCCATCTGGTTTCCGTCCAATGCCTTTCACCTGGAATACACTCTTTGCTGTTTGTTTACTCTTGTCGTTTTTCCATAGGTACAACATTATCGAAGACAAGTTAAAGCTCTCTGCCTACTTATCATGGACGTTTTGTTCCTGTATTTCTGGTACTACACACATCTCTTGCCTCTCTTTACTACTTATTGTTTCTCACATCTAAACCGTCCTCCTCATGTGTTTTTATCTTTCAGGGAAGAGAAAGCCTGATCCAGACTTCTATCTCGAGGTTGTGGGATATCTCGGAGTTGAACCTTGCCACTGTATATTCATTGATGACAGGTTAGAACATGTTTGTATCTGAACTCAATGGTTTATCTGAAGAAATCAACCATTTTGATCTGATACGCAGGCCAACCAACGTCAAGTGTGCAATAGAGATAGGGATGGGTGGGTTATGTTTTCAGAATGCAGAGTCGCTCGCTAAGGATCTCTCACATCTAGGGATCGACCTCTCTGTACCCAATATATGATTGGATGTAATTGTAATTTGTTTCGCATCTTGAATGTATTGCATCAGAGAAATACTCATAAGAGAAATACATTGTTTTGGGATTGCAAGTAGAGTCTTTGTTGGATTATATAAAGCAACAAGAATAGAGAGAGATTAGGGAGTGGAGAGCACAAGGACAGTGAAGAAGGAAGAGGAAGCGAGGAAGATGAAGGAGAGGAAGACTAAGAGGAGAGACAGGGCCACATGATTGCAGAAAGAAGAAAGGGTCTTGCAGAAGTCGGGGAGAGGAGTGTGCCTGATGCCGGTTTTGTTGAGGTTGGTAACTCCAGAACCGGCTGATCCAGCGCTCATCATCAAATAACCAAAGAGCTGCGCGCACACAGTAAATCAGTGGGTTACATTCGGAAGAAAAGTGAATGGAGAAAAGAAGACGAGGAACCTGATCAGAGGTGAAGCAAAGCCAAGCTTGGAAGCGGGAGGGTGTGATGGGAGATCCGGTGAGGAGTCTGTAAACACCGAGACAGAGCTGGAACAGAGAGTAGAGCACGGTCCCTGTACATGCCCCCACCACATACCTTCAAACCAAACTACTCTTAATGAGATGAATGAATGAATATAGTATTACATAATCCCAAAGTTTTAAACTGAGGCACACAATAATGTCATGTCATATTGTTGTTTGGTTCACGGATGTGTTTCTGTTCACCAGAATTTCTGTCATCTGAGCACACACATTTTATTTTGCTGCTTTCTTTTTATTATAATATATGCATTCAGATAAAGAAAAATATCATATTGGCAGTCTATCCCTAATAATGCTCGTAAGAAGAAGAAGAAGAAGAAGAGGAAGAAGACTGACTGGTAGGAGGGAGAGAAAGACCAGTTGGAGGAGAGAGTGAGCTTGAAGCCGTAGATGTCTGCCACTCCCTCCTCAGTAGCAGTCAGCATCACCGCCATGGCCGTGGCTGAAGCAGCCAAGCAACCTCCCCTGAGAGCCACCTGCACTAGCTCCTTAATTCTCCTCCTCCTCTTCGCCACCACCTCTTCCCCATCTCCATTTCTCCTCATTCGAACCCTTTTTTTTTTTTCTTAAATAATAAAACTCACACACAAACACTCACTCCTTCATTCTTTATACCACAACAAGTACTCTCTTTTTCTCCTCCACCTTTTCCGTGTTGCTGCTTCCTCCTCTTTCGTTCTCTTTTTTATTTATACGACTTTGTATTTCTTTTTTTTTTTAAAAAGACGAAAATTGTGAATCTAGCCACATTCATTTCTTATATAAAATTATATGTATTTTATAAAAAGGGGATGGAAAAATAAACATCTCTATCTACTCTATTGGGACTTGTCTATCTCTATGTACATGAGTCAGGTGCAATTAGCGTGCCTCGTGTTCTCTGCTTATTAAGACGCAAATGCCAGTGAACCCAATTTGAATGATATTTGTATTTTAATTTCCCATATTTTCCACATCTCTCCTCCTTCAACAACAATATGTGTATGTGGACGAAGGTTAACACTTCAATTTATGGGTACACTAGTTTACAGCCCGCGCTATGCGCGGACAAATCTATATCTACAAAATCAATACATAATATAAGAAATAGAATAAGTTAATGAGTTTTATTTGGTCAGACAATTACAGAGTTTTCGATAATATGGTGGCATGTACATTATGTATATACAATCTCAACAAAATAATATATTAATTACAACAATAATAAGTGACAAATGAAACGTAGGTAAGAAGAAGAACAATGAACAAAAAAATTGTACCATTAATAGCAAAATAGGTGAAGTAAACAAAGGCTATCAATCTAAACTAAATTCATGTAGTTGGATTAACCATAATGTAAAACTTCTAAGAAATCACAGAATATCAAAAACATGTAGTTAGCCTAAAATCTCAAATTGATATGACATTTTCGTGATCCAAAATAAAAAACTGAGATTAAATTTTTTAGTTAAATGTTTAAATACATAGATGTACCTTAATTGTAATATATTCTGAGAATTTCTCCATCTTCTTCTTTTCATTGATCAATCGTTTCATGGAGAAGAAAGTGGAAGTCAGTTGAGAAAAATTGTGAAAGTTTGTTATTATTTTTTTTACAAATTTGTGGAATGTATTAATCGAAATTTGAAATGATCGTGGAGTTGAGGATAAAAGATAACTGTTTTGCCCAAATAAATTATAAAATAAAATATATTATATTAATTTTGTTGTTTTGACATGTCAGATTTTGTGTACGTGTTAATCAGAAAAATGATCTCTTTTTATTTTTGTGAAATACTTATTTTTGTTATAAAAGAAAGTAAAAGATAAAAAATTGAGACTTATGACACGTGTCAGATGGAGAAATAATCAGTTATTGTAAAAGCGACTGTTGATTTAATAGATATAGATGTACCTTAATTGTAATATATTCTGAGAATTTCTCCATCTTCTTCTTTTCATTGATCAATCGTTTCATGGAGAAGAAAGTGGAAGTCAGTTGAGAAAAATTGTGAAAGTTTGTTATTATTTTTTTACAAATTTGTGGAATGTATTAATCGAAATTTGAAATGATCGTGGAGTTGAGGATAAAAGATAACTGTTTTGCCCAAATAAATTATAAAATAAAATATATTATATTAATTTTGTTGTTTTGACATGTCAGATTTTGTGTACGTGTTAATCAGAAAATGATCTCTTTTTATTTTTGTGAAATACTTATTTTTGTTATAAAAGAAAGTAAAAGATAAGAAATTGAGACTTATGACACGTGTCAGATGGAGAAATAATCAGTTATTGTAAAAGCGACGGTTGATTTAGTAGATATAGATTATAGAGCAAAAGCAGGCGCAATTAGATTTTTGAGATGTCATGATAGTGTTATCCTTTATATTATCCTTTATATTATAAAGCACAAGTCACATGGCCAATAAAATTTTGACACATAGATTTCCTTTTTTCAAAAAATAATTTCTTTTTTAAACAATTCTAAAAAAAAACGAACGTGTTCGAAAAGTAGAAAAACAAATACAAAACAAAACTGAATTCCCTTTTTTCAAGGAAAACAAAAACAAAAATAAATGTGGACAAACAGTTTTTTTTTTGACGGAATTGTAAGCCCATAGGTAGAACAAACAATTTTTTTTTCTTTATACCGTTCCACAAAATTCTAAGAAAACTGTAAAAAAATCTATATCCCTAATTTTTCTCCCACTAACACTTCCATGTTCATTTTCTATTTAACTCCAATAAGTTTAGTTTTTCTCTACTCGATCTTTCTTTGTATTCATCTCCATCATTGTTTATTCGTCTCCATCATTTTTTCTTCTGGTTGCATAGATTTGCTCACACTATCACGTTCGTGATGAAATATGTCACGTTTTCAAATGGTTTGATCTCAAATTTAACTCTCAGTCAACTCAACTTCTTATTTATTTTATCTTCCTTACCATAGTTTTATTTTCTGCAAATTCTCATATTAATCCCTTTTTTGGTTTCTCATCTCTATTTTGTCGGTCTCTCTTCCCCTTCCTCTTCGTCGTCTCATCTGCGTGTTTGTCATATTCACAGAATTTAGCAAAGAAGCTGATCCAGGTTTATGACTACTCTTTTATTCAATTTCATTATCTTTATGTCATATTAAAATTTCTCTGATTTTACATGATTCAGGTTAAAGATGCCAATGCCCTACTGGATTATATTCATACTTCCCAACTAAATACTTCAAAACAAAATGGACAAATAAGAGATCTATCATCCTAAAGATAAAAGTCCTGACATGCAATGCAAGTTAACGCCATTGATAAAGATAACGAGTAATAACAAGTACCTTATTTTCTATTTTGTCTATAATGCAAAATCATAATTTATGGATCTTTAGAATCTGGTTTCAAGGATCTTGCAAACTTATACTTCTACTTTAATGTTTTGTAATAAACTACTTGATTATGATTTTGCATTACATTGTTTTGCATTTGCTATTTGTGTAACGATTAAAAAATATAGCTTACTTTTGTATATTCTCTCCCAATTTCTATAACTCATATGTCTCATGGACATGGTCTAACTTTATGTTTCTCTCTTGAAGGTGAGTGATTACCGGCTACATCATTACGACAAATCAGTAGTGTGGATTAAGGGAAAAGAGGATTAGAAGAAGATCTCCTGGCTGATGACGTGTAGCAAAACCGGGACAACAACAGCAGAATGACGACTAAACCAGGGGAGAGAAACAATTCAAAAACTTAATCCAAACGTTCAAGCAGGCAGTAATTGTCATTGAAAAAGGCAGTGATATGGATGACAAAAAAAAGGACGGTGATATGATGTATACGGAGACTAAGTGGAAATAGCTTCATAACAAAGACGGTCTTCTAGCTTTCTGAAAGATGAAATGACAACAACAACAAAATAATTTGAAGAAATTGATCCATGTGTCAATTTGGATAGGAGAAAAGGATGGAGAAAAATGTTTCTTTCTTGCATACAATAAAACAGATTTTTTCCTCCAAATGTATGTATCTAAATAATTTTGACGTTTTCTTTGATAAATACTTAGTTTTAAAATTTATATTTTAAATTTTATTATCAAGAATATATGAAACTAAGCAGGATGTGTATGCATTTTATATGGTGTTAAATATGTTGATAAAATACTCTCATAATATTTAAGATCAATGTAACTAGAAATCTGGTGAAATATATTAAATCTATGATACATCAATTATGAACCAGTTTAGGCAAGAGTCAACGCCAGAAAACATATAAATCTTATAATCTTATAAGCTGAAAGAATATAATTCTGTAGGTAGTTACTTTAATTTGTGTAAATATTTCATGTTTAATTTTTAGTACAATTTTAAGCAGTTTTTTTTGTCCCGTACGTAAGTACGGGTTAAATACTAGTAACTAATATACAACAACTGAGAGAAGAGAAATTTGAGTAGTCACAAACTTAAATCTATATATCCGGAATTCAACAGAATGATCGTGTTGTGAGATACAACTAGCCAAAGAAAAGAGGACACGCGTTGTGAGAATTTGGCACGTCATCATAACAGATCACTCCATATGAATAGCCCAGTCCGGGTGGTAACTAGCGGTTATATATGATGAGTTCACCTGAATAAGAGATTTGCAAGAATGCACCCATCATTTATTGATCATCCCCATGGAGAGGAAATTAAACACATCCATTCTATTCTTCTGAATTGTAAATTTACAGTGGAAAAGCTAATATAAACAGTGCATTTCCCTTCATTGCTATATATATATATATATATATATCAGCATCTAGTGCTTTCATATTACGATATACACTACATATTAAGTATTTGTTCCTTTGGATTGAAAGAAAAAAAAAGAAAAACAAACGAAAATACATCTAGGGACTAAATTACGCTTGACCAGGATCTGGATCAATTTTATTAATTAGTACTGTAGTGTATATATATATATATATATATATATACTAGCATTAGGCCCGTGCTAATGCACGGACATAGTATTTATTTTATTTTTTACTAAAATTAAAATATATTTTGGCATCAAACATTTATT